>NC_089834.1:2649509-2949509 GCF_035046505.1 Tiliqua scincoides
TGGGCCTAGGGTTAGAAGGGCAGATAGTAGCCAAATTCACATTTGAAGGGAGAAGGGAAGGGGTCCAAAAGAAACTTTGAACCCCCTGACAAATTCTTCTCAATGGCTCCGCTCCCCCCACATGTTCCATTCCAAGGAGTCCAGAATCTGACCCCTTCTGCAGCTGCTCTGAAGGCCAGTGTAAATGTAGAGCATATGACCTCCCCCCCACTCGCTCTAAGAAGGACCCCAGACGGGAGGGCCACAGCATACAGCCATTCCTTGGCTACCTGCTTCTCCTGTAGCTGCCAAATAATTCAAGCCAGGGGAGAGTGACTGCAGGAAAGCGGTGCCACTTCCTGGGCCCCATACCTCCTGGGCCATGCTCTCAAAGGCCTGCCTTGTGCGGGCTGACCCCGGTGGGGGAGGGGGAGGTGCTGGCTCCCAAAATGGAAGTGAAAAAGCTGATGCCAGAAACTCAGGCAGAAATGAAGCCCCACTGCAATTCAGGTGCACCCCATGGTCTGCGCCATGCGCCACAAGCCCAGGATACACGCACTGAAGTGTGGCAGAAAGGGGGGCTCTGCAGGGCCTGGAACAGCCGCCTTACGGACACTCCTCACGGGGGAATTCTGCAGCCGCCTGCATATGAAAACCTGCCCCACGCTCGGCACCAGAATCGGAACTGATGCGCGGCTGGACCCCCCTCTGCACAGCTGGGAAGAAAAGAGATTTTACCAAGTGAGCTGCTCTGAGATGCTCCTTTGCTCAAAAGCAGGATGTGCTTTAATAATAAATTTATGGAGCAACGAAATAATAATTGCATTTGGTGCGGTTGGGCACATGGTGTTTTGTAAGCGAAAAAGAAGACCAAGATGGATGTGGCTTCATTTCCGTTTTCCTAATCACAAAGTAAAGTACCTTGTGCCCCCATCCTCTGCATCCATTCTTTGTTCGTGGGCTAGTCTGTGCACGAGGTCCCCTAAGGCAGTTGCTTCAGGGAGCAAACTGGCAGGAGGGGGGCACTCCTCTGCCCTTCTCTCCTTGGCTGCAACAAGGAAGAGGGAGACAGAACATCTGCCAGGCCCCCTCCCAATTGCCGCTCTTCAGCTCTGTCCCGGCAGAGGCAGCTGGTCTCGCTCTGGGGCAGGGGGACACTTGGCACAGCAAAGCACTGCAAGTGGGAGGTGGCAGCCCTGGGAAGCTGGGTCAGTCCTGCACTTCCTTCCTGGCCTGAGCCAGGATCCGACCCTTCTCCCTTACTCTCCATTGTTCTGTGCCTGCAAAATAACTGGCACAGATCCGAGGAGACCCATTTGGTCAGGGGAGGCTTGCCCCAGGGTAAGGGAACAAAAGTTTCTAACTGTGAAGAGACCTCTGCAACTCCCGCCCCCCCCAGGATGCAGTATGTGTTCTGTTGGCATAGCTGCATCAGTGTGTGTGTGTTGGGGGGGGGGGCTAGTTACAATTGGGCTGTTATTGGCCAGATCGTGACTGTGTGTCTCCACAGCCAGAGTCCCAGAGCTGCCTGCTGGATGGAGCCAAGCGGGCCTTGACTGTTGCAGGTTTGCTGCTCTCCGGTGCCGAAATAACAGACAATCTCCAGAGCTGCAAGCCTGCCCTGGGCTCTGCCACTGTCTCCTCCCAGAGTCAGGACAGGAGAACCAGGATTCCAAAGCTGGGGTGGAGTGAGGTTGCCAAGTAAGAAAGAGGCCCAATTTTCGCTCCCACGTCCTTTGCTATTTAGATGCTGGCAATAATCAAGGCCTTTGCGTACAGCTATATCAGTGGCTACAAGCCAAGTGACCTAAACAGACCCTCCGTATGGAGGGGCAGTCTACCTCTGAACACCAGGTGCTGGGGACTAGCCCCGGGGAAGTGAGGCCTTCCAGAGGCATCTGGCTGGATACCACAGTCTGGCCTTCCTGGCTTGCACTCAACAGAGGAATGGGAACTGGCAGACTTTGGCCTCACTTATCATCACAGCTCACCAGATTCCTGCTTTTTTTTTTTTCTTTTTTAAATGAAACTTAGCCAGAGCAGAGGGCCTGCTCTCCCGGGTCCTCCAGCAGCTCCAGTCTGGGCCCCTCCCTTCTTGCTGCAGCTGCAAAGGACCCCAACCCTCCACGGCCAAGGCTGGAGGAGAACATATGGCCGGACTGGGGAGCCAAGCCAAACAAAGGAGCTCGTGACCAAAGCATTTCATCGCAGTGAAATAACAGCCCCTCTGGCGGTCCAGGACGGCTCAGGCCGGCTCTGCCTCCTCAGAGCAGCGTGCAGTCTGCTGAGTGGAGGAGGGCAATGGTGCAAATTCACTTCTTGCTGTTGCAGGCCAGAGTCTCCAGTACTGTCCTCAGCAAGAAGAGCCTGCTGATCTTGTACAGTGAGGGCTTTTTGGTGGTGGTGGTGGGGTGGTGGAATAAGCACACGAGGCTGCCTTCTCCCTGTAGCATACACACTGACCGACAGTGGCTCTCCAAAGTGGCATTTCTTAGGTCCCGATCCTATGGGCACCTTCCACTGGTGGCATGCTCACTCCGTCAGACCCTCCCTCCCTGAGCTCTGGATGCATCAAGGACGCATGCAACGGGGCTGCTGGTGCAAATGCATGCACAAGTGTGCAACTGGAACACCTCGCCACAGCTGGAGGCGATACGTTGGCAGCAGGGAAGTGCAGTGGGCAGGGAGGGGGTGTTTCAGGGAAGAAACGGAGGGTGTGTCGGGGAGGGAGGGGTGAGATCTGGTGACAGTCATGCAAGCCAGACCATATTCCCCGGTGTTCTGCCTGCCCTGCCCTCAGCTCTCCATGGACCTACACCCCCTATATTGCTGGTGTAGGTCTGAGTAAACCCATAGGTAGAGATGCTTGTTTCCAGTAAGCTAGGATTACAGCCTAAGTCTTATTGAACACTACAGGCTCACGTCTGAGTACAATAAATAATTCCATTTTCAAATACCTCTACCCATAGGCTATAGGGGGCTGCACAGAGGCAAGAAAAATTGCAGGCTTCCTGAACACCTCCCCCAGCACAGCATGCAGCGCATACTTCCACAGTGCGCCTGCATGCTGCACCCCCGAACAGGGGGACGGGACAGGGCAGTCTGCCTACTGCCTAGGATCTTTGCAGATGGAGGTGCTGCCCTGCTGATGAGCTCCCAAGGGTCCGGAGTAGCAGGCAAAGCAGCCTCTTCTCCTGCAGCTCCAGCGGAGGGAGCTGCCAGAAAATAAACAGAGGCTGGGGGTGGGGGAAGAAGGGGGGGTTCTCACCGCCCCTGTTTATACAGAGCCTCCGACCAGCAGCAAATGCCAGGAACGAGGGACACACAGAGGCCCATTCAGTCAGTGCCTGCAGTCAGCACTGCTCCGTTGAAAGGGCCTTTATTCTTGGGGTGGGGGGGCTGCCCGGCTTGCTTCTGTAAACACAGCGCCTGTTATCGTTTCAGTGGAAAGCTGGTTCCCAAAGCTCCCAGCCACAGACTTCAAGGCCAGGGACACACCACTACAAGGGCCCCCAGCCTCAGAGGAGGCAGTTCTGGGAAAAGTTGCCTACTAAAGGCTCTGCCTAACCCCAACGTGCAAAAAGACGAGGCACACTGAATTTTCACAGGGGGTCCCATTTCTGGTGTGAAAACTGCTGTGGGGGAAGGGACGGGGTCGGTGGGGGAACCCCTTCTGTTCTCTGGCTCCTTCCGTCCCTGTCTGTAATCACCGAATCCCTGATCTGGGGCAGCGCCTGTCTTTTTGGTAGGGTTTCCACACTGTGTGATCCCACTCAATTAGGGACCACCGAGTGAACGTGACCCATCAAGGCATAGCACAAGAAATTTTTCTACACACCGTTGCTGCTGAAGCCCAATGGACCCCCCCCTCCCCATTCAAACAGATCCCTGTAGCTCAGGTAAGCAGGTATGTGCAGTCTTATCAAAACAAATGTTAAAATTTTGTGCGTGCACATGGCCCACATTCTGAGATTTAAAAAAAAGTTCAGTTCTGCACCCTGTATAAATTACTTGAATTGAATGACTTGGCAGATCATTTACCTGTGGAACTCCTTGCCACAGGATGCAGTGATTGCATCTGGCCTAGATGCCTTTCATTGGGGATTGGACAGGTTGATGGAGGAAAAGTCCACCACAGGTTACAAGCCCTGATGGGTACATGCAACCGCTGGGTTTTAGAGAGAGCCTGTCTCTGAATGCCAGGCGCAAGGGCGTAGCAACAGGATGCAGGTGTCTTGTTGTCACACTAAGACTTTTGTGACCCCCTCCAACCCTAATAATCTCTACATTAAAAATTATTTTCAATTATTATGGGCATCTGCTCTAGTAGGGTATGTATAAATAAATAACTTTTTGATATAACTTTAAATGCTTCTACTTTTTTCATGTTTCTGGCAAAATTTAATAGATTTTTTTGTGGGTCCTCAAACTTCATTTTTTTCTTCTGATTTGAAAAGAAATTAAAGCGTCTAGAAATCTTGTGGGCCCCTAAGGCCCAAGGCACTGAGCCATAATCAGCTCAAGGGTAACTGCTCCTTCTGGTGAACCTGCCTACTGTGCACACAAACAGCAACACACATGAAGTGCCCCTGGCAGTGATGGCAAAAGACAAAGAGAGCTTCCTCTGGAAGGGATCTGGACACACCTGAGCTGAGCCCCCACCTATTACCACCCCCAGAATACTCATTCAGTGGGCCCTCAGTATCTGCTCCAGGACCCCATGGATACCATGGATTCCACGGATAATGAAATCCACGGAGGGCTTGCATGCCACAGCAGTTCTTTACCTGAGGGCTGCGCCTGGCCCTCTGGCCTCCTGAGAAGCATCTCAGATGCTACTGGAAGGCACTTTTGGTTCATGCCGGCAAACTGGAATTGTGCCTGGGAGGCTGCATGCAGCTGGGAGGTCCTCTGAGGTCCTCCAACTGCAGCTCGGCATTTGAGTCCCAAGCAGCTGGTGCAACCTGCTGGCGCTGACACAGTGGAGATATTAGCTTTGCCCTGGTTAGGGCACTCCTTGTTCTCCCTGCTGCTTCTAATCACATGAGCCTATTGAAAGTACAGACCCAAAACGGAGCTCACCTCCCAACTCCACCCAGACGCCCGCCCAGGGAGGGCACAGCTTCTCACCTACAACTTTTGGCAGCTTCTGACGGCGAAGAGGAATCCGGGGAAGTTTCGTGCTGATCCGGCTGAACCTTCCACAGAGGCGCCTCGGGGACTTCTTATGGGTGGGGTCCTGGTTTGCACTGCAATGGAAGCAGCAGTGGGTTCACTGGGTTCAACTTCCACCAAGAGTTACAAGATGGAGGCAGGCCCTGTGGTTGGCTGGGGGCTCAAGCTCAAGGCCTGTCCCAAATCTCCTGGCACTCAGACATCACACCAAATGCCGCCATCCCTTACCTGGTGCCACTCTGGCTGCCGTTCCTCTTCCTACTGCCCCCTGAACTTGCAAAGGAAGAGGGGGACAGGGCAGAAGAGGAAGTGTACAGGGGTGGGCCAGAGCACTGGAGATTAAATTGGACACTCTAGCCCATCCCTCTCTTCTCCTCCTTTCCAGAGGGTGAAAGGACGAGGAGAGGCCAAGGTGGGTGTGGGGTGTCACTCCCCAAACTGCTGACTGAGCCTCACAGATGGGTAGAAGCCCTGGAACACTTGAGCCCCAAAGGTGCAGGACTTCCAGTGTCGGCCCATTTGGCCCCAGCTCTGTGCCCCCTAAGCACCACCAGTCCATCCAGCAGGAAGGAGTGGGTGTCTGGCAGCCGACAGCTGCAGCACAGGCACCCTGGAATGGTCAGGACTGGGCTCTGGCCACAGGCCTGGGCCTTGTTCCAGTCTCCTTTGCTGGTGTCCCCTCAAAGCCTGCCCTCTCCAGCGGCCCTTCCCCAGCTGACAACTTCTATGGCCCCCACAGAGGACTCACTCGTGGGCCTGGTCCTTTTTGCGGCAGACACAACAGCAGCACAGCAGGGAGAGCAGCAGGCCCAGCAGCAAGGCCAGGAGGACTCCGGCTCCAATCACCCCCATTCGCTGATTGGCCTCTGGAAGAGAATCAGAACAAGCCCCGGTCATAGAAGGGCTCTACTCTGCTGCTGTGCTCCCTTTCAGATCTGTGGGAGCAGGAATGGGAGTGAGTGTGGTGGTGGTGGTGGGGGCCCTGCCTGCCTGCCCACCCACCCATCCACTGCCTAAGGTGGCTGCCTTACCCCCTTCAGGGGGAGCATCACACTGATGTTCCCTGGGGTACGTACCCATGTGGCAGGTTCCAGTCAGCGGGTCACAGGTGTCCTCGTGGCAATTGCAGGATTCTTCGCAGTTCACGCCATAATGGCCAGGGGAGCACGTCAGGTTGCAGCTGAGGATAAGCAGAGAGAAGGAAGCTGTCAGAGCAGTCCTGGGCTTCCCTTGGAGCTAATACAGTGCTGAACCAGGATCCTCCACAAAGGCTGTGGTTGGACAACCACGTGAAAAACACGCTCGTCCAATGACTCCTCATCGACCTGGAGGTTGAACGGTGCACCCAAGGCTCTGTCTTGGGCCTGATTCTCTTCAACATTCTCATCAGTGACTTATGAAGGGAGAAAGAAATCCTGATCACATTTGCAGGAGGAAGAGCTACCACTGCAGAATGCTGTAGAAGCATTCAGGAGCACCCTGACAGAACGGAATACTGGGCTGAAGTTCAGTGCAGACAACTACAAGGTTCTGCGCTTAGACCAGTGGTCTTCAACCTTGGGGTCCGGACTCCAAAGGGGTTGTGAAGCCTCGGTTGTGGGTCTGTGGCAATGAAACAGGCATGAAAAAGGTTGAAGACCCCTGGCCTAGAACACCACCAGGTCAAGTGGGAGGCATCTGGTGTCCCCCTTCAGGTACCAGAAGATGGTGTCCCAGTCCTGCTCAGGTTCTTAGCAATGGTGCTGAAACAGCTTTCACTAGCGCCAGGCTTCATGGCAACTTTTTCTGTTCTAATAAGAATAGTTGACTGAACAGTGTTGGGAGGGTGTAATGGAGATGGGAAGTGGGTAGATAGGATCCCGAGAGGGGGGTGGGATCGACAGTGGGTCCCCAGTCTCATGATTGATTGACTGATTGGATCATACCATGAAAAACTGATTTCAATAAAGCAGGTACAGAATGGCTCAGGTACAGAATGGGTAATTCCCAGCTTGGCAGCACCTATGATGTACAGCATCGTGTCACCAGCAGGCGCACCCAGCATTTAGCAAAAGGGATCTTGGCGTTACAGCTGATCAGGAACTACACATGAGCCACCAGTGTGATGTGGCTGCAAAGAAAGCGAATGCAATCTTTAATAAAACCACAGTTTCCAAGTTGCAATAAGTGGTGGTTCCACTTATTCATGCTGGTCAGACTACATCTAGAAGGGGGGGGCAGGACAGCACTGTTCAAATACCTGAAGGGCTGTCTTATGAAAGAGGGCAAAGAGTTGCTCTCTGCTGCTCCAGCAAGTAGGATTAGATCTAAGCGACTTACATTGCAGGAGGAGAGACTTTGATTAAGTATCAGGACACATTTCTTCATGGTAAGAGAAGTTCGACAATGGAACCAGTTACTGGAGGGAAGAGGTGGTGAGTTCCTCACTGGAGGTCTTCCAGCAGAGGCTCAGGAAGAACTTCTGGGGAGATTCCAAAGAGGACCTTCCTGCTTAAAGCATGGCAGAGGCCTAGAGGGCCCCTCAGGACGCTTCCAATTTTTTGGTTCTATGACTGTCAAGCTTGATTCTTTGTAGGAGAGAAAATGGAAGATCAAACAATCCCCCACAGCTTCCCATTGCACACCACGGTTACTCAGCAGTGCTTGTCCCAGTAACTGCCTTTCCCCCCCCCAGGAAGCCCCAAAGTAAAGCTTGACACAACAGAGACTTTCATGTGCTCCCCAAAAGCTTTCAGCATCACAGAGCGTCATTCTTGGGGGGGGGGGCGTGAAAGGCGGCAGTGAAGATCCAATTGCACCCTTCCCTTCCTATAAAAGGAGCTCACTGGATTCTGATGGATGTGGCTTTATCTGGAACTCTGCAAATAATCTCAAATTGCCCAACTGGAATAAATTATACAAAGGACACAAAACTGCATTTTTTTTTTTTTTGCAGGCTGCATAGAATTTGCTTAGCGACACCATTTTGGAGCAGAAAAGACAGGGTGGGGGTGCGCTCATTTGTCTGTTTGCGAGTGGGAAAGACAGGCCGAGAAGGAGGGGGGCAGATCTACCACAAGACAGCAATGAGTGCCCAGAGGGAAGAGCCAACATCTGCTCTAACAACTGTCCCACCTCCCCCACCCCCTGCACCCCAGTCCCATAACACAGAGGCCTGGAAACGTGCTGAATATTTAAACATGAAATACTCAGGACTCGACTGCAGTCAAGTTACTGGAACTTGTGTTAGAGGCAGGTACTTTGTACATGTACATAGGTTGGCATGTACCTACATGTACATAGGTTGGCATGTAGAGACCGAACATATCTGTAAACACAAGGCCATACACAGCCCCTCTTTTTCTTTAGCACAGTGGGAGCGATAGGAGCATCAACATTCAGCCCGCACCAAGATCAAGCATGTGATAAACTACGTATCTCACTTTTATCCAGTTAAACACCACTTTAAATTTGCATGTAACATGCCCACACCAGAGAGGCGCAGGGAACCAGGCCAGAACTTCAGCTTTGTCTCCCAAAAGGTGCTATTTGATCCTTGGCAGCCGCAGCTGAAAAGCTCACAGACAGCAAGGGTGGAAATGACCTTTGAACCTAAGAGCTTGTGGAGCTGTCCACATTCATCTGATTCAGGAGAAGGCAGAGAGGACTGGCCCATCCACGAGGCCAACTGAGACCGTTGTTTTGGGCAGCAAATTGGCACAGGGGTGGCCCACCTCGGCCAGCCCACCTACCTTCACTTCTCCTCATAAGAACATAAGAACATAAGAACAGCCCCACTGGATCAGGCCATAGGCCCATCTAGTCCAGCTTCCTGTATCTCACAGCGGCCCACCAAATGCCCCAGGGAGCACACCAGATAACAAGAGACCTCATCCTGGTGCTCTCCCCTACATCTGGCATTCTGACTTAACCCATTCCTAAAATCAGGAGGTTGCGCATACACATCATCGCTTGTACCCCATAATGGATTTTTCCTCCAGAAACTCGTCCAATCCCCTTTTAAAGGCGTCTAGGCTAGACGCCAGCACCACATCCTGTGGCAAGGAGTTCCACAGACCGACCACGCGCTGAGTAAAGAAATATTTTCTTTTGTCTGTCCTAACCCGCCCAACACTCAATTTTAGTGGATGTCCCCTGGTTCTGGTATTATGTGAGAGTGTAAAGAGCATCTCCCTATCCACTTTGTCCATCCCCTGCATAATTTTGTATGTCTCAATCATGTCCCCCCTCAAGCGTCTCTTTTCTAGGCTGAAGAGGCCCAAACGCCGTAGCCTTTCCTCATAAGGAAGGTGCCCCAGCCCCGTAATCATCTTAGTCGCTCTCTTTTGCACTTTTTCCATTTCCACTATGTCTTTTTTGAGATGCGGCGACCAGAACTGGACACAATACTCCAGGTGTGGCCTTACCAACGATTTGTACAACGGCATTATAATACTAACCGTTTTGTTCTCAATACCCTTCCTAATGATCCCAAGCATAGAATTGGCCTTCTTCACTGCCGCCGCACATTGGGTCGACACTTTCATCGACCTGTCCACCACCACCCCAAGATCTCTCTCCTGATCTGTCACAGACAGCTCAGAACCCATCAGCCTATATCTAAAGTTTTGATTTTTTGCCCCAATGTGCATGACTTTACACTTACTGACACTGAAGCGCATCTGCCATTTTGCTGCCCATTCTGCCAGTCTGGAGAGATCCTTCTGGAGCTCCTCACAATCACTTCTGGTCTTCACCACTCGGAAAAGTTTGGTGTCGTCTGCAAACTTAGCCACTTCACTGCTCAAACCTGTCTCCAGGTCATTTATGAAGAGGTTGAAAAGCACCGGTCCCAGGACAGATCCTTGGGGCACACCGCTTTTCACCTCTCTCCATTGTGAAAATTGCCCATTGACACCCACTCTCTGCCTCCTGGCCTCCAACCAGTTCTCAATCAATGAGAGGACCTGTCCTCTAATTCCCTGACTGTGGAGTTTTTTCAGTAGCCTTTGGTGAGGGACCGTGTCAAACGCCTTCTGAAAGTCCAGATATATAATGTCCACGGGTTCTCCCGCATCCACATGCCTGTTGACCTTTTCAAAGAATTCTATAAGGTTGGTGAGGCAAGACTTACCCTTACAGAAGCCATGCTGACTCTCCCTCAGCAAGGCCTGTTCGTCTATGTGTTTTGAGATCCTATCTTTGATGAGGCATTCCACCATCTTACCCGGTATGGATGTTAGGCTGACCGGCCTATAGTTTCCCGGGTCCCTCCTCTTTCCCTTTTTAAAAATAGGCGTGACATTTGCTATCCTCCAATCTTCTGGCACCGTGGCCGTTTTGAGGACAAGTTGCATACCTTAGTCAAGAGATCTGCAACTTCATTCTTCAATTCCTTAATAACCCTTCAATTCCTCCTCTTTCCACTCCCCTGGCTTGAAAGATGGAGTGGAGCAAAGAAGGGTGCTCTAGCCCAGCCATTCTCAACAGGCCATATGGCCCCCTGGGGAGCCCTGGCACATTTGAAGGGGGTCCACAGATTGAAAACTGTGAGGAGGGGATTTTATGTTTCTTTGTTCATGTTGTTTAACGGGGGGGGGGGGGGAGCCTAAAAGCTAGGAAGAGCTCCAAAGGGACTGTAGCCAGAAAAGGTTAAGAATGGATGCTCTAGCCCAATACTCTCTTCTCCTTCTGCTTGGAGCAACTCTTCCTTTTTCAAGCTAAAGAAGGGAGGCTGAGGCATCAACAGGTGAAGGGAACAGCAGCATCTCTCCCATTGCCCCAGGCCTTCCCTTAGATATCTCTACACCGCTGGCAACTGCAGGGAGACTGGAAGCTGCAGGTTAAATGAGGCAGCAGTGCAGGTGTGCATCTGGAATGGCTGTCCCTTAAAAGGCAGGTACAAAGGGCCTGATCTGGACCAGGACGGGGGCATGGGGGGGAGGAGTGGGCTAAGCCCTTCTTAAGAGCCTTGCCCCCCAATGGTGCAGAGAAGGGCTTGGGATCTAAGATGCAGCAAAGCAGCTGGCTGGTGAGTGTCCCTGCAAACAGCTGCAGTGGCTCCCTGACCATCACAGATTCTCCCGCAGATTCCGGCACTTTCATGCCTCTTGAGCATCTGAGCGTCTCTCTTGGCTCCAGCACTAACCTCCTCGGTGCCACGCGCCAGTTGGCACAGGCTCCCCGGCCCCTCACAGCAGCAGCTGTGTGCAGGTCTGCTCCCTCCGCAGCCTTGAGGCAAGGGACGTGCAGTCCGGCTGGTGAAAAAGCCTGTCCACTGCCCATTCTGCCCCTTGGCCAAAGTTTGTATTCCATGGGATTTCCAGCTTTTCTTTTTTAAGTTTTAGAAAAGGCAACAGCCCTACAAGTTCCTAGACCTTATGATGGGAAGCTGTGACACTGCTCACTGGGTGCTCATTTTGGGCAGCTTGTGCTTTTGGGCTCATCAGGATTTTACGGCTGCTTTTCAGTGTTTGCTTTTTTGGGCTGATTCTTTTTGTCAGTTTGGTTGGGCAATTCTGATGAGGTCTCCATTATTTGCCAGCAGGCCACCTCCGGGGTCCTTTTCTGGAAGGAAAGGTAGCCAAGACTGAATTGGTGTCTGGAGCTGGTGATGGGCTGAAGGAGGGCTAACCGGCTGCCCTCCAGACAAGACCGAGGTTCTCCTGGTTAGGAGATGTGCCAGTGCGATGATGGTAGGCCTGCCTGTTCTAAATGAGACTGCACTGTGAGACTGCCTGTTCTAAGTGAGCCTAATCCTAAGCTGTCCCCTTCTCCCAGGGAAGGGCCTGCAATGGGGCTACTCGATTCTGCGGCAGTCCTTGGGCTGCCATAGAGTCAAGAGCCTCCGTGTCGGGCCACACAGCCCAACACAGAGCTCAGGATCTGGTGGAGCTAAGCTCCATTGATCCCACCTCCCTCACGCCCTACTCACTCTCCCTGGCACACTTCCCCTTGGGTCTGTCCTCTCCCCACCCTCCTCTCGCCCCTCCCCGCCTCCCCCACCTACCTCTCCACCACCTGGTGGTTTGGCCGACCACGGAGCACTGGTGTTCTACTGGCACTAGCCCAGTGTCAGGTGGCGCTGAGCTAGACCCGGTGCTCTGCCGGCGCTAAGTGTTCACAAACATGCTTTACGGCACATTTGCAACAGTGCGTGCCAGTGACAAGCCAGCGCTCACTGTTTAGGATTGGGCCCTAAATCCAGACAATTTGGTAGGAAAACTGCACCCACTGCCCCCCCCCCATTTCTCTCTCCAGCAGACCAAGTCACCATGATGCTGTTGTTCCCTCTTCCAAAAATCTATACACACGTTTTATCTCAGTCATCTCTAAGGCAACTTCCAGGTGTTCCAAGCATGGAACCAGTGAGGTCGGTCACATGATCTCCACATGATCTGTTCTAAACCACAGCAGGTGCAGGTAGGATGGTGCGGAGCACACTTCCCTCACCCCCTGGTTCTGACTAGCTAGTGATTCAGGGGAGGATGCAGGCACACGCCTCACATGCTCTGAAGGGTAAATGAAACATTTGATCAACTCAGGGAAGCAACTAGAAACATGTGCTGAGCCCTCCCCGTACACACCTCAGTGGTTGTCTATAGGTCCCTGGGTCCAGTGCACAGAAGCCAAAAGGGAACATTATCAGCATTTGAACTAATTAATTAACTGGGTTCATGCTTCTTTAACTGCTTCTGTGGGCCCTCAGTATCCATAGGGGATCAATTCCAGGACCCCAACTTGGAGACCAAATTTCACAGATAATGAAATGGGGGGAGGAGCGGGAACTGCAAACTAGAAGTGCCAACCAGTCATGTCCAGGAGGCCACTTGAAGCCACTTCCGATTGCACCTGGAAGGTCCTCTGAGGCCCTCCAGCCACGGGCTCGGCATCCACAGAATTACAGCACAATACACTCGACACTAGAAAGCCTGTGTCCATTTTCTGGGGACACCCTGTTGAACACTGCACACTCCTCAGAAACTTCAGTAGTCACAAAGTGCTGCCGTGAGAGACTCGACAGGCGTGGCTGCATGATTGTGTCACGTGGAGTTTCTGAGCAAGCTGCTGGAAACATTTAAGATCAAAGCCTATGAAGGGTCATCTTCCACCACACAAATCTGCCCGTCCTCTAAGACAGGGGTGTCCAAAGTTTTTGGCAGGAGGGCCACATCATCTCTCTGACACTGTGCCGGGGGCTGGGCAAAAAAAAAAAAAAAAAAAGAATTAATTTACATTTAAAATTTGAATAAATTTACATAAGTTTACATAAATGAATATATTAAAGATGAACTTATACGAATGAATGAAGGTCTTGCAATAGCTCAAGGCCTATAAAAAGCCTTGCACAAAGCAAGGCTGGCCTTTCCTTTGCTGCCACTACTGCATCACAGACATGAAACAGCAAGCAATGGAGGGAGCCCTCATCCCACAGCTCACGCGAGAGCTCAAACAGTCGCCCTCACACTGAGACCAGTTGCATCGGGCCAATGCGAGCTCCAACAAATCTCTGGAGGGCCAGAGGCTCACTGGAGACTGGGGGCTCCCTGAGGGCCGCATTGAGAGGCCTCGAGGGCCGCAAGTGGCCCCAGGGCCGGGGTTTGGGCACCCCTGCTCTAAGATCACTTTGTAGGTCCTGCTTCCTTTGGCAGTCTAATGGGTGGGGACCTTGGAGGGAGCTTCTTCTGGATAGTCCTCACCCTAAGGCTGGGTTTCTCAAACTGTGAGTTGGGACCCACTAGGTGGGTGGTGAGCCAATTTCAGGTGGGTCCCCATTCATTTCAATGGGAATTTATTTTTAATACATTAGACTTGATGCTACCTTAGTATGTGACTGCATCTCTTATTTATATTTGTTTGTTTTTATTTTGGAAAATAATTAAAAAAAACACAAAACAAAACAGGGTACTATGTAGTATATATGCTTTTAACAATGATAGTCAATGGGGTGTACTCCCTGGTAAGTGTGGATAGGATTGCAGCCTTTGGGATGTCTGGGGAACCTGATTTTGTCATATGGGGGGTGGTAAAAAATTTTCCTGCTTGATGATGTCACTTTCGGTCATGGCATCTCTTCCAGGTTAATGACATCACTTCCAGCAGGTCCCGGCAGATTGGCCTTTCTAAAAAGTGAGTCCCGGTGCTAAAATGTTTGAGAACCACTGCCCTAAGGAAGTCCTTGCCCTGTGAATTGCCACTGCAGCGTTCCTGCAGGTGCCTATCTATTTTGTGTTGCCTGTCCCTGCTATTTATTTTGTGCTTTAATTTTTTTAACTGCAGCAAGTCACCCTGAATCTGATGAGAAAGGCAAGGATAGCACATTTTAAAAGAGACAGACCACTTTTTAACATAAATAAAATAATCTGCACTTGTTGGTCAGGGGAGGTAGAGAATAGTATCCACGATCGACCAAGCTGTCCTTTATATAACTGCTCTCGGCAAAACATTCTTTGCCCATATTTTACAGGCCCTGTGCTAACAGATCTAATCTGAAGCAGATTTGCATTTTTCCAGAAGAAGGCTGCAAAATTTGGCAGCATCCGATTCCCTGGAACGTAAGAGGCGGTGGAAATCTCTTATCTGATATTCTTGCCTGGCTGTTTAATGGGTCGTGCTCACTCCTTTATTTTGGGGGGATGTTTTTGAGTGGCGTATTCTTGAGTGGCATTCACGACTGCCCACACTTGCGCCTGCGCCTCTCATCCACCAGCATGACTCCCCTGCTGCTTCACCTTCCTCCACCTCCCAAATTCCCTTGGGAAAGAAAGCTGGCAGCAGAGAGAAAGAGGAAGTGCAGGGGGCAGCGGGTGGGAGGACAAAGATGGGCTTCACGGTTTTATCTGTTTAAGCTGGTTCACATGGTTTGTTGTCACACCCCGTTGGTTTATGAACTGTGGTGCTGTGTAAACAAAACATAGATTTTTAAGCCGGTGGGTAACATCAGGGTCCATCTCTGGGGCCAAATGGGACTCTGTCTAGAGCCACACATGGAGACAAACCTTTTAGAGCAGGGGTGCCCAAACCCCAGCCCTGGGGCCACTTGCGGCCCTTGAGGCCTCTCAATGCAGCCCTCAGGGAGCCTCCAGTCTCCAATGAGCCTCTGGCCCTCTGGAGATTTGTTGGAGCCCACACTGGCCCGATGCAACTGCTTTCAGCATGAGGGCGACTGTTTGACCTCTCGTGTGAGCTGTGGGATGAGGGCTCCCTCCACTGCTTGCTGTTTCATGTCTGTGATGCAGCAGAGGCAGCAAAGGAAAGGCCAGCCTTGTTTTGTGCAAGGCCTTTTTTTAGGCCTTGAGCTATTGCAAGACCTTCATTCATTCATATAAGTGCATCTTTAATATATTCATTTATGTAAATTTATTCAAATTTGAAATGCAAATTAATTCTTCCCCCCCCCCACTCCAGGCCCCTGATACAGTGTCAGAGAGATGATGTGGCCCTCTTGCCAAAAACTTTGGACACCCCTGTTCTAGACTTACCTCATGAGTCTAGGTTTTCTATTGGCTGCTGTGACTCAGATGACAGCCACTGGGATTGTGGTCAGGGTCCCGCCCCCCCCCCCCAAACCGGGGCATCATGTCCTCCTCTCATCACCCCACTGGTTGCCTGGGTCGCTCCTGGGAGGGGTGTCCTTTTGCTCTTTGCAAGGAGTCCCTGGGGATAAAGTCCCTGTCCCTTTAAAAGCAGTTAAAAGCAACAGCTCTTCTTTTGCCTTCCAAGCATGGAAAGAGGGAGGAACTGCCCTGCCTGCTCAGTGCAACCCCCCCCCAATGGGGATAGGTAGAAGGGAGCCACTGGTGTTCCCGTTCATGGGATCATCCCCTTTCCCTAACTGGCAAGATGTCATTGCTCTGAATAATTCGCAGCAGAGCTCTCGGCAAGGAGCCCTCTGCCATCTGTGATCCTTGTGGCCAAAGACCTCTTTGCCAGAAGGAAACTGGAGACTCTTTGGCCTCCCTTGGTGCCACTTTCTGGTTCTCCACTGTTATGAAAGTGTTGCTACTGGAACTGCCATTGTGGACAGCCTGGCAGGGACAGAAAGGGCTTGCTGTTTCTCCCGTGACAAATGCACCGTCCCAGAGATGGTGCCCCACCAAAACACTGCGTCTCCCATTCTGCAAGTGGACTGGTTTCCAGGCTGGCCACAACAACAGGGCCAGTTGGAGGGTCCAACGGTGCCCCCACACTGCCAAGTGGATGCTGGAAAATCCAATCATGGTCCTGCCTTATCAAAACTGAGTACCGCCTCCTGGAAGAAGAAAGGGGTGGTGGTGCTGTGGTGTGTGCCCACTTGGAGCTACAAGTATCTGCAGCCCCCCCCCCCCACTTATTCCCCACTCCTCTGTGCCACTTCTGTCTGCAATGAGCAGGAGCAATGCATGCTGGGAGGCAGCATGCAACACTCTGCAAGCAATGGGAAGAGGGCACAGGGGAGCTCCTTGTTCATAAATCCACCCCCTTAACTGGGGAGTGCAAGTGCACAGAAGTGTAATGGGGACGGCAAATCAGGATTTGGAGGGGCAAGCTCCATACCTGGGTACAAGGCACCCCTTGTTAGTTTGTCAGCCCACTTCTCAAGCAATTGCTTTAGCCACTCCCATAGCTGGGCCAGCTCTGCATGTAAGAACATAAGAAGAGCCCTGCAGGATCAGGTCAAAGGCCCATCTAGTCCAGCTTCCTGTATCTCACTGTGCCCCAGCAGATGCCTCGGGGAGCACACAAGACATAGATACCTGCATCTTGTTCTCATTCCCTTGCAGCTGGCATTCTGGGGTAGCCTACTTCTAGAACCAGGAGGTTGCACAAACCCATGATGACTGGTCACCTGTAATGGGCTTTTCCTCCTCCCTCAACCTGCCCAATCCCCTTTGAAAGGCATCTAGGCCAGACACCATCAGCACATCCTGTAGCAAGGAGTTCCACAGGAGTGTTGTGAGAGAGGGAAAAGAACTTCCCTCACTATCCTTTGCATAATTTTATGGGTTGCCATCACGTCACCCCTCAGGCACTTTCCGCCTTCAGACACTTTGTTGGGGTCTCTCTCCTAGACACAAACTTTGCTACATGCAACAGTTGCATCATGGGAAAAAGTCAAACCTTCTAATTTTTTTTCTGATGGCAAAGAAACCTTTGCAAGCAAACAGACGGACAAATAGGAAACCCTCCACTCTCACTTCCCTCCCCAAAACACACATGAAAATCCACAAATGCTGCTTAGGACGAAAAGGCCTCTGCAAAAGGACACTTTTGCCTTGAGAACAGCCAAGCTGTGTAGTTCCTTCAGGATAAAAAAAGGTCTGCCTTGGGAGCCAGCAACCAAGATGAGTAACTCCTGACCCAGCAGTATTTTTAGCCTGCCTGCAGGGGTTTCCATTTGCTGACCAAGCCCTGGAGCTGTGGTCACCGCTCAAGTTTCCAGCACCGCTGCAAGGGAGGCACACAAGGCCGGGTTCCCATTTGGGTTCCCAAGCAGGAAAATCAAATCCACCTCTCACTGGTCCCTCTTGGCCAATTCACAAGGGGACGTTGTCCTGCCCAAGCCTGGCTGATACAAACCGGAGCTGCAAAGGGGACCGAACAGGGCAAGAAGGGGAAGCCACAAATATCTGCAGAAAGGGGAAGAGGGTAAAGTTCTGTATAGTGGGAAGGATGACAGAGATTGGTGACGTTGCTGGTGCTAGCCAATAGCCACCTTCCACAACTGGGTTTGGTTTTTAGTTTTTCTCAGAACAGAAAAACTCATGTTTCTGCAAAGAACAGAGACACTGCTTCCACTACTTCTGCAAGAACTTAATTGTTTTACTTATGTTTTCTTTTCCAAAATATTCTACTGCCTGGTTGACTGAATGAGGTGACAGGATTTTGAGACTGTGGAATGAACTGGACTGCTTCAGACCAAAGGTGGGGGAGGCCATTTCTGAACACTCCCATGAAAAGAACTCCTTGAAGAAGAAAAAAATCTTGCCCAGGAGAGAGAGAGAGAGAGTGTGTGTGTAAGGACTTGCTCAGTCTGCTGGATGAGTTTTCTAGTTGTAAGTTTTGAAACGAAGTGGGTCATTAAAAAACATCAGTCTCCCCACCTGCAGTCTACTATTGTACCATCCAATCTGCCCCCGCACCCTACTGCATGGGGAGACCGGGTGCCCCATCGGCCTGGTGGGGCGAAGATAGTGCCAAGGTCAGTGGCCTGATTGGGGTGGAAGGGCAGTCTCCCCCATGAGACAGGACTCAAAATATCCCAGTGCCTCTGCTCAAGATAATGCACCACCTGAGTAGGGCTACCACCATTCGACTCCCCTGTATGCTTTTGGCCTGATCCAGCGGGGCTTTTCTTATGTTCTTATGGAAGCCAAGAGCAGTCAATGGGGACAGCCTGTCCATGAGACCAAATTCACAGAGGCTGAGCTTGTGGATGGTCCACTATATTTATGCACAGCTCAGCATTTGACACAGTTGACTGGACTCCATCCTCCACGGTTAACTCAACCTCAGCACAGGTAATTGAGACAAAGTCACCCTCCTTTCTCTGCGGATTCTCTGGTTTTGGTCTCTAGACCATGAGCCCTGGGGGAAGGAGGGATCTGGCCTCTCATTCGTGGTAAAATTGGCACATACCCGCATGGAGCTGTGCCAATACGACACATGTATAAAATGCAGATTTTGTTTAATTTATTCCAGTTACTTACTTTGTCTTTTCTAGTTTCTAGAAATGAGTTTATGCCGATGTCAAATCTGGATGACTTTGATTAAAAAAAAAAATACACACACACACCCCCCCAAAACAGAACCAGGACCCACAGCCCTGCAGAGAGCCCCCCACCAGTCCAGGTGCAAGTCACTTACGAGATCCCATGGAATCCTGCTCGACAAAGGCATCTTCCCGTCTCGAAGTGGCACTCGCCGTTGAAGCAGTCATTGCAGACAAAGGCACAGTTCTCACCGTAGGTTCCATTGCGGCACTTGGTCTCGCACCTGGGGAAGAGCCGACAAGGGCGAATCAGAGGGGAATGAGAAAGGGTGAGAGAGGGACCACCTGAAAGGGTGGGGAGCACCTGCACCCTTGATTTCCAGATATTGTCATTCACCTTCTGCTGTCTTGGCAACAAGTTGCCAAAAACACAGGCACCTGAGCACACCTTGATATTTCTAGCATGGCCTGGAATCCTGTTATTGCAAAGACTTCCTGCAGGTCTGCCTGAGCCCCAGGAAAAGCCTCACAGGCTCCCCCCCCATTAAGTTATGTCAACTGGCAGATCCTCGAGAGAGACAGAAAGTGCACAATGATTTCCTCCACTGGTGCATAATTCTCTCCCCAGAGAGACCTACCAAGCCCGGTTTTTAGAGACCGAGGCTGAAAGCTTTTCTGTCCCATAAATCACTTTACCATTCATCTTTGTGTTGCTGGCTTTTGCATTAGAAACTAGACAGAGGTGGATCTTGATCTGTTTTAATGTTTAAAGGGTTCTTGGTTCTGTTTCCTTGATGATTCCACATTTTTGTAATCATAGGACTCTGGAATTGCAAAGGTCCTTCAAGGTCATTTAGTCAACCCCCTGCTTGAAGCAGGAAAATAGTCTCTAGGGCAGCCATTTTAAACCACTCTGCCATGGCACACTGGTGTGCCACAGATGGTCTGCAGATATGCCCCAAGAGTTTGGGGGAGGGAAATTTGTTAGTAGGGCCACTGGCAGTTGTGAGCCCCTGCTGTCAATGGGTGTGCCTTGCCAACTGTCAAAAAACTGGTGGTGTGCCTTGACAATTTTAGCGACTTGTCAGTGTGCCATGAGAAGAAAAAGACTGAAAATCGCTGCTCTAGGGCATCCCCAAAGGGTGCTTCGTAGATCTCCAGTGAGGACCCACCTGGGTCATCGGTTCCACTGCTGAACCTCTCTTACTGTTAATAATTTATTCCCAATAAACCAAACCAGATTCTTCTCTCTTTCAGCTTTCCAGTACCTCTATAAGTGGCCTTGGAAAAATTGTGTTTTTTCATAAATGTACATAAAATAAGCAATAGAATAAATAATTTTAAGAAGCATTCTGTTATCCTTAGCTATCTCCCCAAGGAAAGCCTAGGCAGACTTATCTTTCTTCTATAAGGGCAATCATTCAACTCCTTCCTCTCAGTAGTGCTACTGCACTGCTTTTCTTCTGTTTCAGTAAAGTCCTGCTCCTTTGCTGCTTCTTCTTCTAATAATAATGTTTGAACATCCAAGGACTGGCTTTCACCATCTCCTTCATGGTTATGTGATGATTTTGAAACAAAGGTCAGGAGAAATCAACTCGCTTTTCTCTCTTTTTTTCCGTGCTCTAGACTTATATTTGTACCCCGTACAGTTAATTTCACCTCCAAACATGTAGACTTGAGCCAATGCATTGTGTTCTAAGGCACAAAATAAACTAGAAGAAGGGGTGGAGCTGACTAGGGGTGGAGCACTCTAGCCACCAACTTCAGGAGCCATGTCAAGGTCTCCCATAACCCCAAACTGACCCCGAGACCCAATTCCATGCCTGAGCCTCTGACACCCCAGACTTACCGATCTCCAATCCAGCCAGGGTTGCAGTGTGAGCACTTGCCGTTGATGTGGTTGCAGGTGTGGCCATCCTTGCAGGGCGGGCAGGTCTGTTCGCAGCCCTCTCCATAGAAGCCCGAGGAGCAGATCTGGTCACACTTGGTGCCATTCCAGCCAGCCTCGCAGGCCAGACAGCGGCCATCAGCGATGGTGCAAGGCTGCAGTCCTTTGCACTGACCGCACCTGGAGACGGACAGGCTGGTCACTATGGTGCTACAGCGGAAAAGGCCAGAAGTCCCTTTTCCTGCCTGCCCCTGATAACAGCATGACCTCCAGGCCTGGGCTGGCCACGAGGGAATCTCAGACAGCCACCCAGGGGAGAGCTTTGTTGGCGGTGGCACTTCTATGGCAGAGACAGGCACATGCAAGAGTGCCAGGCTGAAATGGGATGTAGGAAGCTGCCTGCTCCTGAGTAGGATCAATGGTTCATCTCATAAGTGGTGGCTCCAGCTTTTTGGAGTACCTGAGGCCAAGACCCCCTCCACCATGGTCTGCATGCCCCATACTTTAAAATGCACTGTGCAGGCCAGCTACACACACACACACACACACACACACACACACACAGCGCAACAGAGCCCAGGAACTGGGCAATTTTTAACATGGGGCTGGGAGAAGAAGGGGATTGTCTGCTGCTCCCCATTGTCTCCTGGTAGGCTAGCCAGGGCCCAATGGGGAGGCTTAACAGGAGGAGCAGACACCAGTGGCAATGGACCATCCTTCTCTTCCTTCCTTCTCCTGCTGACTCAGTCTTGGGCAACAGAACATCTGGATGCTGCAAAATGGCCTGGGGAAACCAGACAGCCCCCTGCTCTCCTACTGTCACCAAGCAAGCATCCCCAGGAGTCCTGGCTTACGGGAGGGCAGCAGTAGCAGGGCATAGTTGTGGGACACCACCTGTGAAGCCACCCCTGCATCAGTATTCCACTTCCTCTCCTGGACCAGTCGGACTTGGCTACAGTCATCCACATGCTGGTTACACTGAGGCTGGATTACTATACTGTGCTTGACATGGGGCTGCCATTGAAGACTACCTGGAAACTTTGGCCAGTGCAGAAGGCGGCTGTGAGCCTTGGGACTTGGTGGCCCCAGGTGGTCTGACCACATCGTTTTGCTATTGCACCGGATAAAGATCCATTTCTGAGGACAACTCAAGGGACTGCTTACAACTTTTAACATCCTAAATTTAGGCTTAGGATCAAGGATTGCCTCCCCTTTTATGAAAAAACCTCCCACTGAAGCTCAGTGGAAGCTTAGTTGACAGGGCCCTAACAGAGGGCCTTCTCTGTAGTGGCACCCCACTTGCTGACCCCTTCCTGCCTATGTCTAAGTGGCTTCGTGTTTGCCACAGTGACTTCTGGTCGTGATCAGAGTTTGCACACTGCCTCCCCAGAAGGCCTCCAGGACCGGAACTTGCCAGCACGAACTGGAAGCGACACATCCTGGAGGCTTCTGAGGAGGCCAAGAGAACGCGTGCAGCCTCCAGAGGGCCGGGCACAGCCCTCAAGTAAGTAATTGCAGCCCCGCACTGCCTCCCACCAGTGGATTTGATTATCTGCAGAATTTGGTAAATGTAGGTGTGTCCATGTCCTGGAACAGGTCCCCTGAAGGCAGACACTGAAGGCTCACTGTATCTTGCTTGATACTGAAGCGGGGGGGGGGGGGGGCTACGTTTCTAGATCAAGCCAGGGTGTCTAGTCTTGGGCACTTCTTTAAGGAAGAAATTGATACACCTGTGTTTCTCCTCAACCAGTGGTACTGGGTACCACCAGTCATACTTGAGGTGGGTTCTGTTGGTGCTTGTGGGACCCCCAGACATCTGTTGCCCAGCAATGAGACCAGCAACATGATGCAACCAACATTGGTAGGAGGCTTGGCTCAGTGGGCAGAGCTCCAAAACATGTTTTTCATGTGCTCTAAACAGCCCTCCTGTCCACCCTGAGCCTCTTACTGATGTCTGTCATGTTGCATCTGATTTCTCAACCCAGAAATAACTGGCCATGACATCTTCACCAGTTACTTCTGGTGGTACTTGGGTGGACCATGCAAAGTGGTACAGTGGGGGGCTAAATGTTGAGAAATGCTGTGATACGCTGAATCAGTTTCAGAGAAGGCCAACTAGGACAGTGAAGGATCCGGCAAACAAGCCCTACGGGGACCAGTTAAAAGGATTGGTTATGTCTAGCCTGGAGAAGAGAAGACCAAGGGAGACACAAGAGCCGCCTGCAAATGTCTGAAGGGCTGTCATGCTCCTTGTGGTTCTGAATGGGAGGCCTAGATCCAATGGGTGAAACTTCAGGGTTACAGATTTAGACTAGTCAAGAGATCCTAAGCGCTATCTGGCATTGACACAGTTTGCCTTGTAACAGAAGCTGGCTCTCTCTCTCTCTCTCTCTCTCTCTCTCTCTCTCTCATTGGAGGTTTCCAAGCAAAGCTGGATGGCCACCTGCTGAAGCACTTGCCTGCACTGTGCTGAGGAAGGACAAGATGACCTCCACATTCCCTTCCAACACTCACATCCTATGATTCCATGATCCCAGGGAGAGAAACTGGGAGTGCCTGCAGGCAAAGCCTGCACTCTGACATGGAGCTACGGTCCCACCAAAACAACCAGCATTGGGCACCCTGCTTGCAGTGAGCTGGTGATGGCGAGCACTTCCTGGAAACAAATATCGCAATTGTATCATCTCTATGACTAAATCAACGGACTGCCTGAACAAGATAACGCTGCCTTATTGAGTCAAGTCAGGCTCCAGCTAGCCGATGACTATCTCCTCTAATTGGCAGTGACTCTGCAGGGTCCCAGTGGAGGTGGGGGCTTCTCTGCCCCCGCCCCATTAATGAGAGATGCTGAAGACTGAATCCCTGACCTTCTGCATGTGCCAGAGGGAGGGCTCCTCCCTGACTGCAGTCTGCAAGCTGAGCCCTGTGATGCCCAGGCGTTCAGGATCAATCCAGAGAATTGTGCAGTGGTTTGTTTTGTGTTTCCTGCCTTTCCAGGAGGCAAATACCCATCCAAGCGTTCCCTCCCCTCGCTGCAGAATCCATTGTGTTGCGATTGCATCGCTCAGGCTGGAGGGCAGGCCTCTCTGCTTACCGTCTCCTGCAGCCCTGTCCGTAGAAGCCGGCTGGGCAGGGCTCTCGGCAGAACTTGCCCCGGTAGCCCGGTTCGCAGGTGCACGTCCCGTCGACCTGGTTGCACTTCCCCATGTGGCACTGGCAGTAGCGGTCGCAGCGGGGGCCAAAGGTGCGCCCGCGGCATTGGCAGCGTCCCGTGAACTGCTCGCAGGGCGAATTATTGCAAGCGCATTGGTTATTGCAGCTGCGGCCCCACCAGCCCGGCTGGCAGATGCAGGCCCCCGTCTGCTGGTCGCACTGCGAGTTGAGGCTGCAGTAGCAGGCGTTGGAGCACTGGGGGCCCCACCAGTTCGGCTCGCACGTGCACTTCCCTGTCTTCTGGTCACACTTGCCATGCTTGCACAAGCAAGCGTTCTCACACTTCAGGCCCCAGCGGTTGGCGTTGCACGTGCACTGCCCCGTCACGTCCTCACACTGCCCGTTGGGGTGGCAACGGCACATCTCCTTGCAGTCGGGACCCCAGAACTGGCGGGGACATTCTGAAGGCAAAACCATATAGCACTGAGTAAGCAGCACAGCTAAGACAAAATTTTTGCTCCCCCAAATTTTCCTCTGTGAATTGCAATGTCCCTTCAGGGTCTCTTTGGAGAGAAAGGCAGAGTATAAATAAAGTAAATAAATAAAAAAAATTAAATGTCCAATATGGTTTCTTAATCTGCAGAGGAAAGACGGAGTATAAATCTTTTTTCTCCTATATCTTGTGGCAGTGAGTTCCGTAAGTTACCCCTATTTGAGTTTACTACATCTGCATTTCACTGCTTTCCATTTAACGTTATCTGAAAACAATCAAGGAGTCTTGCATTTTTCAGGATGGAGTTCTGTGCTCAAAACTGGAACATGCCAGTTGAAAGTCAAGATGACAAAATGGCCAAGGCTTGGCAACTTGCACACCAGAAGGGACCAGCAAGTGGCAGGACAGACAAGCAAAAATTGCCTTGACTCACCTCTGCAGGGTGGCCTGCATAAATGGTGTGCAAAATCCCTATTTGGTTAACAAGCCAGTTCTGAAGCTCCCCTTCCCTCAGAGAGTCCACCTCTGCTGTGGGTCTTTCAGGGCACATGGCACTGTCATCCAGTGTCACAAGAGGTGCAATGACAGCGCACATGCTTGACTCACTGGTTTCGCAGTTGGCGCCGAAGTATCCATGGCGACAGCGGCACTCGTTGGGCCTCACGCATACCTCGTTGTCCTTGCAGGTGAAGTTCCCCTCGCACACAGCTGTGGGAGGGGGGAGAGAGAGAGAGCAGCCGTGTTAGCAAATGGTGCCAGGAGGCAGAGCAACCATAGGGTCAGCCTACTCACAAGGCTGCCTCAAATTGGCAGCTCTACCTGCCCACCTGCCTCTGCCACCCACTCCTTGAACTGATGAAGGAATACAGGATCAGAGCAGAAGAGGATGTGGAAGGAGAGTCTCTGGCACTCTAGCCCTTCACTCTCTTCTCCTCCACACTTTCCTTCTTCCTATTTCAGTCCCCGGTGCAGGAGGAGGAAAAGCAGCAACAGAGATTGCTGGTGCGAGAGGAAGAGGCATCTCAGGTGCTGCCTTAGACATCAGGAAATCTTCAGCCACTCCTAACCAGGTGGCAGAAACTCTGCACTGAGCAGGATAATAAACCCCTTCCCCTATGGTCCTCCAGTAGAAATAGAGCTTGGCTGGAATTTCCAAGGGGCTGCCAACCAGCAACAAAGGCTGCAATCCTATGTGCACTTTCTTGGAAGTAAGCCCCACTGAATTCCATGGGACTTGCTTCTGAGTAAACGTGCATAAAATTGGGCTGTAGGTTGGTGAAGAAGCTGACCTGAAGCCAAGGTCAAGAAACTGAGTGGAAACACAAATTCACCCAGAAGGAATTCTTCCAGGAAGCACTTTCAATTTCCTTTTTCAAGGGAAAATAGATCTTGCAAGGCTTGTGGACACAAAGTGGCAGGGTCGGGGGGGGGGAAGCTGGGTCTTCAGCACCTTGCCACGTCCTGGCCTGTCCATGCCAGGAGCACAGCACCCACGGCACTGCAGCGAATGGAATGGAAGTGGTCAGATGCCACCAACACCTACCAGCCTTCCTCCCTGGATTTGAAAAGGAAGAGGAGAATGGAGGAAAAGAAGAAGTGTGAAGGAGAAGAGTCACTCTCCTGCCCTCCACACTTCCTCTCTGTTCCTTGAGTTGTGTTGGAAGCGCCAGGGAGTCTTAAGACACACGCTGGTCAGCAAGCCAGAGAGATTAAAGCATCTTGGACCAAGGGTGTCCTTGAGGGTGCAAATGACCTCTTGGCTCTATGCAATCCATGCCTCCAGAGCAATGTGGTAGTCAGAGCAGCAAACAGACTTGCTTTGCTAGCCTCACCAAATCCATCCTCTGCTTCCTTCTTTGGTGCCCAACCTGAGTACAGCCCCAAAGATACTTTCTACCTCTGCCCCCTTTGCTTGACTACCACCTGGAGGCTGACCTGGCCCATCCATACTCTGTCTGCTTCTT
Organism: Tiliqua scincoides; assembly: GCF_035046505.1. NCBI lineage: Eukaryota > Metazoa > Chordata > Lepidosauria > Squamata > Scincidae > Tiliqua > Tiliqua scincoides. The sequence continues at coordinate 2,675,831 of NC_089834.1, forward strand.
GGCCTCTGCTTCTTGCCTGTCCAAGCTGAAGTGGCCCCCAAATGTCCCTTTCACTTACAGTGTTAACCTTCCACCATGAGTCAGGAGAGCGGTGCAGGCAGGTGGTTTCTGGACAGGGCCACTAGCAGGTTTGGTGGGTAGAGGAGGCTGACTGCAGGCAGGGAGCCCCCAAACAAGACAGGGCCATCCTTTCCCAGATTCGCAGTTCAGGCTTTTGCTCCAGAGCAACAGGAGCCCGTCCAGAACCAGGGAACCATTTTGGCCATGACGCAATAACATTTCGCCAGTAGCCATCTTTGAACTGACATCCACGGGCAAAGTCCCAGCCCAGAACCTCCGTAACTGGTGAAGAAAGAAGCAGAAGACTCCAGAAAGGCCCAAGACGGACACCAGAGAGCTCTAGGAAGGCACAGAGATTAGATAACCAGAAGTTAGATGAGAGTTGGAAACATGGTGTTAAGTGCGTCAAGCAAGGCACCTCAGAAGAACCCGTTTTCCAAGCATGCAGTTCACACCGGGCATTGCGTTTACCTCTTTGACTGGCAAGGAAACTACTCTTCCCCCTTGAGAAAGGTTTCGGGAGCATCCAACCACGGCACTAAACACATGCAAAGGAGGAGCAAGGTTTTATTGGTTTTTGAATGCACGGTATTAGTCTGTTATTCAGTCTTTCAGGATACAGACAGAACATAAAGAAGCAAAGCCCCCCCTCCCTCCAAGGGGAGCAGCCTCAGGGCAATACTTGGGTGTGAATTTCTACCCCACAGAGTCCCAGAGGATCTGGGCCTGCAACATCTTCTTGTGACATAGCCAGGGAGAGCAAATGCACACTGAGGGGCAATCACCATGTGATCGGTTAGGAACCTCTGCTGGATCAGGCCCAGGGCCCACCTGGTCCCACTTCCTGTATCTCGCAGTGGCCCCCCCCCCAGATGCCTCGGGGAGCACACAGGATAACAAGAGACCTGCATCTTGTTGCCACTCCCTTGCATCTAAAACCCAGAAGCTGACTTGTAACCTTTGATAGACTTCCCCCCCATCAATTGGTCCAAGCTCCTCTAGGCCAGATGCCATCACCACATCCTGTGGCAAGGAGTTCCACAGATTAAATTAAAGTGAAGAAATGTTTTCTGCCAAAAGTGACATCGTATAATTGAAGCCACAATATAACTGTATCTTCCTTTTCTGCTCTTTTTGCATGCTGTAGTAAATGTGGTCTTCTCTTCCCCCCAGACATGCGTGCAGTTTAACCTAACTCCATTTTGGTTTCTGGCTGGCACTTCTAGGAGCCAGGCAAGACTTTGCTCTGCAAGGGGGGCATGTCAGGCTGAATTAGGAAAAGTCATGCTAATTAAGAACCACTAGGAGAAAGGAAGGCAGCAGCACTCTTCAGGGCACTGAGAGGTGTGCTACAGGAGGTCCCCAGTGTCCCCTCCTTCTGGCTTTCCTGGGTGCTGCCATCTTGAAGTGTGCAAGATTTCACACAATCCAAGAGAGTTGCACCCGCTGAGCCGGGAAAAAGAGGTTGCGGGGCACCGTGACCCTGGTAAGTTTAGGAAGCACTGTCCTAAGCAATGTAACTGAAAGTAAATCTGCTTTCTTCCCTTGTTAGCTTATTAGATAATCTTTTTTTTTTTTTTTAAAGCTCAGTCTTGTGGTGACTAACAGCCTGATTTTGAGGTTGCTTGCACCACTCACCCACATCATAAGAACGTAAGAACAGCCCCACTGGATCAGGCCATAGGCCCATCTAGTCCAGCTTCCTGTATCTCACAGCGGCCCACCAAATGCCCCAGGGAGCACACAAGAAAACAAGAGACCTGCACGGCCTCCTGGGAATTGTAGTTTAAGAACATAAGAACAGCCCCACTGGATCAGGCCACAGGCCCATCTAGTCCAGTTTCCTGTATCTCACAGCGGCCCACCAAATGCCCCAGGGAGCACACAAGAAAACAAGAGACCTCATCCTGGTGCCCTCCCTTGCATTGGCATTCTGACATAGCCCATTTCTAAAATCAGGAGGTTGCGCATACACATCATGGCTTGTAACCCACAATGGATTTCTCCTCCAGAAATTTGTCCAATCCCCCTTTAAAGGTGTCCAGGTCAGACGCCATCACCACATCCTGTGGCAAGGAGTTCCACAGACCGACCACATGCTGAGTAAAGAAATATTTTCTTTTGTCTGTCCTAACCCTCCCAACACTCAATTTTAGTGGATGTCCCCTGGTTCTGGTGTTACGTGAGAGTGTAAAGAGCATCTCTCTATCCACTCTGTCCATCCCCTGCATAATTTTGTATGTCTCAATCATGTCCCCTCTCAGGCGCCTCTTTTCTAGGCTGAAGAGGCCCAAACGCCGTAGCCTTTCCTCATAAGGAAGCTGCCCCATCAACATCAACAATCTCAAAACTCATTCCCAAAACCTCTTGCTCTAGAAGTGTTGCTAACTCCCCCAATTTGTTTCAATTTGTGTTCTTGTGTGTGTGGGTGTGTGTGCATGACACACGTAGGAACACATGTGTGTTTGTGAATGAGCAGTGTTGGCAGCAATGCAGAGCAGCTCACGGCAATAAAAATACACACTATAATTATTACAAAAAAGAACATATTAAAACAAATTAGAAATAAGTCTTTAAAAAGTTTGAATGACAATATCAGATTGGTTCCGAAGGCAGCAACATCACACACTGAAAGCCACTTGCAAGAAAAATACATTGGGGGGGGGGGGGTTTGTAGGCCAACCCATGGATTGAATACCAAATACCACCATCTATAGCCCCGAACCCTTCCACGGGCGCACTGACTGCCGTGGAGGCCCACTGTGGCCGCTTGCGGGTCTGCACAGAGATATATTACTCCACAGGAAGGGAAGAGTATCTTGGCCAATTGGAACAGCAGTGAATTTAATAAGCATCCAAAAATAGCTTCTTTGAGTTTCCCATCAGTGCCTTGGGACTCTAAGTCCCGAGAACTCACAAACCTCCCCCCTTTTTTTTCCACTCTATAAAATGCTACAAAGCATTTGAGCCGGAACCTTTGGATGCCAAGTTCCAGAGCCAAGGGGAAGCATTTGGCCATGGACAATAGAGGCTAGAAGGAGGGACAGCAAGGCTCCCTCTCGCCTTGCACCTGAACAACCAAAGGGACAGACAGACAGACAAGACAGACAGACAGACAGACAAGAACTCCCACACATCAGTTGCTTGGGGCCTGTATGGTGCTCTTGCAGGAGTTTTCATACAATCACACACCAGCCACCGTAAGTCCAGTAGACGTAAGTCTACTTATCAAAAGTCTGCTATGTAAAAAGGCATGTGTGCCTGTGCACAGTAGTTTGGGCAACCATCAGCCCCAAAGGGCAACAAGGAGATGCACCACTTCAGATGCACCTGGAGGTCTGACCAGGTCCAAAAGCAACTGCGTGTGGGTGGGTTACCCTGGTAGAGGGGCCCATCAGCAATCAGCTGGCTAAGGACCCACAACAGAAGCCTCCTATTCTCCCCAAACCAGAACAGAGGAAGCCTGCATTTTGAGTAGCCTCCAGACTGTACAGGACAGGAAGAACGGAAGAGAAAATGCACTCTTACCTATCAGACACTCCTCGCCTTGCTGTCTCCACCCTGGGCAGCAGACAGACCCGGTGGAACTGCAGGAAGAAAGACCAACATAAGTCCCTTCTTGCCAACTCAGAAGCGGCCCTTCAAATCTCACCTGACAAGGTGGCCTTCAGGCAGCCCATAACCTCACCACAGGCCTACGTTGCTAGGTTGCTGCCCCCTTGGCAATCTGACGTTGATGCAACCCGCAACAGGGGGCCTCATGGATGGATAGGCCATGGTTGGGGGCACTTGGGTCCTTCTGTCTCACCCAGCCTCAGCAGTGGCCCCCTTCAGGGCCCCCAACAGCCACCCCAGGGGGACCACATGCCAATGGCATGCCTGGGAGAGGAAGCCATGATCTGCTTCCCACTAGCTGGAGAAGCAGATCATTTCCACACACCCCCCTTAATACTCCTTGTGTGATACTGTCAACAGATCCGCATTGGGCCTGGGGCAAGATGTCCGATTGCCCCCCTTCCCCCAGTCTCCAGAATGCATTGGGGTAACAGAAGTGCACTAAAAGGGGTTTAAAGCTGTAGCCTTGAATAGGCTGAGACTCAGCTTCACAAGTTTATGTTTTAATAAATTTGCTTTGTTAGAGTAGCTTGTTTTGCCATGGCCCGGGCCCTCTGGAAGCCCAGGCCCTGGGGGGTTTGCCCCCCTGCCTCCCTCTACTTAGGCCTGGCTGCCAAACCCAGAGGTGTGGGACTTCTGAAACTGGATGCCCCTCACTTCAGAGTTTGACGGCAGTGCTTAAGGAGCATGCTAAGGGGTTTTCTTTTTGTAGTGTAGTGGCGGTGGGCCTGAGAGGGCATCAGGCAGCGTCCTGAGCCACACTGCCCCTGCCCCCACCAACCTGCAACCTGGGACGGGTTGGCCGTGTGGACAAGCCTCAGCGGCAGGCACACACAGAACCAGCAAAATGCCGATGTTCAGCATTACTCATTTCACATGACACAAGAGGCTCTGCCTTGGACTGGCCTCGTTTCAAGGGCTTCTGCTGGGTAATGCCCACAATGACACCATCGACTCCTGGAATTATGCTGGCTGCCTCTTTTGCTGCTTCTGTCTTTATATACTGTATGTATCAAAAGAGAGGACGAGCCCCACCATCAAACCCAGGGGTTCTTAGGGGTGCTCCAAAACAGGAGGCCAAGTAATCTCTGGGACTGCTTGAGTGCCTCCTAGGATCTCAAAGTGCCCAGGTCACCTGGGGGGGGCAGTGCAGCTTTCACTGGCCTTTGCTTCTGGGCATCTGGACTTCTGGGAATCTACCAAAATCGCCATGCAGCCAACTGGGCTTGGCAGGTGGAGGCACTTGCAATGATAATGTGACTGTACCATGTCCAAAGACAACCCTCTCAAGGGACTGATAAACAAGTGCAAATGATGTTTCTTTTAGTGGCTCTTGATAGCTGGTTGGTTCTATACGTGCACTGGGGCTCAAGTGGGGCGGAAACAGCTGGGGGACAGAGATGGGCACACACAAAGCTGTGGGACTTCTCCTATGGCGTTTGTGGATTCATCATCTTCAGGAATACCCAAGTGTTGCCTCTGAAACTTTTTTCAAAAGAACCTTGGCAGAGAAGATCCGGCTCTGCAGAAGGCAAAATTAGATATCTGCCTAGGGGCATTTTACCCCCTAATAATCACTCTCTACAGGCCACAATCAGAGACAGATGGTGCAGCCAGAGACAGGATGGTATAATCTTAGCTTTTAAAATTTTATTTTCCATATTTTTATACTCCAAGGAGCTCAGGGATCAAGTACATGGGTCCTTCCCTCCTCACAACAACCCTGTGAAGTAGGTTAGGCTGAGAGGTAGTGACTGGCCCAAGGCCACCCAAGAAGCTCCATGGCCAAGTAGAGATTTTAACCAGATTTTCCAGGTCAATGTCCAATTGCAGCACAACCACACCTAGGGGTGGCAGGAGCTGGAACACCCCCGATGCTTTGGGTCTGCTATCTCGCACTATTAAAAAAACCCAAACCCTTAAACCCTTACTGTGCTCCTTGCAAGGAAAGCACCCTACAGGTAGACCACAGCTGCAATACAAGGACATCTGTAAGAGGGATCTGAAGGCCTTAGGAGTAGACCTCAACAGGTGGGAAACCCTGGCCTCTGAGCAGCCCGCTTGGAGGCAGGCTGTGCAGCATGGCCTTTCCCAGTTTGAAGAGACACTTGACCAACAGTCTGAGGCTAAGAGGCAAAGAAGGAAGGCCCATAGCCAGGGAGACAGACCAGGGACAGACTGCACTTGCTCCCAGTGTGGAAGGGATTGTCACTCCTGGATTGGCCTTTTCAGCCACACTAGACGCTGTTCCAGAACCACCATTCAGAGCGCGATACCATAATCTTTCGGGACTGAAGGTTGCCAACAACATGTGTACTACTGTGAAAGCCGGAAGCACGGGGACCGCACCTTCGCAGACAGCATTTGCACTGACCCTGTAAACAATGTCAGAAGTCCCAGGCGTCCTTCAGGGCAGCCCATGAGGAGTACAGTAAGGAGGGGAAAGAGCTGCTTCCTGCCCAAGTGAGCAGGAAGCTGACAGTTGTGGTTTGTGTTGGAGGAAGGTAGGAAGGTGGCAGTGGCAGATTCAGGTGAAAGGTACCCCAAATCCACTGCCCCCTACACAATCTGTCACTGATGCAGCCCACAGCAGTGACAACCCCATCCTGGCTCTCTTTACATGGTGTTTTAGCAAGTTTAGTGCATCACATACATCATCGCAGTAATTCTTCCAACATCCCTGCAAGGTAGATCAGTATTACCATCATTCCAATGCTGTTGATGGGAGGGGGAGGAACGGATCCTAGCGTGGCGAGTGGCTTGACTAAAGTCACCTGGTGAGTATGTGACTCTACGGTTCTCACCCCCACGCTGCTGGGGCAGCTCACCAGACAAAGCCCTTCAGTTTAGTGTACATTTCCAAGGGTGTCGGAAACATGGAAGAGGTTGAATTCTGCATCCGATTCTGACTGCAGACCACCCAGAGATATCCCAGCAGGTTCTGGACCACCCACCCCTGTTTTAAGTCATGTGTCATAGAAAGAAAAAGAACCCTAAATGTGTCATATCAGAGTTGGACCCTTGGCTCCAAAGTGAGCAGCTGGAGTGGCAAGCTTAGTCACACTCACAGATGTTTATTCTAAAACACTTCCTGTGCCTTATGCACCAAACAAAATCTAGGTTTCAGCCCCACAAGCCGACTTAGTTAAAGCCTGAACACATAAGAACATCAGAGGAGCCTCCCTGGTTCCGGCCAAAGGCTTACCTAGTCCAGCTTCCTGCATCTTGCAGTGGTCCACCAGATGCCTCAGGGAGCGGATGAGACCACAAGTTACCTGCATCCTATTGCCACCTGGCTTTCAGAGATAGACTACGCTGCCTATAGACACCATGGCTTGTAACCTGTGACAGACTTCTCCTCCATCAGTTGGTCCAACCCCTTTGAAAGGCATCTAAGACTATCCCAATGTCCCATCCCAATGTCCATCCCAATGTCCCAGAGCAAGGATTTCCACAGATTAATTATATGCCGGGTAAAGAACTATTTTCTTTAGTCTGTTCTAATTCTCCCACCAGACAAATTATTCTGGTGTTGGGTAAGAAGGAAAAGACCTGCCCTTTATCCACTCTCTCTCCATCCCATGCACAACCCCATACACCTTTAGGGCTGGGGCTGTAACAGCATAATCCTATGCATGTCTACTCAGAAGTAAATCCTACTGTGTTCAGTGGGGTTTACTTTCAGGAAAGTGTGCAGAGAACTGCAACTTTTATCTATTTTCTTTGACTCTGGTAAAACCATGCCATAGTCTTTCGAGACTGAAGGTTGCCAACAACAATCGGTAAAACCTGCAGATGTCGTACAACGTTTTGTTGTGTTTAACTGGTCTGCCACAAGTTGGCTTCTTCAAGCCCCATTTTGGGCAATGCAGCAGTTAAACCACCACCCCTGCCCCCAAGTATAGATCAATCCTCCCCCTGCACCATGCTAGGAAAGGGTCATCACCCACAGCAATCCATGTCTGGAGGCCTCAGGTTTTCTGCTCCATAAGAGGGAATGCGCAAGCTGTAATCTGAGGAGGGGGCACCCAGCAGAGCGGTTCCTCTGAATGAAACCATTATCCAGAGGTCGGCATGAGTGCCCCTCCCCTCAGGGGCAGCTTCAGCATAAGGGAAGGTGAGGCAGCCCATCCGGAAACTGACCTGGTCCTCAGTCAGGAGCCAGAGTGCCAGGAGAAACCTCCTGCACAGAGTCTCATACTCTTGCCATCTCCCATTCATCCCAGGGGGGTTTCTGCAGGAGAGCTACCCCCAGGGATTGCGCCAGAACAAAGACTAAAATCCTTCAGCACCAATCAAAACTCTGTGCCAAGAAAGGCAGATGCAAACCAGAACAGGGCAATGAGGTTTCTCAGCCTGAGCATTTATTCTGCGACTGCTTTTGCCTCATGTATCACCTGAGCACATGGATGGAAGACTGACTTCAATGGGGCTTACAGTGTGGGGCTACAGCCTGATTCTGGCTTCCTGAAATTCCAGCTAGCCATGCAGGCAACTCTGAAACCTGAGCTTAGAAACTTATGCTTAGGAATGTGCTTTCCCCCCTTCTTTTCTAAAACACTTAGTTTTAGGGAGCTAAGAGCCCAATCCTATGTACGAGTATGTCTACTTAGTCTGTCTACTTAGAAGTACGTCCCATTATAGCCAATGGGACTTTCTCCCAAGTAAGTGTGGATAGGATTGCAGCCTGAGGGCCCAATCCTATCCAATTTTCCAGTTCTGGCGCACTGGAATGGGGCACGCGCTGCATCCCGTGGTGGAGAGGCAGTCTCAGAAGCCTCCTCAAGGTAAGGGAACATCTGCCCCCTTACTTTGGGGGTGCATTGTGGCTGCACCAGTGCTGGAAAGTTGAATAGGACTGGGCCCTCAATCTCTAGTCTCACTTAGGGCCTACTCCTATCCAACTTTCCACCTCTGGCTGGAAAGGCAGCCACAATGCAGCCCCGTGGTAAGGGAACACATGTTCCCATACCCTGAGAAGGCCCCAGTTGCTGCCCCTCCACCACAGGATGCACCCCACTGGCACAACTGGATAGGATTGGGGCCCCAGTGGCTTTTCTGCACTCCCCCAGAATGGTAGCCTCTTTACACTGATGGGGAGGGTCTCCTTTCCAACTCCGCCCCCCCTTGCATTAGATCCAACTGCCCCCAATGACTTTGTGAATGTAGGGAGACCATTTTCACTGGGGGGGGGGGTTTGAGATGGAGAGGTGAAGACCACATTGTAGGGCCCCAGTCCTCCCAATCCAAGGGAGTGGTCTCCAAATGCATTACTTGCTTATTAGTGTGCGTGGGGGGGGGGTGTCTATCCTGCCCCCCCCAAGAAAGCTATTGCTTCTATTCTGCACACAACCCCCTCCCATTTCTGCCAAGCTTCTTCCATCGCAAAGCAGACTTGGTCTTGCTGGGAAAGACAGGGGCCAGACGCTTCTGTGGGACGGGGGGGGGATGGGGTGGGGGTGCAGAAATTCCTCTCCTCCGGCAGGGCGACCCGCAAGAGCTTCAATGGAAAACAGCTGGGCTGGGCAGGCTCCGGGTTTTGAGTTACTGGGAAGGGAGGGGAGGGGGCTGCGGCGCGGGGGGTCTCCCCCTTTCGTTGTTCTCTGAAGCTCCTGGAAAGAGTGGGGGCGCCTCCTGAAGAGGGGGTCCCCTGAAAAGCACGCACCCCCCCCCCCACTCCCATCGGGAAAGCTGCGATGGAGGCGAAGCGGTGGGGGTCTTGGGGGGCTGCTGCATCTCGACAGCAGGGACGGGCCCCATTCTCTGGCTGGAGGGGGGGGGAGCCGGAGGCCGTCCCAAGAGCTGAGCCCGGCCGGCCGTCCAGGGACCCTACACGGGCGCCCGGCATGCACCCCCCCGACCTCGCTGCAAGTCTGACGGCAGTGGGGGGGGGGGCTGCGCGCACGACCAGCTCGGAGCTGGAGGAAGCCCTCCCGCCTCCAGATCCCGAGGGGCCAGCAGGGACCAGAGATGGTGTTTCCACCCTGGACGGTCCCGGGGGGGCGCGGGGGGGGAAGCAGACCAAGCCCCGAAGAAGAGCCCCCGGAGAGAGCATGGGGACGGCAAAGGGGGGGGACATGCCCCCTCCCTGGCTGGCCCCTCCGCGAAGACACCGAGGCGGGCTCCGGCGCCCCCGTCCCGAAGCTGATGGGGCAGGGGGTGGAAGGGAAGACTCCCCTCCGCGGCCCGTCTCGCCCCCCAGGCTTCGGGGGAGGGGTCTCCCGTGCGGGCTCTGGAGGGTGGGGGTCCCCTGAGCCTCACTGCTCGAGCAGCAGAGCCGGGGGCACCCCTCTGGCCGGGGCGGGAGAGCCCCCGGCGCAGCTCCGCAGGCGCTCCCTGCGCGACGGGGCGGCTCTTACCCGGGCGCCGGGCAGACGTGCCTCCCGCGGGGGTTCAGCTCCTGGGCAGCTCCCCAGCCCAGCAGCAGGAGCAGCGGCAGCAGCGCCCCGGCCCTCGGCCGCCTCTCCATGCCTGCTCCGGCTGCCTGTGCGGGAGCCCTGCCGGAAGCCCAGTGCGAGCGCCGCCCGGCCAGCCAGCCAGCCAGCCAGCCAGGAAACGCCGCCCGCCTCTCCCCTCCCTCTCCCGGCGCGCCGTCTGCGCAGCCAGTCCCGCCGCGCTCGGGGCTCGCCGGGCGCCCCATTCTAGGCATGTCTACTCGGAAGTAAGTCCCCTTAGAGTCAATGGGGCTTACTCCCAGGAAAGCGTGGATACACTGGGAGCCTGAGAGCCCCATCCTAGGCATAACTACTCAGAAGTAAGTCCTCTTAGAGTCAATGGGGCTTACTCCCAGGAAAGCGTGGATTCACTGACAGCCCCATCCTAGGCATGTCTACTCAGAAGTAAGCCCCATTAGAGTCAATGGGGCTTACTCCCAGGAAAGTGTGGATACACTGGGAGCCTGAGAGCCCCATCCTAGGCATAACTACTCAGAAGTAAGTCCTCTTAGAGTCAATGGGGCTTACTCCCAGGAAAGTATGGATAGGATGGGAGCCTGGGAGCCCCATCCTAGGCATGTCTACTCAGAAGAAAGTTCCATTAGAGCAGTGGTTCTCACACATTTAGCACCAGGACCCACTTTTTAGAATGAGAATCCGTCAGGACCCACCAGAAGTGATGTCATGACTGGAAGTGACATCATCAAGCAGGAAAATTTTTAACAATTCCTAGGCTACAATCCTACCCACATTTACCCCGGAGTAAGTTCCATTTACTATCATTGTTAAAAGAATATACATAGTAGCTTGTTAAAAGTACAGGTCAGTAACATTTCCCCAAATGCAGTCACATACCAGGGTAGCATCAAGTCTAATATATTAAAAATAAAATATTGAAATGAATGGGGACCCACCTGAAATTGGCTCACGACCCACTTAATGTGTCCCAATCCACAGTTTGAGAAACACTGCATTAAAGTCAATGGCTGTTATTCCCAGGAAAGTGCAGATAGGATGGCAGCCTGAGAGTCCCATTACTCCTGGGAAAGTGTGGATAAGATGATAAGATTGCAGCCTCAGGGCTGAGCAGGCTGGGAGAAACCCAGGACCTTGGAAGGCCCCTGTGAGCTTGCTTCCATGTAACCCCCCCCCCCCAGGGAGGAGGGAAGAGTGCCTTTCCAGGGCTGTTTACACAGAAGTAAGTCCCACAATTTCAGTGGGACTTCTTCCCGGGGTATAGGAGGGAGACAACTGCGGAAGCCCAGATCGGCACAAGTTCCACTGCCTTCCAAGCAGGGACATGCGGTGGGTGGGGTGGCAGGTGAGGCAGAGCCTCCTCTCCTGAGTCCTTTGAAAAGGAAGATGGACAGGCAGAGGGTGGCAGGGATGTGTGGTGTGTGGGGAGTCAGGTGAGGCAGAGCCTCCACTCCAGGAGTCCTTCAAAAAGCGCTGCTCCGTGTGAGGCACCCAAGCACCCCAAACCCACTCACGAAGCATGGAGAGCATGGGTTGCGGAGGCTGCTAATGAGGGGGTGCCTGGTGGGAAAACTGCCAGGATCACCACTGGTGGCTGGGGTGAGCTGCTTTTTACACCAGCTGGTGGCTGGACTGTTTGCTGCTGGAAGCAGGACGCTGGGCTGAACCAACAGCAGCCTGCAGCCCCTTCAAAAGAGGGGGTCTCTCCTTTAGCTGGGCACAGCCAGCTGCTTGGTCTTGCATCCAGCAGTTGCACTAGGCAGGGTAGACACAGCTGGAGAAAGTGCTTCCCTTGCATCCCTCACTAAATTTACCACCCTGACTGCATTACTGGCTGTGCCACCCCCTCAAGACCACTTCAGCAGATCCCTGAAAGGGGTGCCGTCACCTCTCTCCGCACTTCTTAGGAATACTCCTAGTGTGGGCGCAATGGGCCTGACGTTGGTTGTGAGGCCCCAGACAGGCAGCTGCTTGAATAACCAGTTGTCTCATGATGGCCAACATGCAACCTGCATGCTATGTTCCTGTTGCAGCAGCTGCTTCTCAGAAGGCACGTCTGCAAGGCTGTCTTGTGCACAGCAAAGATCCCACACAGGAGGTCTGCCTCCACATTTATTTGAAGTCCTCTTTCTACGTAAAGCAGCCCAAGCTCAACAGATGTTAAATGCCACATTAGCGCATTAGTGTTCAGACTGGAAGGGAGGAGCAAGCCGTTCTACACGCAGATACAGTCCATTAGCCCCGTCTGTCGGATGCGCTTCAAAATGCAGGCCGAAGCAGAAAACATGAGGCCCCATGTCTACCCCAGTCAGTTTACCTTCCTTGTTGCTTAGAGCATCACATGAAGTGCAGGGAGCAGGCTCCCAGCGACATTCCTCTCTCCTTCCATCTCCAGGATGGAATGTCCCTCCAGGATGTCCTTCCAGGAGTGTGAAGTGGCTCCTTTGTGTTCAAATCAGGGAGCCTTTTTTGGCCCCAGCCACAAAACCTTCTGCAGTTTCAATGCCTGGAGCAGAAACACAAAATTAACACATGGTTGAGCCAAGGAGCACAGACAGGCATAATGGCCTTCTTCCCTTTCAGCAGGCACATTATGGACATTATGGTGGCTTTAAAAGCAAAGCAAGGAGGGTCAGTGGGCATATGAACATCCTTGTGACAGCCCTGGTTTGGGCCTGGCCCTATGTGGTGGGTATCCAATGTGTACATCTCATTTAAAGGACACTGATCAGCTACAGCGGCGTCTGAGGAGGTCAGTTAGGGTGGTGAGGGGCTTCGAAAGGGGTCCGTGAGGGTCCAGTAGAATGGTGAGGGGTTTGGAAAATAAGGAGTCCAGTGAGGAACAGGGAACAGAGCTTGGCATGTTTAGCCTGGACAAGAGAAGACAAAAGGCAGTCTGAAGGGCCATCAGCAAGCACCTGAAGGGCTGTCACAGCAAAAGGGGAGGACTTGCTCCCTGCGGCTCCCCAGGCAGCACTGGAACCTGTGGGTCATAGCCATGGGGAAGGGGATGGAGGCAGTAAGTAGACAGGAGGAAGGAACTCACCCTGTGAGCCCCCACAGTGCTGTTTGAGTGGCATTGCTATTTGAGTGGCATTGTTGTAAACTCTCCTGATACATGATAAGTCCAAGGCTGCAACCCTAGCATGTGAATCTTGTAAAAGTCTTATCCTAAATTGGGTTTCAAAGTGTGCTTCTGTGCCTTATGCTCAATAAGGGCATCATTGACTTCGTCCATTACAGCTAGTTGGCATCCTTCAGTCTCGGAAGACTATGGAGTCACGCTCTGAATGGTGGTTCTGGAACAGAGTGTCCTCTCCAGAGCACGAAGCCTGGGTAAAGTAGGTATGGAGGATAGGCTGTTACCCATGCAGCAAATCCCCCCTCTCCACATCGCTGAAATGGTCCAATGGAAAGGCAGAGGCCAATACGGTTGGTTCCAGCGGTGTCGCAGGAGTTGCCAGAACGTGACTGTGTTCAGCCATGAACTGCCTCAGGGACTCTGGTTCCGGATTTTGCCTTGAGGTTGACTCCTGAAGCCTTTTCCATAACTGGATGTAGCCACAAGGCAGTGGAGGTTTGGGATCAGAGTTTTCCTTCTCTCAGATGAGCTGCCTTCCCAGGCTGATGAGTCCCATCTACCCGGTGGCTGTTTAGTCACCTCTTACGACAAGTACAGCCAAACTGAAGGCCTATTCTTATCCCCAGCCCCCAGGGGTAATTACAGCTACCATCCGGTTCATCAATGGCAACGGGTGAATCAAGGATTATTTTCCAAAAGTTCTCATATATGTCCATCCATAAGTGATGTCTATAGGCCGTTTGTTCGAAGCTAGAAAGCATCAAGAGGCTGTCCAACCACTGAACAATAGACGGTGGGCATTTGTCCTTCCGATTGTTCATGATCAATCTCTTGGCCGTCATACGGGCACAAAGGATCCATTTGCTTTGGCCAGCAGTCAATCTCCAAGACAAAGGTATATAATTCAGAATTGCATAGACATCAGTAAATGTCAATCTATGTTTGGATACAATATTTGATAATGCTAATCACTTCCTCCCCCAAACCAGTTGTCACTGGACGAGACCATAACATACAAATCAAAGAAAATATCCCTTTGCTGTGCAAACATGGAGATGTCCAATATACTCAAAGCATATTTCTTTGCTGAACTAGTCACAACCTGAGATCCACTAAGGTAATATTTTTTAGTGCCATCATCCATATAAAACAAGTTTACTCATTTTTCACATCTCTAAATTATCATATTTGTTGTGTGACATAATAGTTATAAACAAAAATAATGGGTTTCTTCTTGTCATTTGATCTGAAGATTTTCTAAAAGAGGAGGGGACTCTGAGGCGGAAAAAGCTGAAGGGCAAAATTTAGTCCTTAACAAATGTACCAATTGTAAGTATTGTCATTTAGCTGAATCATACAACCATATTGCCAGGGTGGGGTAGTGGTTTGGGAGGTGGACTTAGACCTGGAAGATCTAGATTCAAACCCCCCCCCCTCAGTCATGAAGCTTTCTGGGTGACCTTGGGCTAGTCAGTTTCTCTCAGCCTCATCTACCTCACAGGGTTGTTGTGAGGGCAAAAGGAGGGGAGCAGTTGTGTATACCCAAGGCTTCTGAGAGGAATTTTATCAGGGGACACAAAGTTTCTTTTGGGCCCCTTCCCAAAGAGGGAGGGAGTGAAAAAAAGGGGAAGGTGTCAGTGGGGGTGGGCAGAATGGAGGCAAATTGGGCAGGAGAAAAGTTGCAACAGTTGGAATAGTCTCTGGAGCCCAGGTCTACCAATCTTCCCAATGCAGAGTTCAGGTCTATCTGCCTGCTCAGCAGAGACTACATTTTCCAGTCTCACCCAGACTCACTGCCCGTGCAGGATGCTGGGGACATTACTGTGGGCACATGGCGGTGACTACTGACATAAACCATATACACCAGACCCAGGAATGCATACATTTCTTAACAGTGTCACATCTGGGAGGAAACTGACTGGTTACAGTTGCTCTTTGGCTTCTGAATCCGCTTACCATGAAGGAGTGTAGAGGAGCTCAGCAACACCGCTGCAGGACTGGTGTACCCAGGACACTTTCCATTCTAGTGTGAGCCTAAATGCAATGATGCTAATCTCCTACAAAGATTTTCTATATTTGAAAGATTTTCTATATTTGAAAGATTTTACGGAAACTTAGGGGTGTGTTTGTTTTTCCGTTTTACGGTATCTAGCTGCCGACACCAGACAGGCAGGTAGACCTGAGGTCTGCATTGGGAAGACTGGTAGACCTGGGCTTCAAAGACTATTCTGGCTGTTGCCACTTTCCCCCTGACTGTTTTGCTCCCATTCTGCCCACCCTCATTGACTCCTTTCTGACCCTGAGCCTGGGTACAAATTACCCCCTTTACCCCCCTCTCCTAGGCCCTGCCCAGGGTGATATAAAAATGTGAAAAATATATATCTTTAAAGCTAAGAAAAGTTTTTAAAAATCACTATACAGGTTGAGCCTCATTATTCACGTGGGTTCCGGTGAATGGCAAAAAATGCACTATAGTAAAATCCATTTAAAAAACAAAGTTCCCTTGCTCCAGTGATTTAAAAACAGCCTTGCTGACCTTTGTGATATAAGAGTCTTTAAGAAGACAATCCATCAATCAGTCCTCAGCTTCACTCAGCCCCTCCCTTCACCAATGCAGTGATCACCTTTCTTTCACTGCTCAGGGGGAAGGGAGGGGTTGCCTGGAGAGAGGATTGATTTATTGTCAGCCAGCTGCCCTCTCTCTCTCTCTCATTAAGGAGGCTGTTGTTAAAGGACTGTTCAGTTTTTTTAAACTGATTTTAAAGGGATGCATTTTTCCCCTTCTCCAGGGATCAGCACATTCCTTCTCATTTGCAGGGGCCATTCGTGTTGAGTCAAACTCCTGTATAAAAAATTCATGTATAAATAGGCTGGACCTGTATGGGTCAATTATTTGATCAAAAGTTAGAATTGATTTGTCTGCCCATGGTTTCCACATAAAGGATTCTTTACTATCTTTAATTCTGGATTCATCCACAGTGTGAGTATAGCATGAGAATAGGGATCAAAATCATATTTACAAGCCATCATTTTCCAAATAAGTTGTACTGAGGATAAAGCTAATGGAATCTGTTTGATATTTGAGTTTTTCCTCTAAAGAGAAACATCACAGTGTTTCAATTCAAAGGTCTTGAACTGGAATGTTAGAAAAAGTCCATCAGTCAAAGTCCCAAGAGTGAGTCGGCTCTTTTGACATCCATGTCCACCCTTGTAGTAATCAAAATGTTGAGTGTGTGTGTCTGTTTGATGCAATTGAACCTCTTTTTCCACTTTTGTGTTAAAAAATGATTTGAGGTTTAATTTCTCTTACCAGAATCTCCATCCTCGCAGAAGTTGCAATGAAAAAGATAAGTCACTGTGGTGTTGTGGATGTGTCTGACTTTGAGCCTCTATGCCTGCTAAAACTAACCTGTGTTGCATAAGGTAATGCAAATCCTGTAAAGCGAAACAAGCCTTCCAAATTGGGCTCGTGTGGATATTGTCCAACTTCAGAGGAGAAAGCGCAGCAAGAAAACAAAACTTTGTGAAAGCCTTAAGTTTGTGTCTGACTAATGATTTGTCCTTTTGCATTGCTGTTTGAATAAAGAGATCATTCCGAAGCAAAACCTCCCTGCGTCCTTGGAAAAATCTATCTAAATCCCCTCTCCCAAAGAACCACAAAGAGTTTTAAATGAAAAGATCCAAGCCAAAAGCAGAGGCAAAGTGCAAGCAAGAATTGGGTTTGGCTCCCCATAGTGTGTAAAGCTCTCAGACATTTAGCACCGGGACCCACTTTTTAGAATGAGAATCTGTCAAGACCCACTGGGAGTGATACCATAACTGGAAGTGATATCAACAAGCAGGAAAATTTTTAACACTCCTAGGCTGCAATCTGACCCAGGATTAAGTTCCATTTACTATCATTGTTTAAAGAATATACGTAGTAACTTGTTAAAAGTACAGGTCAGTAACATTTCCCCAAATGTAGTCACGTATCATGGCAGCATCAAGTCTAATTGATTAAAAATAAAATATTGAAAGCACAGATCTGTAACATTTCCTCAAATGCAGTCACATACCATAGTGGCATCATCAAGTCTAACATATTAAAAATAAAATTTTGAAATGAATGGGGACCCACCTGAAATTAGCTCACGACCCACCTACCGGGTCCCCACCCACTGTTTGAGAAACACTGCTGTAAAAATCATGTTTGAGTTTATTATAGACAGCTGGCCAGTCCTTGCAGGGAAATGTTGAGGCACTCCAGCCTGCCCAGAGACCGCTGGCCACATCTTCTCCTGAACTGTATGCCCTGCTTCTCACTTCACTCCAACCCCCCTGGGCTTCTTCCTTGGATGTTGGGACCACAGAGACCAGGCTGACCCCCCCCCCCCCAGTGGGATGAGCAGTGGTGTTTGTTTCTGTTGAAAACCCCAAACACCACATTTTGTGTTTCAAATATCAGAATCAAAGCACAAATCACGGCTTGAAGATATTTTCCAGAAATTAAAATAGATTATTTTCCATTGTGAAATCATGCTGTGGCTTCAGCTGCTGACACTATGACTGCAATCCTAACCACACTTTCCTGAGAGTAAGCCCCATTGAACAAAATAGGACATACTTCTGAGTAGACTTGGTTAGGCTTGTGCCCTATATCACCTACCTAGTTTGCTTTTAAAACATTTAAAATGAATAAAAATGAGAACTTGGAATAAAAACACACAACTGCGCATTCTTCCCGTTTCATTTTTTTCTCAAAGCACAAAATCTGTGAAAAAGTAAAACCTTTTTCAAACTCTCCTGGGAATGGGTGATACCTGAGATCATAAATGGTCTTGGGCTGGTTTTTGTTTTATGGGTGAAACGCGAATGAGGATGGGTCAAAGTCATTATTTTGAGAACAGTTATGCCAAATTAACCCATTTCTGCCCAGCCCACAGATGTACACAGCCCTATCCTACTCTAAAGATATTCCAGGTAATTCACCTACCTGGAGGGCTCCTGGGTCCAAGCTGCTTCTGTTTCCTATGGGCAGAAGTGGGGTAGGCTGGGATCCCAGACTGCACTGCTTCTGTTTCAAGGGGAAGTGGCGTGGATCAGGCAGGCTGTGCATGCGTTTGCTCTCCTCCCCCCACATCTACGGGGGGGGGTGCAGTTGCTCAGAGGTAGCATTGGAGGGATTAAGGTGATGCAGGTAGCAGCCTATCGAATAGCCCTGGCGCCCTGGATAGTGACATCATGATACTGTGTGACATCATGACATCATGATATCGCTTTCCACATGCGCTGCCTCTGACACATCCTCGGCATCACCTGGCAGGACAAAGTTCCAAACAACACAGTCCTGGAATGTGCTGGAATCCCTAGCATGTATGCGCTGCTGAAACAGACGCCTGCGTTGGCTCAGTCATGTCGTGAGAATGGATGATGGCCGGATCCCAAAGGATCTCCTCTATGGAGAACTCGTGCAAGGAAAGGCGCCCTACAGGTAGACCACAGCTGCGATACAAGGACATCTGCAAGAGGGATCTGAAGGCCTTAGGAGTGGACCTCAACAGGTGGGAAACCCTGGCCTCTGAGCCGCCTGCTTGGAGGCAGGCTGTGCAACATGGCCTTTCCCAGTTTGAAGAGACACTTGGCCAACAGTCTGAGGCTAAGAGGCAAAGAAGGAAGGCCCATAGCCAGGGAGACAGACCAGGGACAGACTGCACTTGCTCCTGGTGTGGAAGGGATTGTCACTCCTGAATCGGCCTTTTCAGCCACACTAGACGCTGTTCCAGAACCACCTTTCAGAGCGCGATACCAGAGTCTTTCAAGACTGAAGGCTGCCAACAACAAAAAGTAAGATATCGTATGACATTGTGATGTCACTTCCTGGTCACTTCCAAGAAGGAGGCAGTCCTGGCAGTGGCAGCTTTGTGATCTGGCTGCCCCCTGATCCTTCTGCTCAGAGGCACCCCCTTCAAGGGGCACCCGGGGCAGATGTCCATACCTGCCACACCCTAGGTGCAGGGTCACGCTGACCTAGGCACCAGGAGGCCTTGGACCAGCCTGCTACGCCACACCCACTTCTGTAGGGGTTGGGGGTGCTGTGTGGGTGTTGCATCAGACCTTGGGGCTTTTCCCCATGTTCCGTGGAGGTGACCATTGCTGTGATGCTCATTCCTAGGTGCTGGGGAGGGGGGGGTCACCCCAGCAGTTTCCTGCCCTGCCTCCTCCTTGCTGGACAGCCTTAAGATCATTGAATCAGTGTGCCGCTGGCCACAGCAAACAGGAGGGGGCTGCACGGCAGGCAAGTGTCTGGAGGGGCTGGAAAGCAGGTTCACCAGCAAAGCAAAGAGCAGGTTTGTGAGCAAGTTGCCAGCTAGGCAGAGCACCAGTGCCAGCACTGTCTGCACCCTGAAGAGAGGTTCAGCCTGACCCAGAGCCCCTTCTGACACTTGCTTGCCTTATAGGATCCCCCTCCCCCAGTGCTGCTGCTCCATTCTCTGCCAGGACCCTAGTGGACCCTTTAATTTGTCAATCGGTTCTCTCAGGCACAACTTTAACCAGCATGACATTAATCTGTGGAACTCCTTGCCACAGGATGTGTTGATGGGGTCTGACCAAGATGCCTTGAAAAGAGGATTGGAAAGATAGAGGAAAGGTTCATCACGGGTTACAAGCCATGACGACTGCATGCAACCTCCTGGTTTTAGAAGTAGGCTACCTCAGACTGCTAGGTGCCACGGAGTGGCAACAGGATGCAGGTCTCTTGTTGTCCTGAGTGCTCCCTGAGGCATCTGGTGGGCCACTGTGAGATACAGGAAGCTGGACTAGATGGGCCTTAGGCCTGATCCATTGGGGCTCTCCTGATGGTCTTATGAATGAGGAGCAACTGGGCTGAGGAAGCCCTTAAGGCATGGTTCAGTGGACTTGAGGCATCAACAGACACCCTTTCCACAAGTTGTCCATGATGCTGATGGTTCACTGTGTTCCTGAAACTCACCTTATTACTCTCACCCTCCCCACTAAGAGATTTGTGGGACGTGGCCAGGCTTCATGGATGCCTTCAGCCCATGTTTTTCAGTGAGGGAGGAGCATGAAAGGTTTCCTGGACCAACACCAATGAGAGGCCACCCACAAAGTCAGTTATCTCAGACACAACTCTTGTTTTTGAAGAATACAGCAAGACAGGCATCCTTTGAAATCCCCGAGAGAATCGGCTCTGGCACTGGGGCAGTAGAATGCATGCTGGCAAAACGGCCGCCCCAAGCCACCACAGATGGATGGCATCTGTGTTGATCCATGGCCTTCACAGGCACCCAAAGAGAAGCAGCCCCACGGCTGTGACCACGGCTGCTAAAAAGCTGTGGGGTGAGAGCTCTGTGGGATCTGAATGGCCATTCCAGCTTGTGCCAAGATGGTGGCTGGGAAGCAGATCACATGGACGTGGCTGAAGAGGGAGGCGAATTTGGGCCCCTCAGTCGCCTCGCTGAAAGACATCGGAGGGTGGCGCACAGCTGAAAAAGTCCTGGCCGATGAGACGCGGGTAACCCTCAAGCACCTTCACCTGAGTGGGGTCAAATTTCCAGTACTGCTGGCCTTTCAGGAAGTAAGCAAACCCTGCAGAGGAGAGAGCAAAACAGAAGGAACACATCAGACACGTGGCATTGGTGCCCTGTCCTGGGATCCCACCCTCTCTCAGAGGGCTGGGGGTAGCAAAGGGGCATGGTAACGTCCTGACTGCCTACTCCTGCAGAAGACTCTGCTCAGGCACAAGGCAAATCAATGTACAAATGGATGGTGAGGCCACATCTCCAATATTGCGTCCACTTCTGGCTTCCACAACTCAAGAAGGACTTAGTGGAACTGGGAAAGACGAGAGAGAACTGGCAGAAGAGAGAGACCAAAATGATTCCTGGGCTGGGGCACCTCCCTTATGAGGAAAGGCTACAGCATTTGGGGCTCTTCGAAAAAAGACGCGTAGGGGGGACATGATGGAGACATAAAAGATTGTGTATGGGGTGGATAGAGATCTTTTTCCCTCTCACACAACACCAGAACCAGGGAACATTCACTAAAATTGAGTGTTGGGAGATCAGGCAAAATAAAATATTTCTGACCCACAAAGTAGTCTGTGGAACTCCTTGCCACAGGATGTGGTGATGGCATCTGGTCAAGATTTCTTTAAAAGCAGATAGGACAGACTGATGGAGGAAGAGTCCATTGCAGGTTACAAGCCATGGTGGGTATGCACAACCTCCTGTTTTTAGAAGTAGGCTACCTCAGAATGCCAGATGCAAAGGAGGACACCAAGATGCAGATCTCTTCTGGTCTCGTGTGCTCCCTGAGTTGTGAGATGCAGGAAGCTGGACTAGAGGGGCCTTTGGCCTGATCGCACAGGGCTCTCCTTTGGAAATTATGGTTGGTTCTAAACTCACCCGATTCATCTTGGAAAGCAGCGTCGATTTCCTGCGGGACGCCCCGCCAGTCAGCCATCCGGCGCGGGTAGATGTTGTCCACCTGATGGGTGCTGGGGTTGAATCGCCAGTAGCTTCCCCCTTTGAAGAAGTAGATCTTGTATTTCTCTGTCCCCCACATTAAGGCTGCTTGAATGGGGGAGGCCGAAAAGCCCAGCTCTGTGGTGGGCAGGGGGCCAGAGATGCGTCTCTCACCATCGTAGATCCAGTACTGAGCACCTGGAAGCAACAAAAAGGTGGAACAGAGGTTGGAAGCGGCTTGTCACCCAATGGTCAACGGCAGGGGTATCTAAACTTTTTGGCTCGAGGGCCGCATCAAATATCTGGTATAGAGAGGAAATGCAAGTGTGGTAGGGATTGCATTGAGACTTTAATGCATACCTTTTTTTACTGCCCGCTACATGTTGTGTCACACAAGAAATTTCTAGGTCCATTGCTAGCTAGGATGCAGGGCTGGGAGGATTCAACCATGCTTCAGTCTCTCCTTTCCACTCCTGATCCTGAGACTCTGGATAATGTTGCTTCCTTTTTATCTGGGGTAATAGCCAGGCAGAGCCCTGGGACTCTGGGCAGTGACTGATGTTTATGCTTATGTTGTGTTGTCTTTGTATATTCCTGTTCTGTTCTTTCTCTGTATTTTATGCCAATAAAGGTCTTACTGAACTGAACAAAAGTCTGGTATGGTTTTGAGGGCTGGAAAAAAATTTAAATATAAAATTTATATAAATAAATTAGAGATGAACTTTAATTATTATTGGCAACCTTCAGTCTCAAAAGACTATGGTATCGTGCTCTGAATGGTGGTTCTGGAACAGCGTCTAGTGTGGCTGAAAAGGCCGATTCGGGAGTGACAATCCCTTCCACACCGGGAGCAAGTGCAGTCTGTCCCTGGTCCGTCTCCCTGGCTATGGGCCTTCCTTCTTAGCCTCTTAGCCTCAGACTGTTGGCCAAGTGTCTCTTCAAACTGGGAGAGGCCATGCTGCACAGCCTGCCTCCAAGCAGGCCGCTCAGAGGCCAGGGTTTCCCACTTGTTGAGGTCCATTCCTAAGACCTTCAGATCCCTCTTGCAGATGTCCTTGTATCGCAGCTGTGGTCTACCTGTAGGGCGCTTTCCTTGCACGAGTTCTCCATAGAGGAGATCCTTTGGGATCCGGCCATCATCCATTCTCACGACATGACCGAGCCAACGCAGGTGTCTCTGTTTCAGCAGTGAATACATGCTAGGAACGTTCCAGGACTGTGTTGTTTGGAACTTTGTCCTGCCAGGTGATGCCGAGGATGCACTGGAGGCAGCGCATGTGGAAAGCATTCAGTTTCCTCTCCTGTTGTGAGGGAAGAGCCCATGACTCGCTGCAGTACAGAAGTGTACTCAGGACGCAAGCTCTGTAGACCTGGATCTTGATATGTTCCATCAGCTTCTTGTTGGACCAGACTCTCTTTGTGAATGAACTTAGATGTGTGAATAAATGAATGAATGGGCTCATTCATTCAACCTCTCTGGCCCTTAGAACACCCTCCAGATGCAACCAGAGCATAGTTTCAGTCATGTTTGGCAAAGTGGGCCAGTGGCTTTCAGGGGACAAGAGGCTGGCTGCGGGCCGGATAGAGGTTTGCCACAGGCTGCATCTGGCCCCTGGGCCGGGGTTTGGAGACCCCTGGTCAATGGGATGGTGGCTGGTGGCTGAGCCCACTGCAGCTGCCGGGTACGTGCTGCCATGCAGTCTGTCCTCAGCTGTTGGGTCTGTTGCTGCCTGCCACTAACAGAGAGTGTTTGTGTGGGGCTGTGCGCTGCTTGTTTGTGGGAGTGTGTGGGAAAGTCACCTGCTTGCTTGCTGGTGGGGTGAGATTGGGTTGTTTCTGGCTTCCCCTTCTTTGCATCTTTGTGCTGGACAGATGGTGCGAACTTGGTGGAGGTTGCTGCCGAAGTGGTCCTTGACTCTGTCGTCAGCTGGCCACCTCAGGGGAGGAGCCACATTCCTCAAGTGGGAGGAGTCTGCTCTAGCTTTGATCTGGTCCAGCTCTTTCAGGCATCACACTCACAGCCCTGAGTTCACAAACAGGGCTGGCACCCTGTGCAAGCTCACAGCAAATAAGGGAGTGATGTGGGCGTTCCGAGATTGCTGCTGATGGGTCTGCAGCTCTGAGTCACATGGACAACGGGAGAACAAGGTATGGTGACTTACAAGTGTTTTCCTGCCTGCAGAGGATATGACACTTATTTTAAATGCAATTCTGGTGGGAGGTATATGGAAACTGGTGATACTGAGGTGCCAGAGGACCAGGAGGTAATCTATGCCACTGGATTGGAGCACCAATACCAAGCTTGCACATGTCCATCTAGAGAAAAATGGAGAACATGTCCATCTAGACCAGTGTTTCTCAAACTGTGGTTCGGGACCCACTAGGTGAGGTCGTAAGCCAATTTCAGGTGGGTCCTCATTCATTTCAATATTTTATTTCTAATATATTAGACTTGACACCACCATGGGATGTGACTGCATTTGGGGAAATGTGGCAGATCTGTGCTATTAACAGGCTACTATGTATATGCTTTTAACAATGATAGTAAATGGGGCTTCCTCTGGGTAAATGTGAACAGGATTGCATCATAGGATTGTTAAACATTTTCCTACTTGATGATGTCACTTCCAGGTTAATGACATCACTCCTGGTGGGTGTGATTGTTATTCTTAAAAGTGGGTCCTGGTGCTAAAAAGTTTGAGAACCATTGATCTAGAGCAGGGGTGTCCAAAGTTTTTGGCAGAAGGGCCACATCATCTCTCTGACACTGTGTTGGGGACTGGGGGAAAAAAGAATTAATTTACATTTAAAATTTGAATAAATTTACATAAGTTTACATAAATGAATATATTAAAGATGAAGTTGTATGAATGAATGAAGGTCTTGAAATATCTCAAGGCCTATAAAAGGCCTTGCACAAAGCAAGGCTGGCCTTTCTTTTGCTGCCACCACTGCATCACAGACGTGAAACAGCAGGCTGTGGAGGAAGCCCTCATCCCACAGCTCACGCAAGAGCTCAAACAGTCGCCCTCACACTGAAAGCAGTTGCATCGGGCCAATGCGAGCTCCAACAAATCTCTGGAGGGCCAGAGGCTCACTGGAGACTGGGAGCTCCCTGAGGGCCGCAATGAGAGGCCTCGAGGGCCACAAGTGGACCCAGGGCTGGGGTTTGGGCACCACTGATCTAGACAACAGTGGCCACCCAAAACTTTGCAGACCAGGGAGGATTCTCCATTGTCTATGGATGGAAGGGACCCACACTCTGCCTGCTAGAACAATCATCCTGCCCCCCTCTTACCTTGGAAAAACCAGATGTTGCCAAATGAATCTTCAAAGGCAGCATCCACCGAAGGGGGGATTTCCCGCCAGTGACGAGACGCCAGGGCTGGGTAGCCAGCCTGGAGTTGGCCGCTCCGAAGCCGCCACACGTAGTAGGATTTGAAAAAGAACAGCTCACCGCGGATCATGGAGACGGCGTCAAAATCGGTCTCGCAGGCATCCGGCTGTGTGGACTGAGAAAGCAGAGGCTTTGGGTTACTTCAAGAAGTTATCCTGCCCGGGTCAGGGGTACTCTGCAGCTAAAATCAGGTTGGCATTCATTTATTTAAAAGATGCACATCCCTCCTCTTCTGAACATGGCATCCAAGGCGGTTTAGAATAATTCAGTAATAGGCACCCCCTGTAACATTTAGGCCCTCCTGCAAATACAAAACCCGCAGATAAAAGCGAACCCTATGTAAGGTACCATACATTACACTACTCCACGCCCTTCATGCTCATTACCTTTGTTTCCTTCTGTTTTCTTGCTTAACACAGGAAGAGTTTCCTGCTTAACTGAGGAATGTGACATGCAGGCAAACAACCTGCACATTAGAGAGAGGAAAATAACTGAACATGAGGGTTTTGGCTGTGTCCTCTAGCATGCTGTTTTAGCATGTCCTCTAGCATGGATCGTTTTAGCAAGGCCTGCCAAGATTTTGGACTGACGATCAGCCTGAAGAAAACACAGGTTCAGGATGTGGACCCACCTCCCTGCATTACAATCTCTGCACATGAACTGGAGGTTGTCCATGACTTTGTGTACCCTGGCTCAACGATCTCCGACACTCTTTCTCTCGATACCGAGCTAAACAAACGCATCGGTAAAGCAGCTACCACGTTTTCCAGACTCACAAAGAGAGTCTGGTCCAACAAGAAGCTGACGGAACATACCAAGATCCAGGTCTACAGAGCTTGCGTCCTGAGTACACTTCTGTACTGCAGCGAGTCATGGACTCTTCGCTCACAACAGGAGAGGAAACTGAATGCTTTCCACATGCGCTGCCTCCGATGCATCCTCGGCATCAACTGGCAGGACAAAGTTCCAAACAACACAGTCCTAGAACAAGCTGGAATCCCTAGCATGTATGCACTGCTGAAACAGAGACGCCTGCGTTGGCTCGGTCATGTCGTGAGAATGGATGATGGCCGGATCCCAAAGGATCTCCTCTATGGAGAACTCGTGCAAGGAAAGCGCCCTACAGGTAGACCACAGCTGCGATACAAGGACATCTGCAAGAGGGATCTGAAGGCCTTAGGAGTGGACCTCAACAGGTGGGAAACCCTGGCCTCTGAGCGGCCCGCTTGGAGGCAGGCTGTGCAGCATGGCCTTTCCCAGTTTGAAGAGACACTTGGCCAACAGTCTGAGGCTAAGAGGCAAAGAAGGAAGGCCCATAGCCAGGGAGACAGACCAGGGACAGACTGCACTTGCTCCCAGTGTGGAAGGGATTGTCACTCCCGAATCGGCCTTTTCAGCCACACTAGACGCTGTGCCAGAACCACCTTTCAGAGCGCGATACCAGAATCTTTCGAGACTGAAGGTTGCCAACAACTAGCATGCCGGCTGCCTGCCTGCCACGTTCCTCAGTAAAGCAAGAAACTGCTGCTCTGTTAAGAAATAAAAATGTGTGCTATCACTTCTACTAAAGGAAAACTGAGGTAACGGGTGGCAAGGGGCACCCCCCCACACACACAGAGAGCCACAGATTAGTGAAACTGTGGAAACTGGATTTGCGGATACAGAGTATATGCAGTGCGCGTAGCTTACCAAGTTGCTGCCCGGTGCAAAAAATATTCCGTAGCCCCCCTCCGCAGCAAAGACATCAAATTTAATCAATTAAATTGGGTCTTTTTATTTGTTAAAGTGAATGAGAAATGTTAGCTAATATTTTAAAATAGCAAGCACTTGTCGAAAGTACTTGTTGCACTTTTACAGCGCAATCTGTTCATAGCCACTCAGAAGTAAGTCCCATTGTATTCAATGGGGCTTACTCCCTGGTAAGTGAGGTAAGGTAGGAATTGGAATTGCAGCCTTGCACAGTTTGAGAGGTGCAGGAGGGGGCTGGAGACAATCATAAGAGCCAGCAGCTGACCTTTAGGAAGTGGAATTGAGGAATTATGTGAATAAATGATGAGGCCGAGCCAGAGCTGTGCCTTGCGTGCTACCCTCTTCAGGTTCCTGCACATGGGCGTGTAATCTCTCACAGTCAGCCAACTCTGAGCCCAATTCTCTGCTTGTCTACTTAGAAGCAAGTCCAATATAGTCAATGGGGCTTACCCCCAGGAAAGTGGGGATGGGATTGCAGCCTTGGAAGGGAGCCCAATCCTCTGCATGTCTACTTAGAAGCCAGCCCTACTGGCTTAAATTGCCAATAGGATGAGACAATCGGGGTGCTGCAGTCCTGCCAGGAACTCAGGAGGTGACAGGAGGCTAAAGGGGAGGCAAATAGAGAGAAGACGTGTGGAGAGCAGAGGAGAGTAGGAGGTGCGGCGGGGGGGGAGCGATGAGCAACTGGTCCAGCTGCACAAGGAGAACCCCCCCTCAGTCTAGGGTCTCTTGGGGCTCCACTCACACACACCCCATGTCCCAGCATCAGACAGCCCCCCCTCTCCTCCCAAGCACACTTCTTTCTCCCTCCCTAAATGCAGGCAGGCAGGCAGGTACCCTCCCTCCTCTGCTCCCCACACTCGCTTGCCCTGGAAGCCAAATAGGGCTTCAGGGGGCAGCCTGTCCAGTAGGACAGGTGGGGGAAGTGATACAGGGAGGGAGGGCTGGCAGGATGACAGAAAGAAAGGTTTGCCTGTGCCTGAATGAGTGGGCGGACTGGAGAAGTCTCAGCTGCGGGAGGGGAAGAGGGCCAGCTCCACAGAAGCGATTCCTCCTGGTTGCAGGGAGGGGCAACGACTGTTGTCCCTCCTCCCTCCGGGGTGCTTGCAACTGGCAGGGCTGCTGGCAGCAGCCCAATTGTCATACACAGGCGCTGTTGCCTTCAAGTTGTTGCCCAGCCAGCCACACTGTTGCCCCCACCCACCCTGTAGCCCGGTGCACTTCCTACCCCTCTGCACCCCCTTAGCTACGCTACTGAGTGTATGTCCTGAAAAAATGTAACGCAGTCTAAAAATTCATTTCTAACAAGTCAACTTGCTGAATGCTGGCAGCCCAAATCCTAGTCTACAGAGAAAGTTTGAAGCATCAGGATGAACTTTAGTGAATCCCCCAAGAAGGCTGCAGGACCTCAGCAAAGTGGCTGTGGATGTGGTTCGCTCACTAAGAAAGGGTCTTATGAGGACATGGAAGCAGCCTCAGGCCCAGCAGTCCAGGAACAGTAGGAGAGCATGGCTAGTATCCCTCTGGGGGTCTGCTAAAGCCACCTTGAGGGTCCCTCTTGGAAAGTAACATGGATTAATATCAAGTCTGGGCGTGGGTCCTTTCTAGAAGCACTGCACCAAACAACGGTGTAGCTAGGCCCTCTGGCACCTGGAGCCATGATTTGCAACGTCACTCCCAGAAGTAACTGTGGTGATGTGATGGCGTCCCCACCAATTACTTCTGCGCTATGTCGCCCTTGGTTCCACGCTATATCATAACAACACCTCATTGGCTCATTGGTCACTTTTGAGTAAGAAAATCCACTTTTTGTGACATGAAGTGCTTGCGTTTTTCTGGTTATTTGGCTATAATATTTGATAGAATAGAGATAGCACAGTTTGATTCCTGGCATTAAATCACCTACAAATGATATATTTCTGTTGGCAACCTTCAGTCTCGAAAGACTCTGGTATCGCGCTCTGAATGGTGGTTCTGGCACAGCGTCTAGTGTGGCTGAAAAGGCCAATTCGGGAGTGACAATCCCTTCCACACCGGGAGCAAGGGCAGTCTGTCCCTGGTCTGTCTCCCTGGCTATGGGCCTTCCTTCTTTGCCTCTTTGCCTCAGACTGTTGGCCAAGTGTCTCTTCAAGCTGGGAAAGGCCATGCTGCACAGCCTGCCTCCAAGCGGGCCGCTCAGAGGCCAGGGTTTCCCACCTGTTGAGGTCCACTCCTAAGGCCTTCAGATCCCTCTTGCAGATGTCCTTGTATCGCAGCAAATGATATATAACATGATGGAATTATTCATAAATACCAAGGTGCCAAATACTAGTGTCCAGCTCCCTTGACACCCTCACAAGGTTGGTACTCAGGGCAATGTACCCCCCTGCTCTCCCGAGCTACGCCACTGGCATCAAAGCTGCTGACCTGTCCGTTGGTGATCTCATTGGTTTCAATATCGGGCGGGCGAAGCTCTTCCTCCTGAGTTGGATGGTTTTTTGTCTTGGACTTGGGCTTCCCGTAGAGATACTGGATGCCTTGCTTGTCGTCCTCGCTCAACTTCAGCGGGTAGCGGAAGAAATAGAAAGGAGACATCAGGGACTTGGAGGTGGCTGTGTGCTGTAGGCCCAAGATGTGGCCGAATTCGTGAGCTGCCACCTGCAGAAGATCGGTCCCTGCAAGGAAGAGGGAGTTGTTTTTTCCAGGCCCTCTTGCTCTTCACAGCTTGCACACTGGGTTTCGCTGCTCACAACAAGGGAGCAGAGGTGACTTGTGGGGGGTCTGCTCAGGGACAGCTTTAAGCCAATTGGACCAATTTCTTCCAATTGGGCCCTGTGCCGAAGGGCTCCCTACGCTAGGGTGAAAATAAAAAAATAGGATTAATATTCTTACTAAATCATTTCACAACCACAAAATCAAGTGGTTTTGTAACTCTTTCCTTTCCAGAGGTCATCTACACTTGTAGGCTTGCATGTCTGCAATTTTATATTAAAATGTGCTTTGATCCATGTGGTCCGTTGACTCACATGCACGTTTTGCTGGCTTTCCTTTCTGCCATAGCTAAAATAAATTTTATTTCTATCTCTCAAATTCTGCAGGCCTTGGCTCTGCAGACCAAAATGCTCCAGACCTTGGCTGGAGCCCTGCAAAAAATGTTTCCAACTCCAGCTCCTAAGGCCGGTCCTGGATCTACTGGATGCATATGTGCCAATGCACTTTGCATGGGACTACACTTGAAGACTGCCCTTGCTGTGAGGCTGTGTTAAGTGCCTTGGTTCATTAGCCCTGGTCCAAGTGCCTGGCCGTCTTGCTGGGCTGCCTGAATCGCAGAACTGCTGGGATGCAAAGGACCCAACAGTTCAGGTGCCCAAGCATAGGTGCTGAGGGCAAACACAGCCCCTATGCACCTGAGCAGTATAAAACCAGGTCTGGAGGACAGCTGGTCAAAAACTACATCTTCTCCAAAACTGTTTGCTGGACTGAGACCTGGAAGATCAGGTTCAAATCCCTGCTCAGCTATGAAGCTTCCTGGGTGAACTGAGGTCACTCACTATCTCTCAGTCTTACCTATCTCACAGGATTGTTGTGAGGACAAAAGGAGGGGAGGAACCATGTTCACCACCCTGAGCTCCTTGGAGGAAGGGTGGAATAAAAATGCAAAAAATAGATAGATTTCCTGAAACAAAACTGAGGCTCAAACAAGCTGCAGAGGAAAGCTGCTAGGACAAGTGGATGAATGGGAAGCTAATGGCCAGAGTGCCCCCACGTGGCTGATACAGGGAAGATGGGCTCAAGTCTCCAGCCTTTGTCCACCTCATCCTCAAAAAGTAGGGCTGTTCCTGTGGTGCCTAAGACTGCAGAACAGGGCCAGCTTTAAGCCAAGTGGACCAATTGTTCCAGTTGGGCCCCACTCCTAAGGGCCCCCCCCCCGCACTAGAGTAAAAAATAAAATTAATATGTTTACTAAATCATTTCACAGTCACTCAAAACAAGTGGTTTGGTAACTATTTCCTTTTCAAAGGTCATCTGCACATCTTGGCAGCAATCCTATTCACTTTTACCTGGGAGAAAGCACCATTGATGATAATGGGACATTTCAGGGTAGTGCTTAGGACTGAGCTGTTTGTTGTAGGCTTGCATGTATGCATAGAATCACGGAGTTGGAAGGTGCCTACAAGGCTGTCTAGTCCAACCCCTTCCTGTGGCAAGAAAACCTCCTAGAGCATCTCCAGTGACTTCCAGTGGGGGAGAACCCACCACCTCCCTCGACAATCTGTTCCACTTTATATTATGTTCCAGTTTATATTTAAATGCAGTTAGATTCAGTTGGTCTATTAAATCGCATGCACTTTTTAAAGTACATCTTTTGATTTACTGTCCATTTAACCATAGAAGGATAAGGCCTAAAGTATATTTTATTTCTGACTCTGAGATTATCTCTGAGATTCTACAGACCTTGGCTATGGGTCTGGGGCCTCTCAAAAAAATGTTTCCAGTTGGGCCCTGAAGCTCATAAGGTCGGCCCTGAGGATGAAAGCCACATAGGACACAATCCTAAGCAGGTCTACTCAGATGTAAGTCCCATTGTGTTCAATGGGACTTACTCTCAGGAAAGTGAGGTTAGGATTGCAGCCTTGCACAGATCATGTTCATGCAGGGGTGTGGAATAGAGCCCACAGTTGCCCTACCTGACGGAGAAGCCCCCCTTTCCAAGTGGATCATCTCAGCTCATTGGTAGTAACAGACAACATACCCACGTCATTCCCAATGCTCCAGGTCTCATCATAGTCCAAATGGACCTGTCCCTCCCGGTGTGTTTTGGGGAAGAAGGCGTGGGCCAGGATCCCCCCAGGGCCATCAAAAGGCAGGTTGTCTCCATGCCAGTACCTGGAGGGGAAGCACATGGCTGTTGACATTCTGCCACTGGCACGATTGTGACTCAGCAGTTCTTGAGAGTAAGGACAGAGTAAGCAGCCTTGTAAGGAAGCGTGGGGCTTGGAACCTCCCATTCTCAGAGAACAGAGTCCTAAGACACACTGGACCAGCCCAAATGGGGCATTTCAACCACTGTAGATTGTGTCAACTCAGGATCAGATGGGAGCTGGGAAGGGATATGGCTCTAGCGCAGGAGTGGCCAAACTTGCTTAACGTAAGAGCCGTATGTGATGATCTTTAGAAGTCTGAGAGCCACAAGAGAGATGTTCGGCAGCTGCAATGTTTGCAAAGCATTTATATTCTTAAATATATTTACTCACCATGAACATTAAACTTCTGTTTTAATCCAGTGGGCTTTTGGTTTATGCCCAGTAAAGCTTAATTCTGGTCATCACTTGCTTAATGACATCACTTCCTGCTTAGTGACATCACTTCCGGCCCTCCGCAGGTACCATGAATGCCATTTGGCCCCCCCTGGATGAATTGAGTTGGACGGCCCTGGGTTAAACACTTCCAGTGGTCTTCTACTGCTAATAATGGTATCCACTTCATTCAGGGTTTTTTCCCCCACCTGGCTTGCTCTCCAAGACCAACAAAAGGGCTTGAGTGCTGCAAATCTGGTCACTTACCACGTGAAATCAACCACAATGTCTGTTTGTCCCTCCTGGACTTCTGTGAAGGTCAAAGGGGTCACATCGCTCCAGACTCTCAGGGCCGCGGCAATGGCTCGCCTCACTTTCGCTTTGCCCAGTTGCCAGGGAAACCTGGCAATTCTACATAGGAGAGCAAACCACCAAAACGTGCTGATGGCTGGCACAACAGAAGAGGGCAAAAGCAGTATGGCATCAAGCAGTTGAAAGAAGGAATGGGAAGAGTCACCTGATTGCAGCCACCCCCAGCTCACAGCTGGCACTGATTCTGCTCATGGGACCAGGGTGGCTCACTCCAGAACACCGAGTGGATCAGGAGCCCCGCTGGATCAAGTCAAAGGCCCACCTAGTTCCTGAATCTCTCAGTGGCCCACCAGGTGCTTCAGGGAGCACAAAAGACAACAAAAGTGTCCAGTTGCCACTCCTTTGCACCTGGCATTCCGAAGTGGCAGTACTTCTAAAACTAGGAGGTTGCACACACCCATCCAGTCTTGTAACCTAGGATGGACTTTTCCCTCCAGAAATCTGTCCAATCCCCTTTTCAAGGCAACCAGGCCAGGTGCCATCATTCACATCCTGTGGCCAGGAGTTCCACAGATGAATTACATATTGGGTAAAAAAATCTTGTGGCTAGTGCTTGAGTCACTTGCAGGATGCAGACACCAGCCAGACCTTCCTTGGTTGGCAGCCTTCAGTCTGGAAAGACTATGGTATAAGCCAGGGGTGCCCAAACCCCGGCCCAGGGGCCACTTGTGGCCCTCAGAGCCCCCAATCAGGCCCTCAGGGAGCCCCCAGTCTCCAATGAGCCTCTGGCCCTCCAGAGACTTGCTGGAGCCCGTGCTGGCCCAAAGCAACTGCTCTCAGCATGAGGACAACTGTTCAACCTCTCATCTGAGCTGTGGGACGAGGGCTCCCTCCACTACTTGCTGATTCATATCTGTGATGCGGCAGTGGTAGTGAAGGAAAGGCTGGCCTTGCTTTGTGCAAGGCCTTTTATAGGCCTTGAGCTATTCCAAGACCTTCATTCATTCATATAAGTGCCATCTCTAATATATTCATTTATGTAAATTTATTCAAATATTAAATTGTAAATTAATTCTTTCTTTCCCGGCCCCTGACACAGTGTCAGAGAGATGATGTGGCCCTCCTGCCAAAATGTTTGGACACCCCTGGTATAAGCCTACAGCACCCGGTATTCCCTGGCGGTCTCCCATCCAAGTACTAACCAGGCCTGACCCTGCTTAGCTTCTGAGATCAGACAAGATTGGGCATGTGCAGGGTTATTTCACCCACTTGAAGGGTCCTCCCATATGACAACTACTGCAGTCATCGCCACCAGCGTTCATGCTATCAAATATGGCAGTGCTGATATCTGGGAGGCCATGGGAAGGCTGTGGCCTTGGAGAGAGGCAGGTGTGGATTTATGCGGGAAGGAAGGGACTGCCTCCTCCATCCAGGGCCTTGGAGAGGAAATATATTGGGGGTAAAAAGTTTCTTTTGGGGTACAAAGTTTCCTTTGGGCCCCTTCTTTTCTTCATTGGGTCATAATTTCATATGATAATCCAATCTTAATTTCTATGAATTACCATGTATAAAACTATGTAGGCTTACACAAAATGTGCATGCTCGTGTTCACCCAATATATGCAAAAGTTTTCTGAGACCTCAGGAAATTTCTGGCTCCCCTCCTTTGGCTCCCAAACCCCACTTTTGACCTCAGGCCCAGACACGATGCACCCCTTGGCCCCTCCCTCTCATTGGCCCCCTGGTGGGACTGGAAATTGTAAGGTCCCAGGAAAGTTTTGGGTTCTCTCCTTTGTCTCCTGGGCCACCTTTAGGACCCTGGGCTGGAATACAATTTACCCCCTGCCTCCAGTCTTGTGAGCCGTGTCTCAAACCACTTCTCTGTGTTCTGACTGCACCCTAACTTTGAGCTTGCCCAGGACATGCCATGGGTGGGAGCAAAGGGAAGACTACAGCCTTTCCCCTGCTATTGCCATTGATCGACCCCTCCACTGTTCAGTGGCCCCACTCCCCAACCTCTTGTCTTTGGAGGCAAAAACACATTGCCTGCCCGAATGCGCCGGGCAGGGAGGAGGTGAGGTGCAGAACTTCATCCCTTCATAACCCAGGAGCAGGCCTTGGAAGCAGGGTGGGAGGTAAGGTGTCCCAGACACATTGCCACCCCCTTAAGCCCCAAACCAGAGCTTAGGTATATGGTCCAGCTGGGCTTGTGTGTCGTTGATATGGTCAGAGTATGTGAAAAGGCCAGAGTATTGTGGCATTGGCTACCACAATTGCCTGGCCCTGGACTCAGGCTTGCCTTACTTGTAAGTGAAGTCCGTCTTCTCCCAACGTCCTCCGGACAACACAAATCGTTTCTGGCGGTTTCGGCCCATCGGATTCCCAGGCAAGGTGGGGAGATCAGGAACCCCACAGCGGGGTGGGTTCCAGCGGGATGCCTGCCCACGGGCAGCTCCAGAGAAGTCTTTGAGAGTATCCATGGTGATGATCGAGGAGAAGCCCTGAGGATC
This sequence comes from Tiliqua scincoides, assembly GCF_035046505.1. Classification (NCBI taxonomy): domain Eukaryota; kingdom Metazoa; phylum Chordata; class Lepidosauria; order Squamata; family Scincidae; genus Tiliqua; species Tiliqua scincoides. The sequence goes on from NC_089834.1 coordinate 2,710,709, forward strand.
CTGTTCCTTCCAGGAACTGTGTTTCAGAGAACCGCCCTAGAGGAAAAGCAGAGCAGGTGTGAGACAAACATGCCAAGATCCGTGTGAAATTACAGGTTTCGTCTGGTGACCAGACTGCATGGTGGATCCTCAGCTTGGGATGAGAATGTTGCCACAGCAGCCAAGGCCACTGCAAGGAGTACTCAGTGACACCTACAGACACGCAGCTACCCTAGAGCCCCTCTGACGGACTGCACCCCACCAGCACTCTGCCCAACCCACAGGATACACATTTTTGGGAGCGAATTGAGAGCAACTTGGAGGAGGAGGAGGCCTGTAGCATCTCCAGAGGGGACACAGCACTAGATATTGCAGGGCGCTTCCATGCACCATAGAAGTTGCCCCTCCCCCTTGCCGCCGGAGCCATTCTGGGTGGCGAGAGTAATGTGGAACATGTGTGCCTCTTCCTCTGTGGGGGAGGGAATGGGTAGGATTGGGCTGTTAGAGATCAAACCTGGTTTACTCGACTATGACACCATCGGTTCCAATTCCTCACACATCTCCAAAAAGTTAGGCATATTACTCCAGGTTTGTCCATGTGCTGTGGTTACAGGTTGAGCACACACCTTGCCATGCAAGAGGGTTGTGCAAGCCACCCTCACCAGAGAAGAACACTCATGCGTGAGGATCCCAGAAGCAACCTCTTATCTTCTTCCAATACCCCAAATCAGCATTTCTCAAACTGTGGGTCAGGACCCATTTGGTGGGTGGTGACTCAATTTCTGGTGGGTCCCACAGAGCCTCCAATGAAAACACAGGTGATTGAAAGATCAGGTAACTGACTGCCTCCAGCCCTGAGGCTATTAAAAAATCAGATAGCTGCTAATTGCCCTGCAAACTGCAGAGCTCTTGCAGTTTGCAGGCTTGTGTTAATATAGGGAGAAAAATGTCTGAGATTCTTTTTTCTGGTGTGTTTTTTTCCATCAATGACAGGTAATGGCGGCAGGTGAAGGATGGGTCACTAAGGGCTCAATCCTAATCAACCTTCCAGCAATGATTTAGCCTCAATGCAGCCCCCAAGGTAAGGTAACACGCATGGATACTCTCAAAGTATCAGACCAAAGGATCAGACCAAAGGGCTATGTCGGAATGCCAGATGCAAGGGAGGGCACCAGGATGAGGTCTCTTGTTATCTGGTGTGCTCCCTGGGGCATTTGGTGGGCCGCGGTGAGATACCGGAAGCTGGACTGGATGGGCCTCTGGCCTGATCCAGTGGGGCTGTTCTTATGTTCTTAACTACAATTCCCAGGAGGCCTTGCAGGTCTCTTGTTATCTGGTGTGCTCCCAGGGGCATTTGGTGGGCCGCTGTGAGATACAGGAAGCTGGACTGGATGGGCCTCTGGCCTGATCCAGTGGGGCTGTTCTTATGTTCTTAACTACAATTCCCAGGAGGCCTTGCAGGTCTCTTGTTATCTGGTGTGCTCCCTGGGGCATTTGGTGGGCCGCTGTGAGATACAGGAAGCTGGACTAGATGGGCCTATGGCCTGATCCAGTGGGGCTGTTCTTATGTTCTTATGTTCTTATGCCTCCCCATTGCAGGATGCAATGCACACCACATTGGCAAAGCTATGTCAGTGCTGGAAAGTTGGTTAGGATTGTGCCTTCAGTCCCTCCAGCCTAATGAATGAGGCTATTCATTATGACTGCCTTATTACGAGAAATGGATTGAGTTACTTGTAAATAAATGATATTATTACTTTCTAGATCACTTTTTAAAAGTCTCGTAAAAACTAGATGGGTCCTGATAGAGTGTCATTTTAAAAAGTGGGTCCCAGTGCTAAAACGTTTGGGAACCACTGCCCCAGATGATATCAGGGGCTTGATAGAGCCCCTTGCTTCAGAGCTCCACTGGTGCAAATTCCCACTGATGCGAATTCCCAGACCAGGAGACACCCTGGCGTGTGACGAACCAGGGGAACTGAGTCAGCAACCTCAAAGATGTTGACTCAGCACTCTGGGGGTTCTGAACTCCTGTCGGCGCTGGCTCATAAATGGTGATTCTGCCCCTCCAAGCAGTTTCTTGCCTGGTGCTGCCTTGCGAAATTCCATGTGGCAGGCCTGCCAAGGCGCAGATGTCTGGCATCTGTAAGTAAGGTTGGACTGGGTCAGTCTTCAGGCTGCTCCCTTGTTGCCTAAACTGCAGCAGGATCAGACGGGCTTGTACTTGCAAAGCCAGACCTGGCATGCCCCAAAGCAGGCGAGGCACAGCAGGAGTTGCCACCTGTAGGACCCCTTGGAGGCTCCAGCTACACCCCGATCTTATTCACTCTGAACAGAGCTCTGTGCTGCATGCATCCCACTTTCCCAGGGGAAGCACTTTCCCTGGCACAAGGTTCTGCAAAGATTGGGCGTGACCAACAGTGGCTTTGCCACCTCCGTCCCCGGAACAATAATCCTCATGTGATAAATACTGCCCACGGGCCAGAGTTTGGAGACCCGTGTTCTAAAGGGAAACCAAGCAGGAGGCCTGGAAAAGTTGCTGACTTGTCCCAGGAATAAGGGACAGTGGCAGCCAGAAGGCAGGGGCCAGCACCTGCCCAGCACATGTGCTGGGTCCCTGCAAAGCTGGGTTGGCTCAGCCCCAACTTGCTGGCCCAAACTGGTATCTGAGACCATCTCCACATTACTAAGGCCTAGAAATTTGTGGTAATTTGTGAGCAAATTAACACTGGGTAACCAAGGGCACAAACCTGTATTTAAAAGGGGGGGGGGGAACCAAACTGTGAATAGTCCCACAATCTGAACAAGGGACAAGCCATGTGGATGCAGCTATGCCTCCAGGGGTTCAGCGACATTGCACTGAAGCAAGTACCTAAGCGCCCACTGACCTGGTTAGTGGCAGCTTTTGACGTGGACAACAGCTATCTACTTCTCTGTGGCAATGGTCTGTCACTGACAGAACAACACTGGACATGACCCTCCCCAACAGCCACAGCCTGTGCCTGTGTGGGGTGGGGAGGAGAGGCACACATCAGCCTGTAAGAACATCAGAAGAATCCCACCAGATCAGGCCCAATGTTCCTCTAGTCCGGCTACCTGCATCTCACAGTGGCCCACCAGATGCCTCAAGGAGCACACAAGACAACAAGAGTCCAGTACCCTGTTGCCACTCCCTTGCACCTGGCATTCAGAGACAGCCTACTTCTAAAACCAGGAGGTTGCACATAGTCATCATGGCTTGTACCCTGTGATGAACCTGCCCTCCATCAATCTGTTCAATACCTTTAAAAGGCACCCGGGCCTTCAGGTGCCCTCACTAATCTTGTGGCAAGGAGTTCCACAACCTGTGTTACAGCCACATGCCAGTTGAGGGCTGGAGAGGGGAGGGCTGGCTTAGGTGTGGGGGATGGATCAGGTCTCTTCTCTCCTCCCTTTCAATACCCAGATCATGAAAGCCAGCAGCTCAGGAAGGCTGGCACTGCCTGGCAATGGCGGCTCTCCAGGGTTTCATGCGGAGGAGGGTATTGCCCAACCCTGCAGGGGGCTTGATCCAGGAGGGTCTTCTAAAGACCCCACTCTCCCATAGTGACTGACGGACCCTTCTCCAATCCCAGACCAGGAGACTGATGGTCAGATTCGATCCTGCAACACGTCCACACCAGTTCTTCTTGAGTCATTGAGTTGGGAGGGTCCTCCAAGGTCATCTAGTCCAACCCCCTGCCTGTGGCAGAAAAAAGGACGCCCCCAGACTCCTTGGCAAAGTGTGGCAGGGCAAGGCAGGGCAACACCCCCCCCCCAAAGGTTGCACGCATGCAGGGCAGCTAGTCCTTAGGGGCTGGACAGCCCCCCCCCCCCACCGCAGGCATCCCAGGCCGACAGCAGGAGCTAGGGGGTGGGAAGCTCCTCAGTGCCAGAGGTGGGCAAAAGAGGGAGGGCTGATCCCCCCTCGCGTAGTCTGCCTTGTACAAAGGGGTCGCTCGCCCGCCCCACGGCCCCCTCGGGCGCGCTCCTGTGCTGCCCATCGGGCAAGCCTGGCGCGCTAGTGCCAGGGGGCGCTTCCAAGGGCCGCCCCAGCAGCCAGCCCAGGGGGCTGCCCATTCCCCCCCCCCCGGCGGGCGCAGCAGGGACTGGAGGGGCCGGCGAGGCGCGGCGTGCAACTCACCGGGGGCTGGTCGGGGGTCCGCGGGGGCGCCAGCGGAGCCCCCGGCCGCGGCGGCAGCAGCAGCAGCAGCAGCAGGAGGGGCGCGCAGGGAGCCCGCGGCATCTCCTTCTGCTCCGGCGGCCGGGCGCGCTCCTTTGTTCTGCTGCTGGCGCTGGAGGGGCGTCGGGGACGGCGGGCGGGGGAGGAGGCGGCGGCGGGGGAGACCCTGGCTGGGGCAGGCAGGCAGGCAGGCCCGTCCCCCGGCTGGCGCTGGGCTTCTCCTCCGCACTCTCCGGCGGAGCTCCAGCTCTGCCCCAGGCGCTTCCCTGCACCGCTCAGCCGAGGAAGGGCTGCCCGGCGCCTAGAAGCACCACCGAGGGGGCTCTGCAGTGCCCCCCCCCGACAACTAACCCTGGGGTTGGAAGGGACCCCACGAGGACACCTAGTCCAACCCCTGCCTAGCGCAAAACATCCTAGAGCAGTGGTCCTCACCGCTTTCATGCATGACCCTCCCCTCCCAAAAGAAGAGAAGTGTGAGACTGGGGACCCACCATCAATCCTGGTCCTCACCAGTTTCCTGCCATGACACCCCCCCCCAAGAAATAACTTGGGGACTACTGGGGACCCACCAGAACTACTGGGGACCCACCAGTAATCCTGCCCCCCTCCTGGGACATGATCTGCCCATCTCCTGCCGATTGCCTCCGCCCTCCCTACTTCCCCCTACCTCTTGTGTCTTCACAGCAACCCTGTGAGGTGGCAGCCTGTAAGGTCACGGAGGCTTTGCAGTGTAGTCCTGGGTTCGTGTGGACAGCTGCAGCGGCTTGTGTAAGTTGTGGCTGGGGTGGGATGGGAGTAGAGGTTCACAGAGGGGTCAAAGAACTCCCCCTTATGATTAAATGCCCCTGGGTCCCTGCAGCAGCATTGGGGACCCATTGCTGGGCCACTCCCCTTAAGGTAAGTGGCCTATTTCCTGTTCCCAGGTGGGTCACAACCCACCCCCTGCATAATTTTGCTTGCCACAATCATGTCTTTCTAGACTGTAGAGCCCCAAATGCTGTAGCCTTTCCTCATAAGGGAGGTGCTCCAACCCAGTAATCATTTTGGTCACTTTCTTCTGCACCTTTTCCATTTCCACTATGTCCTTTTGGAGATGTGGCAACCAGAGTTGAATGCAATACTCCAGGTGTGGCCTTACCATTGATTTGTATATATTGGCAACCTTCAGTCTCGAAAGACTCTGGTATCGCGCTCTGAAAGGTGGTTCTGGCACAGCGTCTAGTGTGGCTGAAAAGGCCAATCCGGGAATGACCATTGATTTGTACAATGTGTACATTGATTTGTACAAATCAGTGTACCATTGATTTGTACAATGGCATTATAATAGCCTGTGTGTGTGACCTTGGGCTGGTCACTATCTCTCAGCCTCCCCCACCTCACCATCTATTCTTATCCTTTCCAGGACCTAATTGGCCCACCTTGCAGCCTCGAACACCTCCTTTTCGACTAACTTAACTCTGTAAGGTCAGGATCAGCTTTAGGAGCTGTGGGGCCAGACAGCCAGAAGAGGCTGTGCAGGACTCCATTTTGATAAGGCAGCCCCACATTTGGACTGGATCCAAGCCCTCTCTTGCACAGGCTTTGAAAGGTTGCTGCAACCCCATTGGGGTCCCAACTCACAGGGTGCAGAACACTTAAAACCAAGACAACCGGTGGCGTAGCTGGGGGGAGACGGGGCAGCCAGTCTGGCAGGGAGACTCAGCGCTGCCGGCAAGCGGCCCCTCCCTTCTGAGCCATTCCCAACAGAGGGAGCAAAACGGAGCCACACAAATCTAATCTACCCATAAAGGTGATTTTTATTTTGAAATTTTATTTCAAAGTGTTTCCAAGCACAGTTACAAAGAGAGAAAAACCCACATATTTAAAAAGGACAAGTAGTTCTCAGGCATCCATCAGGTGAACACGCCCAGATAGTTCACTGCCTTGGAGTAAAAGGGCTTCTGGATAATGCTGGGGAATTTTTGCAGAATTACGGTGGAATCCTATTCCTGTGGTGGCTGCAGCTTTGGAGGAGGTCTACTGTTTCAGAAGTCCCTGTATGAAACCACGCTATGACTAAAGACCACCAGGCAACAGTTTCCTGGCTAATGCAGAAGGGCCCCATGGCTCCAGAGAGCCTGGTCTGTCTGATCTTGGGGCAGGGGTGAATCCAAGGGCGGCCATGGGGGTGTGGTCCCCTTCCGAAGTGTTGTGCCAGCAGGGAAGGACACCCATGAGAACCGGGAGCATCCCAAGCATGGCTGGGAGCCCAGGTCTACCCTCCCAGCAAACCTCAACTGCCATAGTTCAACCAGGAACCCAGATATACCCAACTGGTTGACTTGGGCTCCGGACTTAAGGTAGTGCTCATGCCGCTGCCCCCCTCCAATACAAATACTAAATCCATCCCAGCTTGGGGTAGACTCCAGGGCTACCTGGTTGACTTTTTATATACACACAAGCCTGAAGTATAATTGGGGGCCATATAAAAGGGAGAGATTCAGGGGCAGAGTCTACTCCCTGCTGCTTTCCATACTGTAAAAGATGACTTTCTTATTCTCAACCCATCTCTGCCTCAACCTCACTCAGTGGCCATGTGCAACCCACTCCCTAGGACCCTCCTGCGGCAAGGCAGGGCAACTTACTTACAACAACCCTGCAAGGATGACATCTAGACATGCTTTGTACGCCGGCTGTTCAGATACAGCCCATTCACCAGATGGGACCCTTGTGCATTGGACAGACCTGCAAAGCTGACACTTCAGTGACCAGCTTTATTGGAGATGCAGTCTTTCTCTATCCCAAGGGCCAAGAGGACAGGGAGCAAATTTGGGAGCTGCAAGAGGCACTTGAGGATAACTCAACCGCTTGATGAAAAAAGTTGACAATGAGCAGCAGAAGACAATGCAGACAAACTCTAAGACTGGGGAAGGAAGAGGTTCTTGGCTCATGTACCCCTCAGTCGCAGCAGGGCAGCACTGAAGTCTGAATCCTGTGGGTGGTAGTAGTGTTAGCAGCCAAAATGCACTAGAGATCTGTCTGACTGGGACACTGGCTCTTAACAGTTCTGTTCTCCTCAGAAACCAGGGCCTGGAGTGCAGAACTAGGATGAGCTGATACTAGCAAGGAGGGTTCCAGAGAACAACCGCCTCTTGAGCTCTGTCCAGAGGAGATTCTGCTCATCTCTGGCCCGCTTCATGAAGCCTCGGTTCTCCTGAGCTCTCCTCGACAGGTACGGCAGCACCTCGTTCACAGGTCCGTAGGGAACGTATTTGTACACTGGGAACCCAGCTTGACCTGGAGGGAGGGGTGGAAACAAGAACTGATGGTTAGTTCTCAAGTACAGGGTGCTAGTACACCAGATGGGACCAGATTAATGGCACTGGGTTTTTTTTTCACAGCAGCATAGATGCACACATCATGTCGGGTGTGGTACTTCCTTGGGGCAAGAACCCTCCAAGTACAATGGGCCCTCCTTACTGGCGAGTTTGACACCAGCAGATTTGAGCCTGTGTTGTGTTTCTAGATGTGACAGGAAGTTGCCAACAAACCAAAAGGAGCACTGGGTGTATGTGCCAGTTCATGTATGACCTACAGTGGCCTAGCTCTGCATAAACAAATGTGCATTGCAGAAAATACGACCTCTCCAGCAGATTAGGTGAAGAAGGGTCCTCCTGGAGGCCAATTGACTGGAAGCAGTTGCAGTAGAGTAGCTAAGAGGGGGCAGGCAGGTGGTACCATGCCTTGAGGGGTGCCAACCCACACTCTTGACGGCTGACCCAAGGCAACCAGGAGTTCTGAGGCTCAAGGAGGCTGCATGCAGGATGTTTTAACACCCCGTGTGGGGTTAAAATTTTTTATGCCCTTGGGTGCCAGACCAGCTATGCCACGGAACAGTTGTGTTTCCAAAGGCAAAAGTTAGGAGAAAAGTCCCCATCCTCTCTGCTCACACAGAGGAGCAGCTTTCACACAAGGGCAACAAACTTCTGCTTTGAGTGAGGCATCTCTGCCACCGATGCACAGGCTTACCAAGAGGAAAGGTGATCTGGTCACACATGCCCAGCAGCTGCCCAAAGTAGATCTTTTTCTCGGAGGGGTGAATGCCCAGTTCGGCCATCCTGCAGAACAGAGGAAAGACTCTAAGACCTCCCAACAACCAGCACAAAGTTTTCACAGAATCATAAGAGTTGAAATGTATCCACAAGATCATCCAGTCCAAACCCTTGCCTGTAGCAGAAAATCTTCCTAGAGCATCTCCAGCAAGCACCTGTCACGTCTTGGCTTGAAGATCTCCAGTGACATACCCCAAAAGAACACCCTGCCTTCTACCCTCTGTCATGTTCCACAGTGTCCCCCAGACTTCGCTGGGACAAGAGCTTTCGCTATGGGGCAGAAATCATTCGCAGCAGGGCCAGTTGGGCCCACTGCAAACTTTTTCTGTCCAGAGCCCTGGTTAACCAGTTCACAGCGGAGGTCTGCAGAATCTTACAGATATCAATAAAATTTATCATATTCTTCAGATCTCTAATGTGGAATGGAAAGCAAATAAAATATGCACTTAAAAAGTGCAGGTGAGTCAGTAGACCACATGGATCTAAGTACACTTTAACATAAAATTGTATGCATGTAAGCCTACAAGTAAACAAAATGTGTACACTTCCTTTGAAAATTTTCAAAATATAAAAAGTATAAACACTACTGACTTTAAGAATCCAGAAGAAAATTAAAATTGTTGCTGTTCTCTATAAAATCTCAATGCGGTGTTAGGTATCTGTTGCAATGTGTTATGTGTATTTGAGCAGATTAGAGTAGATGACCCTACATGGGGCTCCCTTAGGCATGGGGCCCAAGTGGTTTAAAGCCAGTCCTGCCATTCAACATTCCACTGTACCTGCGGAGCGTGAATTTGACCGTGTCTTCGTTGTGGGAGGCAACCATTACATTGGCCTTCCAATTGTACCGGATCTCCTCAAGGATGTAGTCCAGGCACCTGCAGGGGGTGAGACAACAAGGAAGGGGATGGATGAAGACGCTGCCTGGGGCAGCGTCTGGCCCACCTGTTCACGTGGCCTCCAAAGCAGGAAGTCACCTCCTCCCACCTGTGGTACATCTCGCTGGTCTTTTCATAAGTCGGGTTAATGGGGTCCTCGTAGCCAACTTCGGCTGCCCGGGTGCGCTCTTGTTCCATGTATGCCCCTCTCACCAACTTGGCTCCAAAGTGCCAGCTTTCTCGGCGCGAGAGCTCCACGTCCACTGTCACATTATCGTAGGCATCCTACGCAGGAGGACAAAAAAACCAAGAGCATATTGAATGCTGCAGGAAGGCTGCAAAATAGGACTAGGAAACCTCAAGGACTGCCTTCCCCCCATATCAGCGGGTGCAAAACCATGTGGGCTGGTTCCAGCGCATGCAAAAAGCCTTCCCCTGGCGGTGTGGAGCTTTCTGTTCCTTACCACATCTCATCTTTCAAGCCGATTTCTGCAGCAAGTCTCGCCAGGCAGTTGCTTCTGCTGCCCAATGGATACTGTGCATAACTTGCTGCAGAAATTGGCTTGAAAGGTAAGATGCTGCGGCATGGAGTAAGAACATAAGAACAGCTCCACTGGATCAGGCCATAGGCCCATCTAGTCCAGCTTCCTGTATCTCACAGCAGCCCACCAAATGCCCCAGGGAGCACACCAGATAACAAGAGACCTGCATCCTGGTGCCCTCCCTTGCATCTGGCATTCTGACATAGCCCATTTCAAAAATCAGGAGGTTGCACATACACATCATGGCTTGTACCCCGTAATGGATTTTTCCTCCAGAAACTTGTCCAATCCCCTTTTAAAGGCGTCCAGGCTAGACGCCATCACCACATCCTGTGGCAAGGAGTTCCACAGACCAACAACACGCTGAGTAAAGAAATATTTTCTCTTGTCTGTTCTAACTCTCCCAACACTCCATTTTAGTGGATGTCCCCTGGTTCTGGTGTTATGTGAGAGTGTAAAGAGCATCTCCCTATCCACTCTGTCCATCCCCTGCATAATTTTGTATGTCTCAATCATGTCCCCCCTCAGGCGTCTCTTTTCTAGGCTGAAGAGGCCCAAACGCCATAGCCTTTCCTCATAAGGAAGGTGCCCCAGCCCCGTAATCATCTTAGTCGCTCTCTTTTGCACCTTTTCCATTTCCACTATGTCCTTTTTGAGATGCGGTGACCAGAACTGGACACAATACTCCAGGTATGGCCTTACCATCGATTTGTACAACAGCATTATAATATTAGCCGTTTTGTTCTTAATAGCTTTCCTAATGATCCCAAGCATAGAATTGGCCTTCTTCACTGCCGCCATAGAAAGTCCACATTGCCTGGGGAAGGCTTTTCTTCAAACAAAGCAGTGCCCCCATTTGGAAATCACTGCCCCATATAATCCTGCATGTCCCCTGCCATCAGAGAGAGCCCTGTCATCTGAAGCCAAGGGGATGGTGGCACAGTGCAGGGGCTTCTCCGTTGCGGCACCACACCTCTGGAACCAACTGCCCTAAGACTTAAAGATGCTTTGCCTCATGATATGGTCTCCAGCAGACGGACAAGCCTCCATGATGGTTTTTATATTAGAGAAAAAAGGGAGAAGTCTCTACTCCATCTGTGTCCCAGCAGGAGCAGCCTAAGGAAGCCTTGAGCCAAAGCTCTCTATCTAGATTGCAAATTGTCCTCTGCTATCTCGTATAGTCCCTCCACAGTGGCAGAGAGATCTTTCTGACATTCCACTCCTCCAGTCAGTATTTCAAGACAGTACAGTGGGTCAGCCGCATCCATGAACTCAGCATTCATGAATCTGAATAGCTGCAGATGCTGAGCCCACAGCTGGGGGCCATCAGAATGCTCTAGAAATGACTGGAAGGCACTTCCAGTTCTCCGGTGCAAACCTAGAGTGCCTTCCAGTCGTGTCCAGAGCGTTCTGAGGGGTCAGGAGGGAATGTGCTACCTCTGGAAAGCCAGGCATGCCCCCCAGGTAAGAAACTGTGGCGCCACATGTCCCCTTTATCCACAGAATTTGGAATCCGTGGGGCATCCTGGAATAGATACCCCATAGACACCGAGGGCCTACTGTATTTCACAGAAGGAGCAAAGCATCCCTCCACCTACATCCATATCCACAATTAAGCATTTCATCTTAAATTAACCATGCCGTCACTGGCAGCACTGACCACTTTCTGATGCAGCACCCTCAGCTACACAAAGAAGAGCAAGCATTCACTGTGACCACTAGCCTTCTCTGCCTGTCACACTCCCCAGGAACTCCAGTCTTTCCCAGCCTCACTCAGATCTGTAGCCAGGAATGACCCAGCTGCATAAGGAGCCTCGTTCTCTTGGGGCAAACATGTTTTCGGAGATACTGATAGTATAGAAAAAAGGTGTTTGAGGGGATACATGATTGAGACATTCAAACTTGGGAATGGATGGAGGGATGTTCCTTTACCTCTTGCACACCACCAGAACCAGGGGACATTCACTAAAATTGAGTGTCAGCAGTTAGAATAGACAAAAGGAAATATTTCTTGACACAACATGCACTTCACCTATGGAACTTCTTGCCACAGGATGTGGTGATGGCACTTGTCAAGATAAAGGAGGACTGGACATAACATAAGACGAGCTCCACTGGATCAGGCCAAAGGCCCATCTAGTCCAGCTCCCTGTATCTCACAGTGGCCCACCAAATGCTTCAGGGAGCACACTAGACAACAGACACAACCTGCGTCCTGGTGCCCACCCCCTGCATCTGGCAATCAGAGGCAGCCTACCTCTACCTCGCGCAAACCTACCATGACTGGTAACCCGCAATGAACTTTTCCTCCAGAAATTTATCCAATTTACTCTTAAAGGCATCCAGGCAAGATGCCATCACTACTTTCTGTGCCAAGGAGTTCCACAGACTAATTACACTTATTGGACAAATTAATGGAGGAAAAGTCCTCCCCAGGTTATAAGCCGTGATGGGCATGTGCAGCCTCCTGGTTTCAGAAGTAGGAAATCCCTGAACACCAAAGGAAGTGGCAACAAGATACAGGTATTTTTTCGTCTTATATGTTTCCAGAGGCACCTGGTGGGACACTTTCAGATTCAGGAAGCTGGAGTAGGTGGGTCTTTGGCCTCTTCCATTCCAGCAGGGTTCTTCTGATGTTCTTAAAGCAGGCATGAGTAATGGAAAAAACACTGAGCCAATCCTTGGCACCCTTGTCAAAAATCCTGGCCCGGAATGCTTGGACTGGGTGGTGTAAACACTACACTCCAGGGCAGTCAGCCCAGCATCGCTTCACCTTCAGGTAGCACTGGTAGGTGTTGAAGATCGCGGCTTTCTCCAGGTTGAACCTGCGCTGCATCTCCAGAGTCAGGCGGCTGATTGCTGGCTGGAAGTATGTCTGTTCCGCATCCACCATCAGCCTCACGCCCACCTGCACGGCTTTCTGGAAACAAGGCAGAGGTAGGTTACCGGGGTGCCAAGACAGCAGCCACACCTTCTGCAGTGGCTCACCTATACACACCGCACAGCTGGTGCACTTTGACCTCCATGCCACCCTTGAGGATGGGCACACACCAGGCTTTCCCAAGACCCCGAAGATAACACCGTCAGCACGTAGCCATAAAAAGGAATGTTGGACAAATTCATGAATGGCTGTGGTTGCTACTCCGGATGACCACATGGAATTCTTAAGAACAGTGGGCCCTCGGTATCTGTGGGGGATCCATTCCGGGACCCAGCGGATACCAAATTTCTGTGGATTTCTCTGAAATCCATGGGGGGCCTTGGCAGTGCCACAATCGCTTCCCCTGGGGCTACGTGTGGCCTACGGGTGCAACTGGAAGGCAATCTGTGTCGTGCTCAGGTGTGTCCTCTAAGACCTTCCAGCCTCAGCATCCACAGATAAGGAGGGCCCACTATACAGAGATAATACTCCCCAATACATAGTTGCGGAGGGGGGGGCAGCCGTAGGGGAAGGAGGGTGATGATGCTCTGTGCTTCCAGAGGGCTTCTGGCTGGTCATTGTTGGAAACAGGATGCTAAATAGACCCTGGACCTCACTCAGACAGTCTGGGTTTATATTTTCAGGGTAGTTAGAAACAGAACCTCCTTATTCAGAGGCAGTGTACATCTGAACACCAGTTTCTGGGTGTGGAGGGAGGCAACAGTGGGATAAGGCTTGTTGCCTTCATACCTTGCTTGTGGGTACACTGGAAGCATCTGGGAGCTACTGGAATTAGTGAAACGCTTGGTCTGATCCATCATGACAACTTTCAGGCTCTCAGTACTAAGGACATAAAAAGAGCCCTGCTGGATCGGACCAAAGGCCCATCTAGTCCAGCTCCCTGTATCTCCAGGGGCCCACCAGATGACTCTGGAAGCACACAAGACAACAAGAGCCCTGTATCCTGTTGCTACTCCCTTGGCACCTGGCACTCAGCCTACTCCTAAAACCAGGAGATTACACATACCCATCATGTATGGCTTGTAACCTGTGAGGGCCTTTCCCCTTATCAATCTGTCCAATCCCCTTTTAAAGGCATCTGGACCAGAAGCAGTCACCACATCCTGTGACAAGAAGTTCCACAGATTGCACAGTTTAAACAACATCATTCTGGTTTGCAGGGCAGCAAAACAGATATAGATAGTGCAGACTGGACAGATTTCTTGAATGGGTACGTGCAGCCTCCTGGTTTTAAGGAGGATACCTCAGAATGCCAGATGCCAGGGGGTGACAACAGGATGTAGGGATCCTGCTGTTTCGTGTGCTCCCTGAGGCACCTGACGGGCCACTGTGGGATACAGGAAGCTGGACTAGATGGGCCTTTGACCTGATCCAACAGGGCTCTTCTTGTGTTAATGTTCCACCCCAATAACTTACTTTAGCCAGAATGTCCATCCGTTGCAACATCCGCTTCATTTGCATCTCTTCTTCCTGAGTGAAGCGAGATAGCAGTGGCTCCAGCTGACCTGTCTGGGAGGAGAGACGCCAACAGTCTGTTATCTGCCCTCCCGCCAAGAAGCTGCGCACTAGGGTCTGCAGTAGATAAAAGGGAACCATATCTTCTCTCCTCCCCGCCGGACCCATTACCTTTGTTTTACTTCTATGGCACCAAGCAAGCATGTCTCTTTAACAGAAGCTATAAGCAGGCTTAACGTTCTGGATTGTCTAGCATTCAGGCTGTCTGCTTGCCCGTCTCTCTCTATAAGCTTGCCTGCTTATGGTATTCTGTTAAAGGAAGTGGCATGCTCAGTCTGCATCGCCAGTAAGACAAATGAAGATAATGGGTGCATGGGGGGGGGGGTCACGGAGAACTGCGGAGAACTGAATCCACAGATATGGAGGGTGCCTTTATTTCACTCATGGCAGCTGCTGAAGGGTGCCATTCTCCAGTCGACCTCCAGGTGGCAGCACAGCTACATGCTCCAATCCAGGCAAAGGACCTCCTCTGTGTTTTTTTTTTTTTTTTGGGGGGGGGGGAGAGTTGGACCAGACATTTCTTTTTGAGAGTGAGGCCCACTCCAAACATGCAAGCCAGTATTTCCCACTCCAAACATGCAAGAACTACTGCACTTTTGAATGCAGAACCCATGTGGGTTTTCTTACCCATGGGACCCCCCCGAAAATAAACCAAGACCCTTCTGCTCTATGAATCTAGTTGGAATGGGGGGAGAAGGAAGCCCCCATCCCTTCCCTTTGGGGCATCTAAGAGCACTCACTCATTCTTTCTCAAGGAAAGGATTGGGACAGCCACAGGCCCCTTTGCTTTTTGGGGTACCAGACTGGTGAGAACCCGCCTCCAATCTGGTGCTGACAGAGCCCCCCTTTCGCCAGAGCTTCTTTCCCTGTTTGGGGGGGGGGGAGTAGGGAGAAATATGCTGCAGGGCTGAGGACCCCCTTGAACAGAGGCAGAAAGGCCCCCATTTTTTTCTTCCAGCAGGCCTCTTTGCACAACACTCACCAACACAACCCTACGCATGTCTACTCAGAAGTTCTCTTGTGTTCAGTGGGCTTGCACCCTCCCCCCAGTGTGCATAGTCCAACTGTGGCTGCACAGGGGTGGGGGTGGGGTAGCGGTTCTGGAGTGCTCAGCAATGACACCATCACTGAACTACAGCTGCACAGGGTTTTCCTTATAGTTGCACAGCCACACAACTGCATGGCTCAGACAGGACATTGCTGACCAGAGGAGGAGCAACAGCTCTCTCCTTTCTCCCTGCTGCAAATACAGTGGGCCCTCAGGCATCCATGGGGTATCCATTCCAGGGTATAGAAATTCATGGATGCTGGAAACCGGGGGGGGGGGGGAGAGCTTGGTACTGCAATATCTTACCTGGAGGCTGCACATGGTCACACCAGTTTCACATAGTCCTCAGAAGGCCTCTTGGATGTGATCAGAAGTCACTGCTGGATCGTGCTGGTAACTTCCGGTCACATCCAGGTGTTCTGAGGCACGGAAGAGGCTGTGCGTAGACTTCCTATGTCCCAGAACACCTCCTGGACATGACCACAGGTCACTGATACAAACCACATGTGACTCCTGATTGGATCCAGGTGGCCTTCTGAGGTCCTCTGGGGCATGGGATTGGTACCCACGGATGCTCAAGTCCATGGCCGCCAAGCCCGTGAATAAGGAGGGCCCCACTGTACTGTTGTGAGAATGGATGATGGCCGGATCCCAAAGGATCTCCTCTATGGAGAACTCGTGCAAGGAAAGCGCCCTACAGGTAGACCACAGCTGCGATACAAGGACATCTGCAAGAGGGATCTAAAGGCCTTAGGAGTGGACCTCAACAGGTGGGAAACCCTGGCCTCTGAGCGGCCCGCTTGGAGGCAGGCTGTGCAGCATGGCCTTTCCCAGTTTGAAGAGACACTTGGCCAACAGACTGAGGCAAAGAGGCAAAGAAGGAAGGCCCACAGCCAGGGAGACAGACCAGGGACAGACTGCACTTGCTCCCAGTGTGGAAGGGATTGTCACTCCCGAATTGGCCTTTTCAGCCACACTAGACGCTGTGCCAGAACCACCTTTCAGAGCGCGATACCATAGTCTTTCGAGATAGAAGGTTGCCAACACACACTGTACTGTGCTCTGAGTGTTGAAAAGGATGAGGCATCCTCCACAACTGAAAGGCAGCCTTGAGAGACGGCTTCAGCACACTGCAAAATTTCACAAGACATCAAAGTGAGCAGCCAACTATCACACAACAGTCTTGTTGACGGAGAACCACCACACCCTGGCACACAGCCAGCTGACAGCTGTACAATAATCCATAGCAGGGCATGTAGGATAATGGCTGTTACACTCTGCCTGCCACTTGGCTGGAGGGCACACATTACAGCTACCATTTCCACCAAAGGCTAGAGAAGTAGCAGCATTGAGGATCACCAGGGAGACAGACAGGATTACTCCAGAGCTAACTGTAGATGGATGGACTTGCTAAGCCATGGAGCTGCAGTCCTGTCATCATTCTTTCATTCAATCCCTGGCAGCATCTCCAGGAACAACTGGACACATTTCTGAAGCCATGAGGAGCTATACTGCAGGATGACCTAGTGATCTGATGCAGTGCAGGGTTGGCTTCATATGCACAGCAAGATCTCTGCCCCAAAGAGTTTACTTGGTTAGAGGCAGCAAGGGTTTTCACAGCAGACAGAAAGCCTCACAATAGCCCCAATCTTCTGCCCCCCTCCCGCCATGCTATTTACCTGCATGTTTGGGACCAGAAGCAGTTTTGAGATCTCAGTCCGGGTGTCAATCAAGCTGTTCCAATCCAGTAAGTCTACAGTCCTGGGGTGGATGGAAGGACAGAAGGTATCTGCTTCAGTATAAGAGATAGGTAGAACTGAACATCACCCCAGTCCCATCTTTCGTGAGCCTAGAGCTGCTTACCCCTATCTGAATAAGTTGTGTCAAGCATACCTGCAGAAATTCCCCTGCTTCCAAGAGCTGGACTTTTGACATAATACATTTAGGCCCTAGGTATCTGTCCTCAGACCCCTCCATGGATATCAGAAGCCATGGATAATTAAATCTGCAGGTGTGGACCATCAGAGAACCTGTGTGTGACCAGAAGGTGGTTCCAATTATGTCCAGGAGCTGAAGTGAGGCCCTACAGCGTGGGTTGGTACTCACGCCAAATCAAACCGCAGATAAGGAAGGCCCACTGTACCACCAGTATGGGGGGCAGTAATGGTCTGATCAGGCTGCAGACATAGGGCCCTGAGCAGGAAGTCATTTTTTCAAGAACCACCCCAAAAGGAAAGTGGAGTGTGGAAAGCCAAACAGCCAAGATCCAATGCCCCAAAATGATGCACAATGAAGTCACAGATGCTGCTTATTCATACACCTACATAAGAATAGATTCCCACAGGATCAGGCCGAGGTTCCACCTAATCCAGCTTCCTGCATCTCGCAGTCGTCCACCAGATGCCTCAGGGAGTGTTCAAGACAACAAGATACCTGCAACCTGTTGTCACTCCCTTGCATCTGGCATTCTGAAGTAGCTTAAAACCAGGAGGTTGCACGTATCCTCAGTTTTCACCTGTGATGGACTTTTACTCCATCAGTCAGTCCACTTTTCAAAGCCATGACCACATCGTGCAGCCAGGAGTTCCACAGACACCACGACCACATCCTGTGGCAAGGAGTTCCACAGATGTATGCCACTTTTATGGGTAAAGAAAAATGTTCTTTTTGTTTGATCTAACTTGCCCGACACTCAATTTTAGCAGCTGACCCTGGTTCTGGTGCTGTGTGAGAGGGAACAGAACCACCTTCTATCCATCCTTTGCATAATTTTGTATGTCTCAATCATGTCCCCTCGTCAGACACCTTTTTCAACCTCTTTCCACTCCCTTTAGAGGCTGGCTCTAAAGGGAACAGCCCACTTACCTGCACTTACAATGCACTTACCTGAAAGTAAGTTCCACTGAACTGACTGGGACTGATCTCTGAGCAGAATTGGGCCATGTTTGGATTAAAGGTTGCAAACTGTGATATCCAGGCCCAGGATCCGCCATGAGGGATGCAGGACAATCCACAATCCTTCCAGACTATTGTCACCCTGCTCATCTGTTCTGTCTTCATTGGGCATGTTTTCAAGCTGCTCTCTGCAGCCATGAGGGCTAGCAACTTGAGTTCTCAGCTAAACTAAGTCAGGGTTTCCAAAATGTGCAATGTGACATTGATCCACCTCCCCTTACGTCAACTTTCCTAAGCCTGCTACGTACACACTCAACACCCATCTCTTCCCATGCTGCAGAAGTTGCAGAAGAAGGAAGTTGGCCCCAAGGCAGCTTTCTCCCCAAAGCATGACCCCCTTCCCATCCCTACCAGAAGCAAACGTTTCATGGGATACTGCTCCATGTATAAAAAAGTGCACTTACCCAGACAAGCCCAGCTTTTCGCCTGCAAACCACTGCTGGCTCTCTGCTTTGGTCGCGATCCCCAGTTTGGCCAATGTTTCCTGTCAGAAACCAAGAAAAGGGGGGGGGGTCTTGAGCCCTATGGGATAACCTGCATCAGGCCCAAACTTGAACCCCCAAAATTAGTTTGGACAGATTTGCTCTGTTGGATCACGAATATGGACTCAAAACCTCTGTTACTGGAAACAAGACCCTTGACTAAAAGAAAAAAGTGTAACCCTGCACATGCCCAATCTCGTCTGATCTTGGAAGCTAAGCAGGGTCAGGCCTGGTTAGTACTTGGATGGGAGACCCCCTGGGAATACCGGGTGCTGTAGGCTTATACCATACACTTTCGAGACTGAAGGTTGCCAACCATTTTTCCCCCCAAAATGCACACTAGGTAAACAGGTCAGTTTCAAAGACAAAATCCCTGCCCATG
Source organism: Tiliqua scincoides (assembly GCF_035046505.1). Taxonomy (NCBI): domain Eukaryota; kingdom Metazoa; phylum Chordata; class Lepidosauria; order Squamata; family Scincidae; genus Tiliqua; species Tiliqua scincoides. The sequence continues at coordinate 2,729,723 of NC_089834.1, forward strand.
TTTTCAAGATTGATTACAGGGGAAATAATGTCAGCTGGCTACGCCCTTGGTGCAGTCGTGCCCCCAACTTTGCACTAGCATAGAAAGGTGAATGATGAATTCTGAAAGATTTCCCCCATAATCTGAAATTGGGGTCACCCAACAGAGAAGTGGGAAACAAAGGGACAACGGGGAACACAGTCATGCAAGGTTTTGCCATCGGGGGCAAGACTAGATAACCCATTTCCATTCCCCAGGTATCAGGGTAGAACATACCCAGCTTCCAAATGCCTAAACTGGGTCTATCTTTAAGAAATATCTAATGCACACCCTCACTGAGTATGCTAAAATTAGTATGCTCTGATGTCTCTAGAAGGCAGCTTTAAGGGTCAACACACCCTCTTTCCATTTTAGCCCCCAATCCTTTTGCCAGACAGTTCCGCAACTTCATCCCCTATGACCTAAGAAGCGCCCACCTGGACTAGATGTGGCAAGCCTCACCTGCAACTTCTCCACCTCCAGTTTGGTCTCCAGGGCTGCCAGGCCCACCTTGCCCTGCTCTGCGGCCAGTTGGTGGAAGAACCGGCGCCACTTCACCAGCACCTCTGAGAACTGCAGCTGGAAACAAGCAGAGAGAAAATTCTGGGTGCCATGTCCCTTTGGAGAGGCTGAGAACCAGGGAGGCAAGGAACTCCAGTAGGGGCCTTGCGGCGCAGGGCCCCTGGATCAGGGCCTCTAAGAGCAGTTTTACCAGGGGGTACGAAGTTTCTTTGGGGCTCCTTCCCTTCTCCATTTGATCCCAATTTCATACAATCTCACAATTTCTCAGATCGGTGCATTGTTGGACTTACCAAGAACTGGGGCCTCCCCAGGGCTGTCAGTTTCACAGCTGAGAAGCCATCTTCTGAGCTGCCACCTGCCAAGGACATAATGAGCACTGGTCACCTCTTTTCCAAAAGTCCTCAATGCTTAGCAGGAAGGGCCAGATGATTTCCTCCAGAGAGCCTGGGGGCCATGGAGGCTATCTCCACAGCCATCTTGAGAGATAGGCCAGGCCAGGCCTATGCAACCTGAAGGCATAGCCAGGTCAGACACTCTATTACAGCTGCCTGACTCTCAAACTGCTCTGGGGCACAGGTGATGCCCCAAGCCTATGAGGCTGCCTTCTGCAATTAGACCACAAGTCATATGAGCCATGGGATGGACAGAGGTTCTCCAAGGCATCTCCCAGTCCTGCACGGAAGGGAAGTCATAGAATCATGAGTTGGGAGGAACTCATGAGATAATCTAGTCCAACCTGTAGTAAGTCTGTAAGCAAGAAATCATCCTACAGCAGTGTAATTCAGCCTGTGGGTCGTGACCACATTGGGGTTGCAAAGTCTCATTTGGGGGGGAAGCGGTAACCTTTCAAAGCCTAGTTTGCTGGATTGGGTCCAATCCAGTAATGCTGCTGCCTTATCACAACCAAGTTCTTGATCTAATCCTGCACAGCCTCTTCTTGCTGTCTTGCCTCGCAGCTCCTAAGGCTGGCCCTGCTCAGGATGCTACCTCGCAGGGTTGTTGTAAAGATACAAGAGGAAATGTGGCAGGTGGGGGTAGGGGATTGGCAGATCAGGTCTTGGCAGGCAGGATCAGCAGTGGAGCCCCATATCTCATATTTTATGAGGTCAGGGAATGGAAAAGGTAAAAGACCACTGTGTCTGCCCAGTCAATGAGGGAGAATCCACCACCTCCCATGGCAATCTGTTCCACTGCTGAGTTGCCCTGACCATCTTCTTCCTGATGTCCAGCCAGGATCTCCTTTCTTGCAGTTTATACTGATGGATCTGGTTCTACTCTCAGAGGCAGCCGAGAATAAAATACTACCTTCAACTGGACAAGGCCCTTTTGCCCTCTGGCTGGATGCTACTGGCATAACACTCTGGAAGAGCCCTAGAAAAAATGGGGGGGGGGGAAGGATTATCTCACACCAAGCCTACCTGAGGCCTCTATGCATTTCAGGAAAGTGTCCATGTGCCGGTCACATTTGGCCTCATCTGCGTAGAAGTAGGTGCGGGCACTGATCACGCCGTCCCGCCTGTCGCCAAATCTGCGGTGGGCACTGTAGCGTTTTTCTCTCTGCTCTGTTGGGGAGGGGGGAGAGAAAAGTGAGCAAGAGCAAAGAGGAAAGACAGCCCTTGTCTGGGTCCTGAGAATGAGGACCAAACCAAGGCAGACCACAGGCTTGAAGGACTCTGTGGCCTTTGACCAGATGACCTCCTAAACTGGAGTCAGGTCCAACTGGGGTGCACAAAGCCAATTCTCTACTTGTGCCCCATACCCAGAACAACTTTACACCCAGGTGACTCCAGGGATGCCTACACAACTCAGAGCTGCACAAAGGACCCAGGCAATTAATATTTCCATGTTGATCTAGTGTAAACCAACTGGACATCAACAGTTTCTGCCTGTTCCCCCACCTAAAGAGATTTGCATTAGGCCACACTGCCAGGTGGGTTCCAGATTCCACAAAGAGGGCTGCTCTATTTCTGCATGCTAATGGCATGGAGGGAAAGCTGAACAATTTGAGGGTGGTTGTGCTCCCTGGGGCATTTGGTGGGCCGCTGTGAGATACAGGAAGCTGGACTAGATGGGCCTATGGCCTGATCCATGGGGCTGTTCTTATGTTCAGGAGCTGGGGACTGAAGTCCCAACCATAACAGCGTCTTTACTTACTGCCTGTCTCCTTCTCAAATGCAGAGGTACAGGAGCTGGAAAAGAAAAGCACACAAGACTTATTTCAGTATCACTTAGCCTGAGCCACTTTGCCCCAAGCACACTGGTGTGCTACTACAAGAGCAGTACACAAAGCCAAGCCACATGGGAGAGCAATGGTATGGTTAGAACGTTCAGCTAGGACCAGGGAGACATGAGCTCAAATCCTTAGTCACAAAGGTGACGCTGGGTCAGACACTCTTGCCTAGTCAATCTAGTGGAACTGCTGCAAGGATAGGGGTTTTGTGTGTGTGTGTCAGTCATGTACTGGCCTGAGCCCCTTGGAGGAAGGGTGGAACAAAAGTGGACTGATCCCAAACCCAGTTTAATGCAACACATTCAATGGTGACATTCCACAGCAGGCAGCTACAAAAATTCCTATGATCCCGGGAGCACAAAGGCAGCTCCTGCAATGGCTGGTGATACTTCAGATGCTCTCAAAGCCATGAGCCATAGACTTAGGTTTCTGCTTGCAGCCAAGCAAAAGCCAAAAGGGGGGAACGTCCTTGGGGAGAACTGCAACATGAAGCAGCTGCTGCAGCCAGAGGACTACATTATTAATTATTATTAAGAATAGTTATATACTGCTTTTCAACAGAGTGGTTCACAAAGCAATTTACATAATAAAAACCATCAATGGCTCCCCAAATGACTCAGAATTTTAAGAAAAATACAGAAAAGACCCAAGCAATAGCAAGCTGGGATGAAGAGGGACAGTTGCTCTCCCCTGCTAAATATAAGGCGGCACCACTTTGAAAGGTGCCTCTTTGCCCAGTTCCCACTCTTGCTGTGGTCACGGTGCCCTTCTTTCATGGCTCTCCTGGGCAACTCCATCTTGGAGCATGCAAAATCTTGCGCAATCCAAAAGGGTGGCGCCCAGCAGAGCTAGAAAATGGACACCGCCACCTTGCGTTAATTACATGTATTTTTTCTTCTCTCTTTCTCTTTTTTCTTCTTTTCCCTTTATTGTTATATTTCACATATTATATTATTCAGAAATAAAGATTAAAAAAACCTTGGATTATACAGAACTTGCATGATCCAAGATGGTAGCAGGAGGTTTCTAGGAGAGCCAGGAAAAAGAGGCCACTGGGGACATCCTGCAGTACTCCTGTGAGTTTGCCTGCAGTGCAAGGTTTGGGAACCACACTGCATAAAGGATCTGGCTTGGTCCACACAGCTCAAATTCACAGCCATCAGGGGGAGCTTTGCAACTTGAGAAACTAGATCCCTACTGTGCTCATGTGACATGAATTAGACAGGCTGGCTGAGCTTGAGACAAAGCAAGAACTGAATAAGCATTTAGGTCGGGAAGCAGCTAGCAGGTGCCCCCTCCCCCAATTTACAAGATGCCAGCTTTCCTTTCACAGTAGTTAAAAGATGTATAATTTCAAGGATGCTGGCAACAAGGGCATACGTGTTGAGCATCCGTTATCCAGACTGTTTGGGATGGGAAGATGTCTGGATTTCAGATTTGTCTGGATTTCTGAATAACTGCATAAATAAAATGAGAAATGCTTCCGTCTTGCTTTTTTCACTACTATCCATAGTGAATAGTGTTTATTCACTATTCACTATTCAGCAATAGTGTTTGCTGGCCTCTGACATTTTTCAGCAATGTCTGTGCAGGTACACACCACAGTGCAGAGCACAGCAGTGCAGCCTGTATGTGGGAATGAGCCCAAGACCTTCTAGTGCTCACATGGCAGAAGTGCTCCTTATATTCACACTGTGTTCACACTTCTATTCACACTTCACAAGTGCTCCTTCTGCAGTCCACAGTGTGCTGCTTGCTTAGCTCCTCACTTGGACACTTTCTGCACTTTTAAAAAACAAAAGTCTTGAACTAAAACGTCTGGATTTCAGAATAGCCCAGATTTCCGATGTCTGTATAAGGGATAATCTACCTGTAACTGTTGTGTCAGTCACAGCCCAATAATATGTTCTAGCTAGTCCCTGAAGTGTGACTAGTCCTCCCTGCAGTGAGCTGACCAGGAAGACCCAGAGACTGGGTTTGACAAGTCAGAGAACGCAGCTGCCAAAAGGCAAGGAGAAACAGGCTGCAGACCAAAAAACACACATTTAAGCCTCTCCCAGGTCAAGATACTTGATCTCTTCAAGCCAAGCACATTAGAGGCAAAACAGAGGAACAAGCAACACCCTGGAGAGCTGGCAAACATGCAATGCAGAGGTATGCAATTATGCAAGGGATGGATAGAGGGATTTTCTTTTCCCTCTCGCACAAAAGTACCAGGAGGCATCCACTAAAACTGAGTGTTGAAAGAGTTAGAACAGACAAAAGAAAATATTTCTTTACCCAGTGTGTAATTAGTCTGTGGAACTCCTTGCCACAGGATGTGGTGATAGCATCTGGCCTAGATACCTTTAAAGGGAGAATGGACAGATTTCTGCAGGAAAAGTCCATCACAGATTCCAAGCAATGATGGATATGTGCAAACTCCTGGCTCTAAAAGTAGCCAATCTCAATGTCAGGTGCAAGGAAGTGGCAAGAGGTACAGGTCTCTTGTTGGCTTGCGTACTCCGAGACATCTGGTGTGCCCTGTGAGATACAGGAAGCTAGATAGGCTTTTCACCTGACCCCATGGGTCTCTCCTGATGTTCTTACTGATGGTACTCTATCATACCAAATAAACTAGAAACAAAAAAGAGAGCAATACCCTGTCAGGTTGCAAACACATGATGCAGAGGTGGCCACTTTAACCCATTTCCGCCCAGCCCACAGGTGGGTACACATTTGGTACCTGTTGTGTATATGCAGCGTTTGGCAGAAATGGTTTAAGTGACAGAACTGGAGACAAGCCTTAACTTGCAGGCCAGAATCTGCTGAACGTTCCCGCTGCACAAAAGGCACTGAAATGGTCAGGGTTTGCAAGTGATTCCCGTAACAGGGGCAAAGACAGCTGTGCCTGCCAGGAACTGCCTCCTAGAAACAGAAAGCAAGAAACACATTACAGGAACAGGCTGTTTCTGTTCTGTGCCGAGAGGCCCCTTGCTTGCAGCTGAGGTGGGGGAAGGAACGAAAGAGGAATCGGAAGCATGTGGTGGCTTAGTGGTGATGGGGCATCCCGCCAGGGCCTTAAGCCTTTCAGAGGCATGCCTGCTCCTGGCAGTTGTTCTATTTACATAAGGGCACTGCCTCTGCGGCAGCCAATTGGGAGAAAAGGGGAAGATCTCTTACACCCAATCACACTGCCCAGGCCCTTTTGGTGGGCTGGGAGCTTTGGGCAAGCCCCAAGTTGCACACTGTGTACACAGCAAAAAGAACAATCCGTCTGCTGAGGCAACAAAAGCCTCTGCAGAAAGACGTAAGCAAGCTACGGGGGGCAACACCCATCTCGCAGCAATGTCTGCAAGCAGAGGTTACGCGGTGGCAGAGTGGTCCGTCTGGAAGTGAAGGAGCTCAGCCTGACCAACTCTTCCATTGCACCCCACAAAGAAGACAGGACAAAACCCAGTCGTCACTTTCTTCAGACTGTTGCCTTCTTCTGCCATTTATTTCCACTTTGAAATGGGTTATGCTTTCATTTAAAGATCAGACTCATCTCACCTCCAATCTCTTGGGAGTGGGCTGCAGTTCTTTAAATCAAATCAATGTAAACATGAATGTGACATTGTACAAAACAATGGCCATGCCACATCTGGAGTACAGCATACACTTCTGCATGCCACATCTCAAAAAAGACGTAAGGGAATTGGAAAAGGTGCAGAAGAGAGCAACCAAAATGATTCCTGGGCTGGGGCACCTCCCTTATGAGCAAAGGCTGCAGCGTTTGGGGCTCTTCAGTCTCAAAAAAGGGTACCTGGGGGGAGGAACATGATTGAGACATACCAAATTGTGCATGGGATGGATAGAGGAATGTTCTTTCTCCTCTCACACAACACCAGAACCAGGGGACAGCCACTCAAATTGAGTGTCGTGAGTCAGAACACACCAAAGGAAATACTTCTTGACCCAGTATACGATTAGCCTGTGGAACTCCTTGCCACTGGATGCAGTGATGGGACCAAGCCTAGATGCCTTGAAAAGGGAACTGGACAGATTGATGGAGGAAAAATCCATCACAGGGTGCAAATTGCGATGGGTATATGCAACCTCCTGATTCTAGAAGTAAGCTAAGTCTGAATGCCAGATGTGAGAGAAAGGCAACAAGATTGAAGGGTCTTATTGTCTCGAGTGCTCCCTGAGGCACCTGCTGGGCCACTAAGAGATTCAGGAAGCTGGACTAGATGGGTCACTTTTGGTCTGATTCAGTAGGCTCTTCTTACGTTCGTATGAATTCCAACTTTGGAAGCAAAAGCTCCAAACACAGACACTGCTTCTTATTTTCCAATGGAACTTGGCTTCCTACACAGAATGAAGCACATCCTGTTCCACTCAGAAGCAAGACCCTTACTGGAAGCATGGGCTAGAAACTTGAGCTGTCGTATCCCTACATGGTCTTCCAGAGGGAAAGACTTTGAGTAGAGGCCAAAGACCCAGAATGTCAACATGTTCCCATCTACCCTTGCCCAAAGCAAGAGCACAGGCCTAGGTCACAGTCCTGCATGTGTTTACTCAGAAGTCCCAACAGTTAATGGGCTTACTACCAGGAAAGTACGCAAAGGATCCCTAGCCCTCCTGCCCAATGTCAGGACTCATTTTTGTGTGCATGGAAGGGGGAAGAGAGTAGCAGAATAAACCAGGTGAAGATCCCAATGCAATTCTTATTATTAAACAGTATATATACTGCAAAGTTCACAAAATGGTTTGCAGAAATAAGCCAAGTACTTAAATAGCTCTCTCTCCCAAAAGGGATCAAAATCTACAAAGATAGAGAAGAACACCAACAACAGCCATTAAAAGACTGTCCTGGGTGAAGAGAGACAATTGCTCTCCCTCTGCTAAATATAAGAGGAGCACCACATGAAAAATTGCCTCATGTCCAATTAGCAGAGGCTAACAGTCTCTCTGGGACATTTCAGGTGCCAAGGTGAGCCCAGCAACTAAAAAGGGCCATAATGAATCAAAGCAGACACAAGAGACAGGATGGTGAAGTGGTTCTGGTGTTGGACTTAGACCCAAGAGATCCAGATTCAAATCCCTGCTTAGACACCTTTGGCCAGCCACTCTCCCCCAGCCTCACCTACCTCACAGGGTTGTTGTGAGGACAAAAGGAGGGGAGGAACTAGGCACACAACTCTGAGCTCCTTAGAGGAAGGGTGGTATGAAAACTGCAAAAAATAAATAAAATAAATGCAACTCTCCCTCCATCCCATTTTATCACTGAAAAGTTTGCATGGGAAGGGAAGAAGGATAAAACAACGCCTGCCCTGGAGGAAAGTCAGGAAAAGGGCAGGCATGAACTTGGCCCTTGCATATTGCTGAGATAGTTTGCCTGTGGGGGAGAAAGTTGTCAGGAAGCCCCTGCAGGATGTCTGACACACAGAACCAGTCACACCCCCTTCCAACCTGCAGGCGGCCTTGAGCTACACACAGATATCTGGCCCTTTTTTGCTACAGGCAGTCCAGTCCTGCTGCAGCTGCCCTGAAGGAGGAAGCCATTAATCAGCAATGTCAACACTTCTCCCCTGCCAACCCTCTGATAAGCACAGTGCTGGCGAGACAGGAATGGGCAGCTGACATGCTTGTTGCAGACAGACAGTCAAGCAAGTGCCCGCAGATTAGGAAACAGAGGAGGAGAGCACCTCCCTCTTCCCACCCCTCTGATGCTCTCTCGTGTGCATGGAACACACCATGCCGAAAGTGAACGCACCATGTAGGGCCAGTCACTTGTGACCCAAACACATGGATGCAACCCATTGGCGTAGCTAGCGGGGGGGGGTCCCCCTGGGTACTACCCTTGGGGGGGTGATACCACAAATGCCCCAACAATATTAACATCACGGAGGTTACGGGTAACCCCATCGTGCCATATACCGTTGGATACAGAATTTCCAGCAGAATGCAGTGCAAAAAACAGGATTGAAATATATTCTTTCCATCAAACGTTATGGCCAAAAAAGGGAAACAAAAAATGCATGGAATTTTATGGAAAATGAAACTGAACCATATTGCAAGTTTATTCGCAAGTAGGCAAACTTGCCATAGTTCATCGGAAAGGGCAGGCTGAGAGAAATCCAATGACACCGGAATCATTCCTATTCAATGGAACCAGCCCCCAAAAAACACCCAAGAAGGAAGTCCCTCCGTCCAAGCAGACAAATGTATTGAGCCCTATGGAAAGCGAAAGTGAGCCACACAGTTGTGAGTAAGCAAATGTGCCTTGGCTCCTGGTCAAGTCAGGCAAAGAGGAATGCAAGACTATCTGCATGGTCCCCATCTAATGAAAGTGGAGCTCAAAAAAAGCTCCAGAAGGCAGCCCCTCCCCCCCAAAGAACAAACCAGAGGCTTGAGCTGGTAAGGTGGGCACCAAGGAGGGCTGAAAATCTCACTGATTTATTTGTGTGTGTGTGTGTGGGGGGGGGTGTTATTGCAGGCAGCAACCCCCCGCCCCTCCCCCCCAAAATAAAACAGAGGCTTGAGTTGGTAACGTGGGCACTGGGGAGGGCTGAAAATCTCAATGATTTTTTTGTGTGTGTGGGGGGGGTGTTATTGCAGGCAGGTTACAGACAAAATTCACTTGGTGAAACAGGGCTGGCTTCCCCTTATTTATCTGTTTTTCTTTAATTTAATTATTTATAATTATTTTATTTTGCTTGATGATGTCACTTCCAGCCATGACATCACTTCCGGTGGGTCCTGGACAGATTGTCATTCTAAAAAATGGGTCCCAGTGTTAAATATTTGATAACCACTGCCTTAACTCAAAACAGGCCAATGAGACAATATGGGGGGGGGGTGACACCCTACTGACCAAAATTCTGGAAATCGTGACTTTTAGGAATAATACCATCATGTTATATATATTTGATGCAGAATCTCATCCATTGCTTATGGGGAAATATTCTCTGCATTTGTTTTCTGGCCATTATTATTATTCATTTCATGTCATGACTATTACTAGCTCTTAGTCTCACCTACCTTACAGGGTTGTTGTGAGGACAAAATAAGGGGAAGAACCATGTACACCTCTCTGAGCTGCTTAGAGGAAGGGTGGTATAAAGATGTGAATTAATTAATCAATATAATTAATAATTAATTAACAATTAATAATTATTAATTAATTATGTCATATGGGGTGACAAAAATTTATGGGCCGCGGGTGTCAAATGACCTAGCTATGCCTCTGATGCAACCTGAGGCTACTTACTCAAGTTCCTTCTTTGCCGCTTCCTCTGTGGTCAAGTCCTCTTCCACGCTGTAATCTAGTACTGAGCCTACGCCATGTGCACGGTTGTGCTGGATGAGAGGCTTGATGGCTTCTTGGTCCTCTCCGGCCACAAACTGCCCATAGAAGGTCACCTTCATCAGTTTCTCAAACAAGTGTTGTCCCAGCAGTTTCCGGCTAAGATTCATCAGCTGCAAGAAGGACCCAAGCTATTAGACAACAGCTTTTTATATTTTTATCTTTCACATTTTTATACTGCCCTTCCTCCAAAAAGCTAAGGGTGGTGTACAAGTTTCTATTGCTCCTTTTGTCCTCACAACAACCCTAAGAAGTAAGTCAGGTTGAAGACAGTGACTGTCCTATGATCACCCAGGAAGCTTCACAGCTGAATGATGATTTGAACCTGGATCCAACCAACTCCCAAACCACTACACCTGCTAACCTTTGGAGTTACTAGATCTACACCTGCTAACCATCCCTCCTTTCCTCAGTACCTGCCCTGAGCACTACACCTGCTAACCATCCCTCCTTTCCTCAGTACCTGCCCTGCCTGCAAAAGGTCCTAGGTTCAGCCCTTGAAATCTTCAGGGTAGGCTGGGAAAGGCTACTTGAAACCCAGGACAGCTGCTTCCAGTCAGAGCTGAGAAATTAAGCCTGTGGAACTTCTTGCCATAGGATGCGGTGATGGCATTCTAAACACCATTAAAAGGGAACTGGGCAGATTTCTTGAAGAAATGTTCATCATAGGTTACAAGCCACGATGAGTATCTGCAACCTCCTGATTTTAGAAGTAGGCTCCCTCAAAATGGCAACTGAGTGGCACCAGGATGCATGAATCTTGTATGTTCCTGGTGAGTCACAGAAAGCTAGACTAGACAGGCCTTTGGCCTGATCCAGCAGGGCCCTTTCTACGTACAAGACAAAAGATGTAGCCGTCACCTAGGAAGCCCTATAGTCAGATTCAGTAGAAGGCAGTTTTGTATGCTCATAAGGTGTTTCTAAGGGTGGCAGTGGGAGGAGGGAGCTCCCAAAGGTGGCTTGTTTTTTGAACCTGAGCTACTGCTCAGGGCCAGCCATTGGGCCCAAATGGAAACGTTTGTCCAGAGCCCCATGTTCACAGCCAAGGTCGGCAGAATCTTAGCAATACAAAAAACTATTATAGACTTTATATCTCTGTTGTAGAATAGAAAGCAAACAAAATGTGCAGTTTAAAAAATTCATATCCTAATGACAATTCACAAGTGGACCTAATGACATTTCTTGAAGACCTAATGACATTTCTTGAATAAAACTGCATGTAAGACTAGAGTAGATTATCCTAGCCCAGGGGCCACTGAGGCACAGAGCGCAGTTGGCTTAAAGCCAGCCCTGTTTCTGTAATGAGAACCTGCCAAGACAATGAAATACAGGGAAGTATTTTGTACAATTATTACATAAGACATTTTGTATAAACTGCCAAGGCTTCCTCCCCCAAACCACTTTTGTTACAGGCCTGAGGCAAGTCTCAGGTGTGCTGTCACTCCTGCAAAAGTCAGCTGCAAAGGTTGTTGGAAGGGTACCATAATACACACAAAACCCTTTGCTGAGAGTCCAACCAAAATGATAACCTGCTGGGCTCACCTTGGTGCTTTCACCATGGAGACACTGTCATCATTGGCCTCAGAGCACACCCGGCAAAGTAACTACAAGTGGATACAAAGGCTACTTTAAGCCCAACCTGTTTTTCCAATAGCAGTCAACACAGATATTCTTAGGAAGTTCTAGTTGGTTATAAAGGGGTTTGTCCAGCCTCTCTTTACCCTCAATATTTTGGGATAGCCTGTCCTTGCAGGTGGAGGTTCCATTTGCCACTAGCACACCTTTCTCCAATCACAAACTACATTGCAACATTCATATAACTAAGGGATTTTAAGACTGAGTATTCTGTTAAGTGGCAGCTTAAGAACATAAAGAAGAGCCCTTTGGCTGGATAAGCCCCACTGGATCAGGCCATCGGCCCATCTAGTCCAGCTTCCTGTATCTCACAGCGGCCCACCAAATCCCCCAGGGAGCACACCAGATAACAAGAGACCTCATTCTGGTGCCCTCCCTTGCATTGGCATTCTGACATAGCCCATTTCTAAAATCAGGAGGTTGCGCATACACATCATGGCTTGTAACCTGTAATGGATTTTTCCTCCAGAAACTTGTCCAATCCCCTTTTAAAGGCGTCCAGGCTAGACGCCATCACCACATCCTGTGGCAAGGAGTTCCACAGACCAACCACACGCTGAGTAAAGAAATATTTTCTTTTGTCTGATCTAACTCTCCCAACACTCAATTTTAGTGGATGTCCCTTGGTTCTGGTTTTATGTGAGAGTGTAAAGAGCATCTCTCTATCCATTATGTCCTTCCCGTGCATAATTTTGTATGGATCAATCATGTCCCCCCTCAGGCACCTCTTTTCTAGGATGAAGAGGCCCAAACGCCATAGCCTTTCCTCATAAGGAAGGTGTCCCAGCCCAGTAAGCATCTTAGTCGCTCTCTTTTGCACCTTTTCCATTTCCACTATGTCTTTTTTCAGGCCAAAGATCCAAACCAATCCAGCTTCCTGTATCTCACAGTGGCCCACTATATATCTCAGGGAGCACAAAAGACACTTGCATCCTGTTGTCGCTCCCTTGCATCTGGCATTTAGAAGGAGATGCAACTGGCTACCTCTAAAACCAGGAGGTTATGTATACTTGCACCCATTACATCTTGGAATATATGATGGACTTTCTCTCCATAAGTCTGACCAATTTCCTTTTAAAGGCATCCAGGCCAGTTGCCATCACCATATCCTGTGGCAAGGAGTTCCACAGGCCAATTGCATGCTTGGTCAACAAAGATTTCCTTTGGCCTATTCTAACTCACAGCCCAATCCTATGCATGTCTACTCAGAAGTAAATCCCATAAGAGTCAATGGAGCTTACTCCCAGGAAAGTGTGAATAGAATTGGGCTGTCACCTGATAAGATTTACCAAGAAGGAAACAATTGCACATCCCTTTCCAGGGAGTCAGCCCCACTGAGCACCACAAGTCTTACTCCCAAAGGGACCCGTCTGGACTTGCAGACACCTTTCCAGGGAAACAGTCCCACAGAGCCCCATGGGACTTACTCTCGAGGAGACCCATCCTAACCTGCAGACCCCTTTGCAGAGTGACAGCCCCACGGGGCTTCCTCTCGAGGAGACCCGCTTCGACCGCACTCACCTGCTCGGCATGCTGCACCAGCGGCCCCAGGGAGCAGAGCCCCAGCACCAGCAGCCCCCGAGCCAGCTCGCCGCTGCTCTTGCTGCGGAACGCCTCCTGCGCGTCCGCGAAGTCCACCGCCGGGGGCGGAGGCGGCTCCTGCTGTGGGGACGGGCGGGACGGGGCGTCGGCAGCGCCAGCCGCAAGACGCTCCGGGGCGGCGGGGGCCGGGGCGGCGGCCGTGGCGGAGCGCGGACAGCTCCGCAGGGCGAGCACCCGGGCTGCGCGCAGCAGCGCCAGGCTCGGTCTCCAGCAGCTCCCCGAAGGCATCTCCGCGCCGCGCCGGGGACTATGCAAAGAGGCAGCGCGAGCGCCTACCCGCCGCTTTTATAGAGGGTCCCGCACCCGGCCACGCCCCGGTGGCGGAGACCACACCCACTGAGCGCTCCTCTGTGTGTCTGCGCGCCTCTAGCCCAGCGCTTTCTCCTCGAGGGATGATGCCTTCGGGACACGCCCCTTCCTCGACAGCCACGCCCCCACCGCTTTATTAGGTGGCGTCGGATCGGTGGCTTATTGGTCGGCGCTTCTGCAGCGCGGCCACGCCCCCTTCTCCAGCTGTCCTCAATGATAGCGGCAGGGCCGCGCTCTTGTTCTGCTGAGCTAAGAAGTGCTCCCCCTAGCCTGATGTGCAGCAATGGGCTTTTGGGTACAGCACTCCTTCTCAGACTGTGGGTCGGGACCCAGTAGGTGGGTCGCGAGCCAAGTTTAGGTGGGTCCCCATTCATGTCGATATTTTATTTTTAGTACGTTAGGCTTGATGCCACCATGGTATGTGTCTGCATTTGGGGAGACCTGTACTTTGAACAGGCTACTCTGTATATGCTTTGAACAGTGATAGTCAATGGGACTTATAGCCCAATCCTATGCATGTCTACTCAGAAGTAAGTCTCATTAGAGTCAATGGCACCTACTCCCAGGAAAGTGTGCATAGGATTAGGCTCTTTGTCCGGGTAGGATTGCAGCCTAGGATTGTTAAAAAATTTTCCTGTTTGATGATGTCATTTCCAGTCATGACATCACTTCCAGCTTAGTGACATCACTTTGGGTAGGTCCAGAGAGATTGCCATTCTAAAAAAGTGGGTCCTGGGCTAAAAGGTTTGAGAACCACTGGTGTACATTATCAGCCCAATCCTCTCCACACTTTCCTGGGAGTAAGCCCCATTGACTCTAATGGAACTTATTTCTGAGTAGACATGCATAGGATTGGGCTGTATTTTGGTTCTCCCTTCAAGCCACACTCTCTTGGGTCAACACAAGCTTTCCCTCCCCCCACCAAAGTTGTATATTCAGGCCAAATTTTTTTGGAATCAGGGTCAGGCTCACTGACACTCTCCCCCCCCCCCAATGTATCTTCTAAAGAATTATAAAACTTTTATATAAACGCTGCTCTTTCCTATGTCTCAGAATCATTTAGGGCCCAATCCTATCTAACTTTCCAGCATCAGTGCAGCTGCAATGCAGCCTTGAGGTAAGGGAACAAATGTTTTCATACCTTGAGGAGGCATCTGAGACTGCCTCCCCACCACAGGATCCAGCGCACGCCCCATTGGCAGGGTTGCACCAGCACTGGAAAACTGGATAGGATTGGGCCCTTAGGCTGCAATCCTAAACCTGCTTTCCTGGAAGCAAGCCCCATTGGACACCCATGTCTTCTGAATAGACATGCTTAGGATTGCGCTATCATTCATTCATTCGGTTGTTTCCCTTGTTACCTCAAGTAGAGGAGCAGATGTGCCTTTCAGCGCATTTGCAACACTTCCAGGCCAGTGTCAGGCACAGTGTCCGGTGCAATCTCTGGATTGTGCTATTAATGTCATTTTATAATGGTGATATCATTATATGCCTTTGACCCAAATCCTCACCCACTTTCCAGCATTGGCATAGCTGTGCCAATGGGACGTCTGCTGCATCCCGAAGTTGGAGGCCACTCGCTGAGGCCTCCTCAAAGTAAGGGAATTCTTGTTCCCTTACCTTAGAGCTGCATTGCCCTTGTGTCAGTGCTGGAAAGAGGGTTAGGATTGCACACTTTATTAGCCACCTTGGATGTATGTCTTTATTATAGGTCTTCATTAGCCACCCCCACATTAAAGGGGGAAAGGCAAGATATAATATATTAATATGAAATAAACTTTTATTTATATTAAACAAAAATGGGGGGAGGAGTGTTGCTGGGTATGGTAGGAAAAAACCCAACCGTCTAGTGTGTTATAGACTGTGGGCCAAATCCTATCCACCTTTCCAGCCCTGATGTAGTCATGCCAATGGGGTGTGTGCTGCATCGTGTGATGGAAGGGCAGAGGCGTAGCTAGGCCATCTGACACCCAGGGCCCATAAATTTTTGTCACCCCATCTGACTTAATTAATTATTAATAATAATAATTTATAAATTATTATATTGTTTAATTAATTAATTCACTTTTTATACCACCCTTCCTCTAAGCAGCTCAGGGTGGTGTACATGGTTCCTCCCCTTGTCCTCACAACAACCCTGTGAGGCAGGTGAGACAGAGATAGTAATAGTCATGACATGGAATGAATAATAATAATAATGACCAGAAAAATAAATGCAGTGAATATTTCCCCACAAGCAATGGATGAAATTCTGCATCAAATGGTATATAACATGATGTTGTTATTCCTAAAAGTCACAATTTCCAGAATTTTGGTCAGTAGGGTGTCACCCCCCCCCCAGATGTCTCATTGGCCTGTTTTGAGTTAAGGCAGTGGTTATCAAACATTTAACACCGGGACCCATTTTTTAGAATGACAATCTGTCCAGGACCCACCAGAAGAGATGTCATGGCTGGAAGTGACAATATCAAACAAAATAAAATAATTATAAATAATTAAATTAAAGAAAAACAGATAAATAAGGGGAAGCCAGCCCTGTTTCACCAAGTGCATTTTCTCTTTAGCCTGCCTGCAATAACACCCCCCCCCCACAAGTAAATCATTGAGATTTTCAGCCCTCCCCAGTGCCCACCTTACCAGATCAAGCCTCTGGTTTATTCTTGGGGGGGAGGGGCTGCCTTCTGGAGCATTTGTTGAGCTCCACTTTCATTAGATGGGGACCATGCAGCTAGCCTTGCATTCCTCTTTGCCTGATTTGACCAGGAGCCAAGGCACATTTGCTTACTCACTACTCACTTTCGCTTTCCATAGGACTCAATACATTTGTCTGCTTGGAGGGAGGGACTTCCTTCTTGGATGTTTTTTGGGGCTTTCATTGGATAGGAACTATTCTAGTGTCATTGGATTCTCAGCCTGCCCTTTCCCACAAACTATGGCAAGTTCGTCTACTCGTGCGTAAATGCGCAATATGGCTCAGTTTCATTTTCCATAAAATTCCATGCATTTTTGGGTTTCTGATTTTTTGGCCATAACTTTTCATGGAAAGGAGATATTTCAATCCAATTTTTTGCATTGCATTCCGATGGAAATTCTGCATCCAATGGTATATGGCGTGATGGGGTTACTCCTAACCTCCGCGATGTTGGGGCATTTGTGGTGTCACCCCCCCAAGGGTGGTACCCGGGGTGAACCACCCCCTGCCCCCTGCTAGCTACACCACTGTGGGAGGGTAGTTAATGGAGGCCTCCAAAACATAAGCGAACATTTTTTCGCTTGCCTTGGGGCTGCACTGCAGCTGCACCAGTGCTAGAAAGTTGGATGGGTTTGGGCCCTGAGATAGAACAGAGGAGTTACAGAACAGAGGCAGAGCCAGAGGCTGGGAAAGGGAAGGTGGAAGAGACTCCATTGCAAGCCACTGCACAGGAGCAAGCAGCCAGCAGCAGGATTGCTGGGAGGAGGTGCTGTTGTCAGGGGAACTAATTGCTCTTCCTTCTCCACCTGTGGCCAGGTAATTTCCCTCAATCAAAAAGGTTGGTAGTAAGCTAACAGCATTTGTGTAGGGCGCTGAGGCCTACACGAACGGACAGGATCCGGTGAATCGGAGCTCCAACAGACCTGCCTCTCTGCCTCCCCGCTCCCTTCCCTTGGCATGCCTCCCGCCTGCCCATTCCCTGCTTCCCTGTCATGCCTCCTCCCTGCCCTCTCTCCACCCTCCGTGAGACCGCCGAGCAGCACTAGCCCAGCAGTGGCCAGCACTGGGCTAGCATGGGCACTCGTCCACTCATCGCAGGTGTACCTTACGCCTCATTTACAACAGTGTGCGCCGATGGGAAGCCAGCAAGCCGAGGTCAGGATTTGGCTGTAAATCATCTCCCCTGCTGAAATCCAGCGCTGTGTCTGGCAGTCCTCCTGCGCCAGCTTGGATAGGATCGGGCTATAATTTTGTTGGCAAACACGACTGGTAAATCATCTCAGCCAGGGAACCCAGAACTCACACACAATGGAACAACAATGGTCTCATTAGTGATGGGCAGACTCCCTTTTGGCTCAGTTAGGAATTGACTGCGTAATTGCTGGGCTTCTTGTTTAGAAAAAGGCTCATTTGATTTCCAAGAGTCTTCTCCCCATTTGAAATGTTGGCACATCTGCAGGGATGGTGCCATGTGATTGGCACCCTGAATTTCCCCCTGTAACCTGTAGCTCACAGCAGCAGACAGAGGGTTGCTTGGACATTCTGCCTCACCCCGAGACACATACCCAGGAGCAAAAGGGGATTTTAGATATGAATGGGAGTCAAAAAATGTTTGCGGGGGGCGGTTGAGAGACCTGACCTAAACAATGGAGATACTTGACAAGTCCATGGCTACATGGTTGGCTGATCTAGTCACATCAATTGATGAGAGAAAAATCAATTTATTCTCCTTGGAGAAGAAAGGATCTGCTCCTGAGTCAGGCCATTGGCTCAGGTTCAACAGTCGATGATGGGCACCAGTTTCCCACATTTTGGGGCAAATATGGTTCTTGAGAGCTTTTCCCGGCTGTATCTGGAAACAGCATTGGTGGATACCTGGTGTGGCAGCATGACATGCAAGAGGGATCTTGGAGTTACCTTGGACTACAAGATGAACATGAGCCAGCAGTATGATGCAACTGCAAAGAAGGTGAACACTATTTTAGCCTGCATTAATAGAACCATAGCTTCCAAGTTGGCAGAATTGGTGGTTCCACTGTGCTCCGCATTGGTCAGACCTCACCTGGAGTACTATGTCCAGTTCTGACTTTAAAAAAGATGCAGCCAAACTGGAGTGGGTTCAGAATAGAGTGACGAGGATGATCAGAGGTCTGGAGAACAAGCCCTGTGAGGAAAGGAACTTGGTCTGTTTAGCCTGGAGAAGAGAAGATCAAGATGGGATATGATGGCACTCTGAATAACCTGATGGGCTGTCATATGGAAGAAGGAATACTTTTGTTCTCTGCTGCTTCTGAGAGTAAAACTACACCCGATGGGTACAAACTGCACGAAAGGAGATTCCGGCTGGACATCAGGAAGACATTCTTGATGGTCAAAGCAGTTTGGCAGTGGAATAGATTGCCAAGGAAGGTGGTAAAGTCCTGCTCACTCGAGATCTTCAAGCCGAGACT
Source organism: Tiliqua scincoides (assembly GCF_035046505.1). Classification (NCBI taxonomy): domain Eukaryota; kingdom Metazoa; phylum Chordata; class Lepidosauria; order Squamata; family Scincidae; genus Tiliqua; species Tiliqua scincoides. The sequence continues at coordinate 2,748,511 of NC_089834.1, forward strand.
TGAAAGAGACATGCTGGAGATGCTCTAGAACAAGGGTGCCTAAACCCCGGCCCTGGGGCCATTTGCGGCACTCGAGGCCTCTCAGTGTGGCCCTCAGGGAGCCCCCAGTCTCCAATGAGCCTCTGGCCCTCCAGAGATTTGTTGGAGCCCACATTGGCCCAACGCAACTGCTCTCAGCATGAGGGCTACTGTTTGACCTCTCACGTGAGCTGTGGGATGAGGGCTCCCTCCACTGCTTGCTGTTTCACATCTGTGATGCAGTAGGGGCAGCAAACGAAAGGCCAGCCTTGCTTTGTGCAAGAACTTTTATAGGCCTTGAGCTATTGCAAGACCTTCATTCATTCATATAAGTTCATCTTTAATATATTCATTTATGTAAACTTATGTTAATTTATTCAAATTTTAAATGTAAATTAATTCCCCCCCCCCGGTCCCTAACACAATGTCAGAGAGCTGATGTGGCCTTCCTGCCAAAAACTTTGGACACCCCTGCTCTAGAACAGGGGTTTCAAACTCATTTCATACAGAGGGCAGAATATCATGCATGATGCCTGCTGAGGGCCGGAAGTGATGATGTCATTTGGCAGGAAGTGATGTCATTAAACAGTTCAAAACCAGAAATAAGCACACTGTTCTTGTGTAGAAACTCATTAGTTGCAAATGACAGAAGAGAAAATACACAAATCTTGATTATATTACAAGATATGGGGGGAGCCCAATTATCATGCAGGTCACCCTTTCAGCAGTGAGACCTCACTCAGCATTGCTCAGTAGCTGAGTGCCCGAGGGCCAGATAAAAAGCTTCTGAGGGCCGCATCTGGCACCCGGGCCTTATGTTTGACGCCCCTGCTCTAGAAGGATGTCCTGCTACAGTCAGGGGGGTTGGACTAGATGACCTGGTGGGTACCTCCCAATTCTATGACCCTGAGACTTCCCATGTGCAATGGGAGTGCACTTTGAACAGAACTCCAATCTCACCCCCTGCTGGTTAGCTCTGCAGAGTTCATGCTTCCTCATAGCTATCCATGTGCATTTCAGTGAGGATGAGGGGCTTAAGACAAAAGACTTTTCGCATACATGTCTACAAAGCCACTGGCTTTGAGTGCCACATCTGCTGTGCATTAACCAATCATGTGCAGAACCTTGTTTAATATTTGGAACTGGAGGACTGTTTGGGGGAAATGCCTCTCAGTTTTAGCATTCAACGCAGGTAATGTTTGTAGCTGTGAGCTTTGAGTCCATATGTTCAGGAAAGGTAGGGAAAAAATGGAAGACAAAAGACAGCACTCTTTTTAAAATATTCACACTTTTATTTTTCACACTTTTATACCTCCAAGGAGCTCAGAGAGCTGTACATGGTTCCTTCCCTCCTCTTAGTCCTCACAACAACCCTTCAAGGGAGGTGAGAGAGAGAGAAAGAGAGAGAGAGAGACTGGCCCCAGGTCACCCAGGAAGCTTAATGGCTGAGTGGGGATTTGAATCTGGATCTTTTCATTCCCAGTCCAATTCCAGAACTATCCTGGCTTTTGGAAGGTGAGCACCTGCTGTACAATTCCCCCTTCATTGGCTGCAGCTGCTCTTTTTTTTTTTCCTTTGTGGTTTTTGTGGTTGTCTGGTTGTCTGGTTGCTGCCTTATCTCTTTGATTTTTGGACTTTTTTTTCTTTGCATGTTTGTGGTTTTGATTGTCTAATTCCTTGTGTAAGCCCTCTTGGGTCCATGCAATGGTTTGGTCAGCATGTTTCACTGACTTGCTTTTCACTAGCCTTGGACCCTCTTCCCCTTTGCGGGAGAAAGACAAGATCCCATTCCCAGAAATAAATACCAGGAAATAATCATCCATTATTGTGTTGTCAGTATGATGGCTCTATAAAAGCTGAGTTATAGTGGTTAAATTTAAAAAAAAAAATTGTGGTGATCTGTGGTGGAACAATTCCATGGACAGGGCCAACCTTAGGAGCTGTGGGGCCCAATTGGAAACACTTTTGCCTGCCCCCCTCTAATTTTGTGGGGCCCCCTCTACAATTCCCAGGAGGCCTTGCAGGTCTCTTGTGATCTGGTGTGCTCCCTGGGGCATTTGGTAGGCCGCTGTGAGATACAGGAAGCTGGACTAGATGGGCCTATGGCCTGATCCAGTGGGGCTGTTCTTATGTTCTTAACTACAATTCCCAGGAGGCCTTGCAGGTCTCTTGTTATCTGGTGTGCTCCCTGGGGCATTTAGTGGGCCGCTGTGAGATACAGGAAGCTGGACTAGATGGGCCTGTGGCCTGATCCAGTGGGCTGTTCTTATGTTCTTATGAGGTGGCTACCAGTTGCTAACCACTAGGCACTGCACCCTGCCCTGACCTATGCCTTCCCTTATGCCTTTGAACACTTGAAAAGCACTAAACAAATACTAAGTAGGATTAGTATGGACAAATATGGCCTCTGGCCCATGTTAGGGGGATGGTGGTACAAGGGCACTCCTTCTCAGTGGTGGCACCTCAATTATGGAACTCCCCTCCCCTGAGGGGAATCAAGAACTACCCTTTATTGTATTTTTTAAATGGAACTCTGGAAGCCACCAAGGGCATTTGCCTTGGCAAGGGAAAGGTGGGATATATGGTTGTTTTTTTAAAAATAAATAAATAAATAAATAAATAAATATGACCTGACAGCTTTAAGTCATAGCCATTTCATAAGAACATAAGAACCCTGCTAGATCAGGAAAAAGGCCATCTAGTCCAGCTTCCTTTGTCTCACGGTGGCCCACCAGATGCCTCAGGGAGCACACAAGACCACAAGATCTCTGCATCCTGGTGCCACTCCCTTGCACATGTCATTCAGAGACAGCCTACTTCTAAAACCAAGAGTTTGCACATACCCATCATGGCTTGTAACCTGTGATGGATATTTCCTCCATAAATCTGTCCAATCCCTTTTAAAGACATCTAGGCCAAATGCCATCTTCACATCCTGCGGCAAGGAGTTTCACAGACTAATGACACTTTGGATAAAGAAATTTTTTCTTTTGTCTGTTCTAATGTTTCATTTTGCTCTTGCAGCTTTCCCAGTGGTTTCCTACATCAGATTCCAACTCTGCCCGAATGATGAAATAAAGCACAGCCGTGCAGGTTATCTGCAGGTTCATTCTGGTATCACCATGGCCTTGCAAGGTCCTGCAGAGATAAGACGGATATTCACTCCAGCTGAAGGTCAGTCCCGTGAGGCAATTCAGCTGGGCTTTATCGCCAGAAGATCAATAGGGGTTTTCTTTACAGCTTTGTCTGGAAAAGGTTATTTAAGAGTCTTGACGTACTAAGCTGACGGGACCTTTCCTAGATGTTGGAGAGAACCCCTGGAAATGGAAATGGGAAAGGTGCAAAAGAGAGCAACTAAAATGATTACGGGGCTGGGGCACCTTCCTTATGAGGAAAGGCTATGGCGTTTGGGCCTCTTCAGCCTAGAAAAGAGGCGCCTGAGAGGGGACATGATTGAGACATACAAAATTATGCAGGGGATGGACAGAGTGGATAGAGAGATGCTCTTTACACTCTCACAACACCAGAATCAGGGGACATCCACTAAAATTGAGTGTTGGGAGAGTTAGAACAGACAAAAGAAAATATTTTTTTACTCAGCGTGTGTTTGGTCTGTGGAACTCTGCCACAGGATGTGGTGATGGCGACTGGCCTGGACGCCTTTAAAAGGGGATTGGACAAGTTTCTGGAGGAAAAATCCATTATGGGGTACAAGCCATGATGTGTATGCGCAACCTCCTGATTTTAGAAATGGGTGATGTCAGAATGCCAGATGCAAGGGAGGGCACCAGGATGCAGGTTTCTTGTTATCTGGTGTGCTCCCTGGGGCATTTGGTGGGCCGCTGTGAGATACAGGAAGCTGGACTAGATGGGCCTATGGCCTGATCCAGTGGGGCTGTTCTTATGTTCTTATGTTCACTGCAGCAGGGTGTGTGCTGCATATCTGTAGCCACTAGAGGCAATGAGGTCTTCAGGGTGATAAGCAGTACCTGATGCAGGGAGATATTTGTGGGCTGTAGTGGGAGACGGAGTGGAAGAGGGGACTTGCTGGCTAAATGAACTGACTTTTTGGCTAAACTGACCTACTGGCCTGTAGACTCACAGACTGACAGCTCTACTTATCGGGCAAGCTATCTGGCTCACTGACTTTCTGGCACACTAATTCACAGACTGGCAAACAAACAACCCTGACTGACGGACTGGAGGATGGACCACAAACTGGCGCACTGACTAATGGACTGATCCAACAGAGCCTTGCTGAGTGGTGGAGAGCTGAGGTGGCGCTGCTATACCCGAAAGCACTGCTGCTTGAAGGAGGGACCCTGCAGACTTGCAGGCAAGCCAGCCACCTACTCCTGTCTCCTTTCTGCTGGTGTAGTGGTAGTTTTTGCAGTCTGCTAGATCTAGCTGTGGTTAAGCTGGGGGAACTAATTAAAGTGGGGTGATGGAGGCCCAGGTTGGGGGCTGTACAGCTTTCTAGCAGGGTGGGGATGTGTGCTCTGCCTGCACCAGTGCCCCCGCAGAGTGTGTCCCTGTAAGGCTTGGTTCCACCGACTCCACCCACCGGGCCTCATCCAGTGTGATTCTGTTCCGTCTGCGGTCTTGGGAGGAATCAGAGTTAGTTGCAGGGAGGGGGTTGGTCATTGCCAATTGCCCTCCTCTGCTACCATCTTTGGGGTGGGCGGTGTCTTGCCCCCCTTGGGAGTGGCTGGTCCTGGGTCTTCCCAGCCAGTTGCTCCCTCAGTCTCAACTCAGCCTCCCTCCTCATTGACCTGCAGATGGCCTTTTGAACTGAGCAAAGGGCCTGCTATTTCTGCCCATTCCTGGCCCACCCAGTGGCATAGCTAAGGGATCGGGGGGGGCACAAAATTACCCACCAAAGGGATTACACACAAATTTCCCCATCAAAAGGATTATACACAAAGAGGGATCTGGGGGCACAAAACACTTGGGGGCACAAATTTTTTATCATCCCCAGCGTTAACAGCCCCTGGGGACTAGATGACCAGAATACTCCCTTGGGGATGTCCGGGAGGTGGTCTGAGGTGTGGGAAGGTTACTCATGGCCTCCCTGAGCCTCAGAAGTCCTCATGGAGGCCTTAGAAAGCCACATTCCAGAAGACTTTGAAAACTGGAAGTCTTGGAAGGCCTCCTGGAGGCCTTAGAGAGGCACTTCTGGTTTTCGTGCATGGTCTCAGAACTCCTCCCAGATGCACGTCTGAGTGTCCATCTACCTAGGGATACACCACTGGGGAAGCAGTTTGGCACCCCCTAAAGGCAGGGCGCCCAGGGAATGTACCCCCTGCCTCCTTAGCTATGCCAGTGGCCCCATCCTTTCCTGCTTTGCCCCTTCTGGCACCTTCTGTACCTCCTGTCCTGATCTTGCCACTGCGATATATAGCGATTAAAACATTAATTTACAGTATTGACACACTTCATGTAGCTTAAGATACATGATCAAGGAATGACCTCCAGATATTTTCAATTGTATCCGTGCACAACTGTTGCCTATATGCCATTTGCTTGAATACCGATAAATGCAAGATGGAACCCATCTGTTGGGTCTCCTCTGCCATCCATAAGCCACAGTGTATCCAGAAAGACTCCTGGGCTGCACACCTGATCTTTCAAAGGGAGTTCTAGCCCACCCACATTACATTAAGGATCTCATACCTGCCTTGTGGTCTTCTGGCTGCACTCTCTGGAGGAGCGAAGCAACACCCCTGTTCTCTCCTTGTTCACTCTGTAAGGAGGAGCAAGATCAGGATGGGGTCATTGCTGGGTACAGCAGGTGGTGGGTGAGTACATGGTGCTTCTCCCCTACTTTGCCACCTCCTCTAGCCCACAGCTCACAGTGGGTGCTTCGACCTGTCGCACGGGTGAACTGCCCCTGTGCTCAACTGCAACTCTTAAGGTGAAAATGAAAAAGGCTGCACAATATCTCTCTTTTCAGACATGATTCTGGGGAAAGGGGACAAAGTTTGGGGGTCACAGTGGACTCAACTGGATCAGCTGCTTCTTTGCCATCTCCATCCCATCCCACCAGTTTAGTCTCAGAAAGAGCTAAACTAGTTTGATTTGGGTGACCTCTTGTGGTCACCTGTTGCATTTGTGTTGGCAACCTTCAGTCTCGAAAGACTCTGGTATCGCGCTCTGAATGGTGGTTCTGGAACAGCGTCTAGTGTGGCTGAAAAGGCTGATTCGGGCATGACAATCCCTTCCACACTGGGAGCAAGTGCAGTCTGTCCCTGGTCTGTCTCCCTGGCTATGGGCCTTCCTTCTTTGCCTCTTTGCCTCAGACTGTTGGCCAAGTGTCTCTCCAAACTGGGAAAGGCCATGCTGCACAGCCTGCCTCCAAGCGGGCCGCTCAGAGGCCAGGGTTTCCCACTTGTTGAGGTCCACTCCTAAGGCCTTCAAATCCCTCTTGCAGATGTCCTTGTATTGCAGCTGTGGTCTACCTGTAGGGCGTTTTCCTTGCACGAGTTCTCCATAGAGGAGATCCTTTGGGATCCGGCCATCATCCATTCTCACGACATGACCGAGCCAACGCAGGTGTCTCTGTTTCAGCAGTGCATACATGCTAGGGATTCCAGCTCGTTCCAGGACTGTGTTGTTTGGAACTTTGTCCTGCCAGGTGATGCCGAGAATTTATCAGAGGCAGCGCATGTGGAAAGCGCTCAGTTTCCTCTCCTGTTGTGAGCGAAGAGTCCATGACTCGCTGTAGTACAGAAGTGTACTCAGGACGCAAGCTCTGTAGACCTGGATCTTGGTATGTTCCGTCAGCTTCTTGTTGGACCAGACTCTCTTTGTGAGTCTGGAAAACGTGGTAGCTGCTTTACCGATGAGTTTGTTTAGCTCGGTATCGAGAGAAAGAGTGTCGGAGATCGTTGAGCCAAGGTACACAAAGTCATGGACAGCCTCCAGTTCATGTGCAGAGATTGTAATGCAGGCAGGTGAGTCCACATCCTGAACCATGACCTGTGTTTTCTTAAGGCTGATCAAAATCTTGGCAGGCCTTGCTAAAACGATCCATGAGCTGCTGGAGATCTTTGGCAGAGTGGGTAGTGACAGCTGCATCGTCGGCAAAGAGGAAGTCACGCAGAACCTAAGTGTAAGTGGAAACTGTGATCAAAAGTAGAGCATTTTCCAATGTGCACAAATGCCTAAAAGGATTTGCTACACATTTACTCGTGGGGGGGGGGGGGAGGGAAAGAGACACACAAGTGAGTGAGACAATGGGAGCATGGGAAGGAGGGCTTCTGATGTCTTGGGACCCAACCATGAAGGACAGAAAGGTCCAGTCTAGTCGATTAGGCACCTGGAGAACACTGGACACAGTCCCATGTAAATTAATGGTACTCAGATCTGATTTTTTTGGTGATGGATCCATTTGTTGATTGAACTCCTTGCCACAGGATGTGGTGAGGGCATCTGGCCTAGAGGCCTTTCAAAGGAGATTGGACAGATTTCTGGAGGAAAAGTCCATCACAGTTTACAAGCCGTGGTGGGTATATGCAACCTCCTGATTTTAGAAGTAGGCTGTCTCAGAAGGCCCGATGCAAGGGAGTGGCAACAGGGTACAGGTCTCTTATTGTCCTGTGTGCTCCCTGAGGAATCTGGTGGGTTGCTGTGAGATGCAGGAAGCTGGATTGGATGGGCCTTTGACCTGATCCAAGGGGCTTATTCTTTTGTTCCCCACTTGGAGATTCTTGCCTGGGCCACTGTGCAATATTTATTTAACCAGTGTGGAATTAATCTGTGGAACCCCTTGCCACAGGATGTGGTGATGGCATCTAGTCTAGATGCTTTTCAAAGGGGACTGGTCAAATTGATGGAGGAAAATTCTATTATAGGTTACAACCCATGATGGGTATTTCCAGCCACCTGGTTTTAGAAGTAGGCTCTCTGTGAATGCCAGATGCAAGGGGATGCAGGTCTCTTGTTGTCTTGTGTGCTCGGAAGCATCTGGTGGGCTGCTGTGAGATACAGGAAGCGGGATCTTTGGCCTGATCCAGCATTGCTTATTTTTTTATTGGCTGGAAGGGTCTAATGCTTCAGTGATTATACTGGTGACATTAATTTTGCCTTCTATCTTAGGATCCTAATCCATGATATTTTCCTTTAATGTTTGTGTTATTTTCCTTTGTGATATTTTCCTTTAATGTTTAATGTTAATATCCATGATATTTTCCTTTAATGTTTGTGCAATCTGAAATACTTCACCAATTTCTTTTTCCCATGTCCTCATTGGTGGTCCTGTTTCAGTTTCTTCTTCCTCCTCTTCCTCGTCGGCAACTTGACAAGTGTTTCTAGTTCCTCATTCATTAGTGCTTCTCTGTGTTCTTCAATAGGTTCATCCACTCATATCGATGAATCTCTCTCTACCAATTGGTCTAGTGCCATGAATGATCTTCTTCACCTCTCCATAGTGGTGTACGAATGGGGGGGGGCGGGGGGAGGCTGTGAGTCCCAGGTGCCAAGCTGCAGGGAGGTGACAGACACCACCTCCCAATTTTTAAAATCTTGGTATTTTCAAACCTTCAAACATAACCTTCATGCTATATATCATTTGATGCGTAATTTCATGCATAATGCAATGAAATAAACTATGTTGAGATACCTCTACTCTACCAAATGTTATAGCCAAAAAACAAGAAAAGGAAAACATAACTGCCTTATGTAACAAAAAGTGGATTACGCAAGGATTACCACTGGGAATAAATAGTTGGTTGCAAGCACTCCAGAAAACCAAATACAGGTTGAGCCTCATTATTCGCGTGGATTCCCTTCCAAGCACTCACATGGATGGCAAAAAACGTAGTATAGCAAATCCATTTAAAAAACAAAGTTTTTTTGCTCCAGTGATTTAAAAACAGCCTTGCTGACCTTTGTGATGTAAGATAAGAGTCATTAAGAAGACAATCCATCAATCAGTCGTCCTCCAAGAGGTTAGAAAGATGCTTCACTCAGCCCCTCCCTTCACCAATGCAAAGTGATTACCTTTCTTTCATGTGCTCAGGGGGAAGGGAGGGGTCGCCTGGAGATAGAAGGATTGATGACTTGTCAGCCAGCTGCCCTCTCTCTCTCTCATTAAGGAGACTTGTTAAAGGACTGTTAAGTTTTTAAAACTGATTTTAAAGGGATGCACTTTTCCTTTTCTCCAGGGATCAGCACATTCCTTCTCATTTGCAGGGGCCATTCGCAGTGGCGTCACTAGAGTTCGCGTCACCCGGTGCGGGAGGCCAGCATGTCACCCCCATGCAGTGGGTGGGGCAACATTCCAGGTGGTGGGCATGGTGATCTACCATTGCCCTGCCCCCACTGGTTTTTTTGGCTCTACCTTTTGATAGAATAAAGATATTTCAACGCAGTTTGTTTCTTTGCATTCTGCATGAAATTACATGTTGATTGATACATAACATGATGGTATTATTTTTACAAACTGTGATTTTAGTGATTTTGGTCATTAGTGTTGTCACCTCCCCCCAGGGTGTCAACTTACTAACATCTTATTGGAGCAGTTCTCAAACCTTTAGCACTGGGACCCACTTTTTAGAATGACAATCTTTTTAGAATGACAGAACCCATCACAAGGCAAATTAAAATAGTTATAAATAATTAAAGTAAAACAAGGCAAATTAAAATAGTTATAAATAATTAAAGTAAAACAAGGCAAATTAAAATAGTTATAAATAATTAAAGTAAAACAAATAATTAAATAAGGGGGAGCCAGCCCTGTTCCACCAAGGGAATTTTCTATGTAGCCTGCCTGTAATAACACCCCCTCCCCAAAAGAATCAGTAAGATTTTCACCCCTACCCTGTACCCAGTTCAACTTAAGTTTTTATATTTCAAGCATATCTTTACAAGTCTGAGAGCCCAAGTAAGCCCCATTATAGTCAGTGGGTTTACTCCCAGGAAAGTGGATAGGATTGCAGCCTAAAACAGAAAAAGATTCACCTTACCCTGTTAAGCCCGTTTCATTCTTTTTATGGGGGGAGGGACTGCCTTCTGGAGCATTTGTTGAGTTCCAGGTGCATCAAATCAGGACCATTCTGGTGGCCTCACATTTCCCTTTGCCTGACCTGCCCAGGAGCAAAGGCACGATTGCTTACTCACGAGTAAACACGACCATGTGGCTTAGTTTAGCTTTCCATAGGGCTCAATACATTCGCCAGCTTGGAGGGAGGGACCTCCTTCTCGGGTGTTTTTTTGGGGCTACATTCATTGGATCAGGACCATTCTGGTGTCACTGGATTCCTCTCAGCCTGCCCTTTCCGGTGGACTAAGGCAAGTTCGCCTACTCATGAGTAAACGCATGATACAGCTTGGTTTCACTTTCCATAGGGCTCCATGCATTTTTTCTTCTCCAGTTTTTTAGCCATAACTTTTGATAGAAAGGAGCCATTTCATTCTGGTTTTTTTTACATTGCATTCTGGTGGAAATTCCGCATCCGATGGTATATAACATGATGGAGTTACTCCTAACCACCGCGATTTTAGTGCTTCACCTTCCCAGTGCGTGTCACCCTCCTAGTGCGCGTCACCTGGTGCAGCCTGCACCCCCCACATCCCCTAGCGACGCCACTGGCCATTTGTGCTGAGTCAAATCCGTGTATAAAAAAAAACCTGTGTATAACAAGGTTGGATCTGTATATTCTTCATAACCGTACATTTGTTTTGTCTTTCTTCTATATTACAACAAAACCGCTTTTGTACATATGATAGACCCCAAGCTCACTGCATTTTATCTTGATGGGCATTCCTGCCATGTTTTGTTTTGGGTGATGATCTCTCATGTTCACTACATATGTGAAACCTATAATATATGTTCAGTAACAGAAAATGTTCACTGTACTTCTTCTCTGGCTATTATTATTCATTTCATATCATGACTTTTACTGAAAATTTTGTCATGGGGAGGGAGCCAAAAATTTATGGGTCGCGGGTGTCAAATGACCTTTATATGCCTCTGCCAACCATTGATAACTGGGAAGCCTTTAAAATCATCCTTTTCCTATGTTCTTCCAACAGGTATTCAACGGTTTCTGGTTTAAATCCATCCATTGTCCATTTGATAAATGCGATTGCATTGGCAACAGTGAATGATTTCCAGCTTTCCATAATTTCTGGGTTAGGCTCTGCACCAACTGCTCCTCAAATCCGCTTAAATACGATTAATTACATGCTGGGTGAAGAAGGCACAAGCACTTTCCTGTTTGGGCAGAGAGCCTTTCCTGAATCAAGGCCTTTTTCAGTCTGAAGTGTAATCTGCTAAATAGCTCTTGCAATCGGTTGTGAGCAGCATCATATCACAGCTAGTGCATCTTCCACCAGCCTGTCCTTCATGCTGTTTTCCATTCACAAGGCATCTAGGTGAGATGCCATTGCCGCATCCTGGGGCAAGATGTTCCATAGATTCATCACACTGTCATGATAGCTTGTGGTAGAGAAGGTCTGAAATCAGGCTAGAGACAGAGAACTGTTCTTCTGAGCCCCACCTCCAGCATTTATTTAGAAGATCTATACCCCATTTATGTAGAACAGGGGTGCTCAAACTTTCAACTTTAGGGATGCTGGACCTTTAACAAGTGTATAGAAGAGAGAATTTCAGCAGGTGCAGCTTGTCATCTGTGGGATGACAAGTTGCACCTGCTGCAATTCTCTCTTCTATACACTTGTTAAAGGTCCAGCATCCCTAAAGTTGAAAGTTTGAGCACCCCTGATGTAGAAGATCTGTACCCCATCTTTTGACCAAATCTATTTTTCACAAGCAAAAAGCACACTTCAAATCACCACTGCCACGAACTCACTAGGGGGGCTTTAGGTAACCTATAATTTTCTCAGCGCCCCCCCTTAATTAACTGGTCACTGGGAGCAGCACCCTTGAAGGGGCGGCAAACAGTCAAGTCCCCAGCCCATCTGTCCACCAAATTCTGCAGCTTGCCACTTCCATGAGGGCTAGGGTCTTCTTCCAATTTGGCTCGATCCCTGCCCCCTGCAGATATTTTGTATGGGAGTCATGGTACTGGTCTAATGGTTATTGAGAAGGCATGATGCAAAATGCTTGGATTGTCAGCTTGAGTTCTGAGTGATGCAGAACCACAGCTTACATTTGCACCTGTTCAGGGAGCAGGTGCAGAGAGATGATTCAGCAGAATCAGCAAGCACCTGGGACAGGCACACCCTGGGTGTGACCAAGCCAAATACTGATTGGCTGAGCTGACTATATGAAGATAGTCAGGAGGAGCCTCAGTAGTAGGGGAGTTGATGGAGTAACTGGGAGACTGCTGCCAGTGACTGAGGAGGCTGGCTACTGTATGTATGTGATATTACTGACTTATGGACTGAACCTTTGACTGTGTATTATTGGAAACTGATTTGGATTTGTTATACTGGAACTGACTGCTCTCCGTGCTGACTCTTGGACTGTTTTAAATGACTACTCTATATGTGATATCCCTTGACCAATACAACTGCTGAAAGTACTCTGCTGTAGTTGAAGTGTTGTTCTTGCAACCTGCTCACATTGGGGCAAGACTGGGAACCTACACCAATCCTCTTATAATTTGACACAAGCCCCCCTTAAACCCCAACATGGATCACCTGCAAATGGCCAGAGAGAAGCTTAGGACCACAATGGTATACAGGGCCCGTTTTAAGCCAGTTGGACCAATTGTTCCCAATTGGGCGCTTTAGGCCCTCACACTAGGGCAGTCTACATTAGTCTTGTATGCAATTTTATATAAAAATGTGCTGAGATCCATTTGGTCCATTTAATTCACATGCACTCTTTAAGTGCACATTTTGGTTGCTTTCCATTTTACCATCGAAATATCGCTGCACAGACTTTGAGTGTGAGCCTGGGGCACCCCAAAATATGTTTCCAATTGGGCCCTAAGTCTGGCCTTGATGGTGTGTTTACTATGCAGATTGTTAGGGCTGCATTAAATGTAGAACAATCCTAATTATGTTTGTGGTGTGTCATTCTCCAGTTTCACCAGCAGGTGGCAGTACTGGTACAATTATAAGAATATCATAAAAAAAAATAAAGGGTATCGTAAAACAAGCTGCAGATCCTTAGGGAAAACTTGGAGAGTTGCTGTGTTTTTTTGCTCTCCTCCTTTGCCAACTTCGCACTGGCTCTGTTTCATCTTTTCACTATATTCTGGTGCTCCTCCTCTTGCTTACCATGACTTGCTGAAGGCTTTTAACTTACTTGGTTTTGGGAAGAGTTGAGCTTAAAGTTCTCCCTGTACAACTCCCAGCCCGAAGGAGACAGGGTGGTGGATGAAGACTACCTTTCCCCAGCTCACTTTTTTTCACTACCAGCACCTGTTTCGCTCAGAGGTGCCCCTCCTGCTTCCTGGCAGCTGCCATCTTTTAAAAGCCACCTTTCCCCCTTGGAACGACACCTTGCCATCCTGTCCTGCCTCAGGGAGCACAAACAGAACCTGCATCCTGGTGCCCTCCCTTGCATGTGGCATTCTGAGGTAGCCTACTTCTAAAATCAGGAGGTTGCACATACCCAACATCGCTTGTCACTTGTGTTGCTTTTCCTCCAGAAATTGGTCCAATCCCCTTTTAAAGGCATCCAGGCCAGATGCCGTCACCACATCCTGTGGCAAGAAGTTCCACAGACTAATTACATGCCAGGTAAAAAAATATTTTCTTTTATCTGTTCTAACTCTCCCAACGCTCAATTTTAGCAGATGTCCCCTGGTTCTGGTGTTATGTGATAGGGAAAAGAGTGTCTCTGAATCCACTCTATCCATCCAATGGATCATTTGGTATGTCTCAATCATGTCCCTCCCTCAGGCGTCATTTTTCTAGACTGAAGAGCCTCAAACACTGTAGCCTTTCCTCATAAGGGAGGTGTCACAGCCCAGTCATCATTTTGGTCACTCTCTTCTGTACCTTTTCCATTTCTACGATATCCTTTTGGAGATGTGGCAACCAGAACTGGACGCAACCCTCCAGGTGTGAATTTACCATTGGCATTATGCAATGGCATTATAATATCAGCAGTTTTATTCTCAATACTTTTCGAAAAGATCCCAAGCATGGAATTAGCCTTCTTCACTTCCGCTGCACATTGGTAGACGCTCTCATTGAGCTGTCCACCAGCACTCCAAGATCCCTCTCCTGATCCGTCATAGACAGCTCAGAACCCATTAACCTATATGTGAAGTTTTGATTTTTTGCCCCATTGTGCATGACTTTACACTGCACTTTACATTGAAACGCATTTGCCATTTTGCTGCCCATTCTCCCAGTTTGGAGAGCTCCTTCTGGAGCTCCTCACACTCCCTTCTGATCTTTACCACTTGGAAAAGTTTGGTGTCATCCAAATTCATGGAAGGCAAGGCTGTCACTGCCCCCTAGTCATTATTTCCTCATGCTGGTATTGAATTAGGTGTTCTTCAGATTCAGTGAAACCTGAACATCTTGGGAAGCCATTGGTGTAATGGAAATGCGCAAGATCCTTCGAGGAGATAGGGTGTGGTGTCAACAGTGGCCCCTGGCTCTGGCAAGCAAGCATGGGGTTAATCCCAGGGCTCGAACTAGCAGTGGGTCTGATGAACAGCTGCAGCCACTAGAGGCAACCAGGTCATAAAGGCATAAAAGCAGCACCTGATGAAGAGGGAGTTTGGAAAGCTCGGAGGAAGGAAGAAGTCTGAATTGAACTGATGGCTTAATAGACTGAGGAACTAATGGCTGAGGGACTATTGGACCTGCTGACTGGCTAATGGTCAGATGGGCAAATGGACTTCTGAGGATTGCTGAAATGGAGACTGGTGTGTGGCTGCTACTCCCAAGGCCTGCTGAGGACAAAGTTATTGCTGTGGTGCCTGGGGAAGCTGCTGGCAGGGGAGAGGAAGAAGGAGGACCTCTGCAGGTTGAACAGGCAAGCTACCCTGGTGGTGGGGTCCAGCCGTGCATCACTGGGGCCATTGTTGGGGAGCTAATTAGCTTTAAGTGGGCATAAGTTGTCTAAGCAAAGCTTGGACTGGGGATCTGGCAAAACATTTGGTCATTTCCCTTTTCCCCCCAAGTAGGCCTTATAAGCAATGGGTTAATGTAGTTCTCACAGTGCAGAAGCTGACACAGCTGGGCAGATAAATGGTAACAAATGTTTTGGCTTTTAAAAATCCTTTGCTTTCAAATCCAGCCTTCCTGTTGCGCCAGTACGTAGCACCCCATGCTGTGAAACCAGCAGGGAGCTGCAGCGTCTCTTTGGAATCAGAGCCTGCATATCTACAGCTGTGTTTCCCTGGGGGGGGGGGGGAGGACATAGCCCTGTGGTGCATGAGAGAGCAACAGAGAGCAAACAAAAGGGTGTAGTGCCATTGCATGAAAGAGAAGGAAGAGGGAGAGGACAGAAGGGGTCCCTGTCCCATGTGCAAAGGAGAGCCAGTGGGGTGTAGTGGTTAAGGGACAGATGGCCCAATCCAATCTTTCCAACATCTATGAGTCAAACCAACAGGGCATGCCTGGCACCCTGTGGTGAGGATGGCAGTCATTGAGACCTCCTCAAAGTAAGGGAACTTTTGTTCCCTTACCCTGGGGCTGCATTGCGGCTCCATTGGCACTGGAAAGTTGGACAAGTTTTGCAAATTTTGCACCATTTTGCAAATGTTTGGCAGAGGTCTGTTTTTTAGAACACCAGGTTATAATCCTCATTTCCATCTGAAACAAAGTCCAAGGCTACAGTCCAGTGCACCTTACTGAAGAATAACACCCTGGAAAGCAATGGGTCTACTTCTGAGTAAATTGGGTTGCAACTATTTGTAGCTGTGCTTGCTCACACTCAGTCCTTGTTGCTTGTGTTTCTGCTGTGAATTGAATTGCACACTCCCAGTTATGTGCTATAAATTGTATGTTATATGTTGAGCCAAGGTACACAAAGTCATGGACAACCTCCAGTTCATGTGCAGAGATTGTAATGCAGGCAGGTGAGTCCACATCCTGAACCATGACCTGTGTTTTCTTCAGGCTGATTGTCAGTCCAAAATCTTGGCAGGCCTTGCTAAAACGATCCATGAGCTGCTGGAGATCTTTGGCAGAGTGGGTAGTGACAACTGCATCGTTGGCAAAGAGGAAGTCACACAGACATTTCAGCTGGACTTTGGACTTTGCTCTCAGTCTGGTCCAACAAGAAGCTGAACATACCAAGATCCAGGTCTACAGAGCTTGCGTCCTGAGTATACTTCTGTACTGCAGCGAGTCATGGACTCTTCACTCACAACAGGAGAGGAAACTGAACGCTTTCCACATGCGCTGCCTCTGACGCATTCTTGGCATCACCTGGCAGGACAAAGTTCCAAACAACACAGTCCTGGAATGTGCAGGAATCCCTAGCATGTATGCACTGCTGAAACAGAGATGCCTGCGTTGGCTCGGTCATGTTGTGAGAATGGATGTTGGCCGGATCCCAAAGGATCTCCTCTATGGAGAACTCGTGCAAGGAAAGCGCCCTACAGGTAGACCACAGCTGCGATACAAGGACATCTGCAAGAGGGATCTGAAGGCCTTAGGAGTGGACCTCAACAAGTGGGAAACCCTGGCCTCTGAGCGGCCCGCTTGGAGGCAGGCTGTGCAGCATGGCCTTTCCCAGTTTGAAGAGACACTTGGCCAACAGTCTGAGGCAAAGAGGCAAAGAAGGAAGGCCCATAGCCAGGGAGACAGACCAGGGACAGACTGCACTTGCTCCCAGTGTGGAAGGGATTGTCACTCCCGGATTGGCCTTTTCAGCCACACTAAACGCTGTGCCAGAACCACCTTTCAGAGCGCGATACCATAGTCTTTTGAGACTGAAGGTTGCCAACCCCAAAGAGTTTGAACATTTCTTAAGTAAAAATTGATGGTAGGTTATTTTTTAGAATCTGACCTCGGGTAAAATCAGACAAAATTACGGTCAAACATCCCCCCCCCCAAGTTTAAGCCCTGACTTATCCGAGGGTCATAGAAAATGCCATGATTTTTGACTCAAAACCTGCCCTCAACTTGTCTGTGAGATTGACTTATACTTGAGTCATGATGATCAAAGGTGATGGGTGTGGGTGGCCACGGATAACTGGATCCGCAGATGCCAGGGGACACCTGTATACAGGATAAGCCTGGATGCAGCGCACATTTGGAAAGACCAAGATATTTACTGGACGTTTCAAGACTAGCCAAACCTACTTTAGGAAGCAAAACGGGCTTCGTCAAGAGGGTCAAAATTTGTCACCTGTGGGGAGAAAAAGGAGTTTGCAGAAGCCCTGGTTGGTCTTGGCTCTGCCCACTGGCATGTTCACAGGGAGTGCACACATTTGCAAGTACCCCTGGGCCGCAGCCTCACACATTTTTGCAGTCTTTTGTTTTCCTTCCTAGATACATCTACCTCCGCTTATGACTCTTCCCCTCCCTTTTGATTGTTTTGGATCTTTCTTTCAAAACAATTAAATAACAGCAAGTCTGTTGCACCTCCTTGGAGACTTGTGGCTTAAGCCAGAAAATGAAACATTAAAACCATCGCTCACATCAACTGCATGGGGATTTTAGAACCCATTTTTTCTTAATTCTCCCACTGGGATGTGCTGCATTTTACTAGTTAATAATCCCCGTTACTTATTTTGAAACAGATTTGAACTCGTTTTTGATCCATTCTCCTTTTGTTCTCCAAGATACTGAAAACGGGTCATTTGTCATGAAACTTCACCATACCAAGGCTTTCTACGAAATTGCCCTTCTCCTGAATGGTCGTTAAATATTTTAATGGCACTGATGTATTTGGCTGACTTGGATGGCTTTCACCAAGTAGTAGGCAGTTCCAACAAAAACAGTTTAAAGAAGGCTCTATTACGAATTCCTCCATCTGTGGCATGAAATATAAATTACACCCTTTTCTTCCGTCTCCTCTTTATGCAATCTGAACGAGAGAGAGATTTAATTTTTTCCCCCTTCACTTAGGGATGTTATTCTTGTCCTGCCGCGCTCTTTGTCAGCGTATGAAAATTAGCTAATTTGCTGGCATGCTCTGTGCTACAAACCCTTGGAAGGAGTCTGTGCGCACAAAGAATTTTGAAACCAAAGTTCTCATTGTGTGAGCTCATCAACCATATGTTTAATTTTAAAAAGGCAACAAACAGTGTCTCTCCCTTTATTTCTCTCCTGCACACACATCCACAGAGAAGAAATAAGTCTGTTTTTATTTGCCTTGTCCTACGGTTAGGAGGACGTGGTCTGTTGCATGCCAAGGTTGTCATTAGTAGGAAGAGAATCCCATTTCTTGCTGGTTTCTTCTGTTCTTTTCAGGTGCGCTGGTGGAAAAACATGAATAATAGTCTTGGAAAAGAACTGTGAGAAAATGCAATTTATCTTGTCACTGTGGGGTTTCATACCTTCTACCAAAAGAGAAGGTTGTTTCCAGAAGGACAACCTGGATGATCAGCAGAGCTGGCGATTAAGCCGTACAAGGATAGGTTGAGGGAACTCAATATGTTTAGCATGGAGAAGAGATGGCTGAGAGGGGATATGACAGCACTCTCCACACACCTGGAGAGCTGCCCTATATCTGAAGGAACAATTTTGTTCTCAGCTGCCACTGAGAGTAGAACTAGATCCAATGGGTATAAATGGCAAGACAGGAGATTCTGACTAGATAGCAGCAACTGTTACCCTGCGCATGCCTGATCTTGTCTGATCTCGGAAGCTAAGCAGGGTCAGGCCTGGTTACTACTTGGATGGGAGACCGCCTGGGAATACTGGGTGCTGTAGGCTTCTACCATAGTCTTTCGAGACTGAAGGTTGCCAACCAACCATCAGGAAGAAATTTTGGATCTGTTCAGCAGTGGAACAGATTGCTAAGGGAGGGAGTGGATTCCCCATCCTTGGAGACCTTCAGGCAGAGACTCAACAGGCAGACTCAACTCAACAACCTGGAGATGCTCTAGGAGAATTTATTGCTATAGGTAGAGGGTTGGACTAGATGACCTTGTGGGTTCCATCCAACTCTATGATTGTATAAGAATGCAAGACCAGCCCTGCTGGATAGTCCAATGGCCAATCTAGTCCAGCGTCCTATTTCCCCCAGTGTCACACCAACTGTCTCTCAAAATCCTGCAAGCAGTTGAGGGAGACATGCCTTCTTCCACCCTTGCTCCCCAGCGCCTGGTATTCAGAGGCAGGCTATCCTTATATATGGAAGTTCCATCCCTAAATATCATGGATAATAAGCACAGGTAGAAAACAGCTGTTGGATCTGGTGAAATGCACAGAAAACCGCCTTAGAAAATTGTCAAATATTTATCCTTTTCCGGAATCCTGAAATGTATTGTGTCCCAAAGTATTGTGTCCAATTCTGGGCACCCCACTTTAAGAAAGATGCAGCCAAACTGGAGCAGGTTCAGAGGAGAGCGACGAGGATGATCAGGGGCCTGGAGGACAAGCCCTTTTTGGAAGGGTTGAGGGAACTGGGCATGTCCAGCCTGGAGAAGGGCTGAGAGGGGTTATGATTGCTCTCTTCAAAGACCTAAAGGGCTGTCATATGGAAGAAGGGAATGATTTCTCAGCTATCTCTGAAAGTAGAACTAGAACCAAGGGGTACAAACAGCAAGAGAGGAGATTTCAATTGGACATCAGGAAAAAAAATTCCTGACTTTAAGGGTGGTTCTGCAATGGAACAGATTGCCAATAAAGGAGGTGGACTCTCCCTCACTGGAGGTCTTCAGGCAGAGGATTGACAAGCACCTGTTGGAGATGCTGTAAGAGGATTTCCTGCCTAAGGCAGGGGGTTGGACTAGATGACCTATTAGACCCCTTCCACCTCTATGATTCTATGTGCTTCAAGTGTCATTTTAAAAAACACAAGCCCAGATGCTAGATAAGCACTACCTGTTGCAAACTCAGTTTTTCTCAGAAGGGGAGCTCAGCGGCAGTCCCATCACCCCCCAAATATTGTTTTATGTTGCAGCTGTTTGCTTTCTTTCCAGCCTGAAGGGCAGCACATAAGCCCAGGTCCCCATGACTGAGATGTTCTCTGCTAACATTCACAAATATTTATTTTTGCTATTGGACTGAAAAACTTTCTGATCCTGCTTCTTGTTTCTGTTTGGATGCTTCCTCTCAGCAATTAAAAAAAGAAAATAAAATAAAACCGGGCAATTAAACCAAGAAAACTACAACAATGTGCCCTGCCAACTTCCACTTGATGTGTTGATTTTCCTTCCTGGAGTTGCAGTTCCTCCTTCGTCCTGAGGGTGGAGCACTGTAGCAGTCGATTTTGGCAAATGTCTATCAGCCCTCCTGTTTAGGATCCTGCTAGCATTTCACTGGCCACTGTGAGATATAAATAAATAGGGTGCTTTCAACCAGTGCATTGGGGCACATTGGTGTGCCACAAATGGTACGTGGGTGTGCTGTGGGAGTTTGGGGGAGGATCATATATTAGTAGGGCCATTGGGGGATATGAGCCCCCCCGGCAGTGCGGTGTGCCCTGACTATGGTCCCCCAAAACTGATGGTGTGCCTTGACAATTTTTTTGTGCCTTCTCAGTGTGCCATGAGATGAAGAAGGTTGAAAATTGCTGTTCTATTGGATCGATTACGCTGGATTGTTTCTTAGGAGTCACAGGGATTCTTTATACGAATTTCACAAAGGTAAGTGCCGTTTATTCGGGAAGGCAGTTCTCTGGCCAGTTCTCTGGCACTGTCCTGACTTTGTAAATATTCTGCTCCAAGCACACACATTTGCCAGTGTCATGAATGTGCAGCAATTGGCACCATCAACATAGGAAAAGCCCTGTTGTATCAGGCTCAAGACCCATTCCCTCCAGCACCCAATTTCCCACAGTGGCCAGTGAGATGCTACCGGGATCCTAACCAGAAGGACTTGAAGTCGATAGCCTCCCCTGTTGCTTGTCCACTGCACTTGGAATTCAGATGTACAGTGCCACTGGTCATGGAGGTTCAATGGAGTACCTAACTGAACTGTGGCTAAATCCTCCTGCATAAATTTGTCCAGTCACCAGAGAACTTCGCGCATTGCATGGCAGGGGATTTCATGAGTGAACTCTCATCTCTGCCCCAAATCTTCCACTGCTTGGTTCTGTCCATTGGAACGGATCAGCCGTTTGGGACAGGCCTTTAACGTGCCTGGTTTCAACCTAAGCAATGATGTCATGGAGGGGAATTTCAGAGAGGACTCTGCCCCAAAGGGTTTGCAGTCTAGACCAGTGGTTCCCAAACCTCTTAGCGCTGTGACCTACTTTTTAAAATAAGAGTATTGGGACCCCCTTGAACACCTAGGGCCAGTCTCCTGGGGGAAAAAGGGGTGTAACAGTACAGCCTAGGCATGTCTACTTAGAAACAGGTTCCACTGAGTTCAATGGGGCTTACTCCTAGATAAGTATATATAAGGTTGCAGCCTAAGGGCCTCTAAGACGTCATATGGAGCGTGTTAAAATTTGGCGGGTTTTATGGTTGTATGGAGTGCTAAAAATTTTTGTGCCCCCAGATGCCTTATATATCCCACTATCCTCCCCTTCCCAACACACCCTGGTTGTGACCATGGTTTCCCTACAGCTGCTAAGAAAAAGGAGGTGTTTTATTTGGAAAGCACACTATAAGACATATTTCTATATGTGGCTCATTTGACCCTTAGATTGTAAGCCTCTTGGGGCAGAGCCTTGCCCTCTTGTTCTTTGCAAAACATGTCTACAGATGGTGCAATAAGAAAAATGGTGAGAGTAGTAAAAATCTGAATAATAATAGCAGCCCATGAGGTCACCACGAGGAATCCTTTCTAAAACTGTCCTGCAAGTGCCATTCCAACCTCAGTTACACTTTGCAAAAGTTCAGACAAGTATTTGTCCTGGCTGGGTTCCTTCTCAGACAGCCTGTACTTAACTTTTCACTCCCTGGTTCCGATCTCTCCCCTCACTTCCCCTCCTTTCTAACTGGCTGGTGTTAGGACCCAGCCAGGGAGGGGCTGGTAATGTGATATAAGCAGAGTAACAAATGGGGAACAAAGTTTGAGAAGGGAGCGTATAATCAGTTTGACAGGCTCTCCACCGAAAGAGGACTGGATAGACATGTAAACTCAGAGCCAGCCAGTTCAGGGAAAGAGAACGGACTCATTTTGATGCCCTCAGGAGAGACGGAGAGCAAAATCTGGTTGTCCAAATGATGAGATCCAACAAAGTAACTTCAGAAGACAACACAAGGGGGAAAAAAGTGAATGATTGACAGGAGAATTGGGTCTTCTTTGGGCCAAATTTTGTTTCCCTGACTGTCTAGAGTCCTTCCCTATCCGTTTCTTCTTGCTCGGTTCATCGGAATTTATTTATTGGCAACCCAAGTCCTTTGAAGGGACCAAACCTTTGCCTTTGGGTACTGAGACAGAATTTTTTTTTTTTAAATCCAGAAATTGATTTTGTTAGAACCTGCATGGAAAACACCCTCCTGAAAGAAGACAGGGCAGCAATGGAGAGCTAACAACTTGCAGTTGGGAGTCTCACCAGGATTTGTTTCCCGGTTGTACTTTTCACCTCTAGAGATGAGGATGATGGAGAATTTGTGGTCTCTGTTGTGCGGACTCTCTTTTCTGATTCTATTTCAGGTAATACTCTTATCAGACTTACTTCCCCCATCCTGGAATTTTTCTCTCCTGCTGTATCCCATTCATACAAACCTGCATTTTTGACATTTAAAATAAATAGAAATCTGTATTTTTAACATCTAGGTCTATGGAAACCACACCTGGCTGCAGAAACATCCAGGTATGGAACTTTTTCTTTACTTTTTGACAGCGTTTAAGGTCTTTGCATATGCTCACCCATAACCCTGTTTGTAGAGTTGGGAGAAAACAGTTTTTTAAAATTGTTCTGCAGACGTCAGTGTTTTGCAAAAGTTAGAAGTGCAGTGCTGTATGTTTTTATTCAAAATGTGCATTATAATTATAAATTATCATTATTTTAAAAGTGTACTAGTAGGTGATAGAGATGATATCATGTCCGCAGATACAGCCACAGTCATTACTCATGCACCCTCCAATTAAATAATAAACGGTTTTATTTTTTGCAGATTTTAGGTTTTTGTTTTTTGAAAAACAGATGGGAGCAGTTGCGTGAGGTGTCAGTATTGGTGGGGTTCCAAGGAACTATGGGTGATGCAAAAGGGACATCTTGAAGGAACTGCTCTCGAACTGGGTGTACATCTTTCAGCTTTCTAGAGAGTGAAGTACAGTGGGTGGAGAGTTCAACAATGACTGTAGAGTTTAGGATACCTCACTGTTGAGAAATGTTATTAAGCCCCCCACTCTTGAAAATTCTCCAAATCGCACTTGGCGTAGTAGAACTGAGAGAGGTACAGAAGAGAGCTATCCAAATGATTCCTGGGCTGGGGCACTTCCCTTCCAAGGATAGGCTACAGTGTTTGGAGCTCTTCAGTGCCTTTTTTTAAAGGCACCTGAAAGGGGACTTGATGGAGACAAAAAATTGTGCATGGAGTGGAGAGAGGGGTGTCTTTTCCCTCACATGCAACACCAGAACAGGAGACACCCACAAAAATTGAGTATTGGAAGAGTTAGAACAGACAAAAGGAAGTGTTCCTTTACCCAGTGTCATTAATTCACGGAACTCCTTGCTACAGGATGTAGTGATGGCACTTGGTCTAAATACCTTGAAAAGGGGATTGGACAGATTGATGGAGGAAAAAGTCCATTATGGCTCACAAGCCATGAACGCTACCTGCAGTCTCCTGGTTCTAGAAGCAGGTTATATCAGAATGCCAGATACAAGGGAGGGCACCAGGATGCAGGTCTTTTGTGGTCTTGTGTGCTCCCTGAGGCATCTGGTGGGCCACTGTGAGATACAGGAAGCTGAACTAGATGGGCCTTTGGCCTGATCCAGCAGGGCTTAAATTCTTATGTTCTTACAGCAAAGCACCTTGAAATTCATTCTGAATTTCACTTTGGTGTGAACTGTCACTGTCAAGTCTAAAACATGCAGAAACCCTCCCAAGAGATTTGATATGTCTTAGAGAATCTCATCCAGGCCAGGACAGGTTCAGTGCTTGTGTGTGTGTGGGAGGGGGGGGGCATGAGCACTACCTTAATTCCAGAACCCAGATCAACCAGGTGGGTAGACCTGGGTTTCTGGTTGAACTGGCCTCCGTGGCTGAGGTTTGCCAGGCAGGTAGACCTGAGCTCCCACTCCAAACCCAGATCTACCTATTGGGGGTAGACCTGGGCTCCCATTCCAACTGCCCTCTGGAGCCCCCTTTTCCAGGCAGGTAAACCGGGGCTCTCAGTCATTCTTGGGCTTGGCAGGGCACAATCTTGCTGCTGACACCCTGCTCAGTGGGCATTCCTCTGGTGCCCAACTTCGTTCCCATCCCAGCGGGTCCCCTTCCCTGCTGATGCTACAGTTGGGGGGGGGGGTCACACACCCATAGCTGCCTCCCCCTCCCCCCCGGTATCTGCCCCTGATCCAGACTTGTCTTGAAAACTAGGAGATACTTCTTGGGGAGGAAAAAAAAATGTACAAAACTTTTGGGGCTATCAGGGAGTTACAGACTGAAACTACCACTTGGCCACAAAATGCACAGCCCAATTCTAATCTGGGCTAGTGCTGGTACAGGGACTGCATAAAACAGGCTTGCAATGACTTTTAAGTAAAGAGCATTGGCAGAAAGGCCTGTGCCATCCTGCTGGTGCTGAATCCTGCAGAATGGCTGCCAAAGCAGGTGAGTTCTATGCCAGGCAGGGAGAGTGGAGTGTAGGTGGAGAGAGGGTGTTTCAGGTTGTAGGAGGGCTGCTCAGGTGTGGGGGTAGGGATAGCGGAGGAGGCCCTCACCATATCCCCCTTCCCAGTTCTGAAAACCCAACAACTTGGACTTGTGCCATTGAATTAGCTGGCACAGATCTGAGTAACCCCTTTGGACAGGCTGGGGCTTGAAGCGGGGTAAGGGTTCAAATATTCCCTTTCTTCATGGAGAACTCCAGCCTGCTCAGTGTCAACACTGGATACAGTGTGGGCCCTGCTGTGCTAGCACTGAATAGGATTGGGTTGTCATTGAGTAACACGAGCTGATCACTTTCTGACCTCAGAAGCTAAGCAGGGTCAGGCCTGGTTAGTACTTGGATGGGAGACCGCCCGGGAATACCAAGTGCTGTAGGCTTATACCAGAGTCTTTCCATGCCCGATCTCGTCTGATCTCGGAAGCTAAGCAGGGTCAGGCCTGGTTAGTATCTTGGATGGGAGACCACCTGGGAATACCAGGTGCTGTAGGCTTATACCATAGTCTTTTGAGACTGAAGGTTGCCAGCCATTTAAACAAATGCTAACAACCCAGTCTTGGAAACATGCATGTTCTAGTAGATGTGAATAGAGAGAAAAATTCCAAAGGAAACGGTGCCAGTTTAGTTACCCCTGCTAACTGGCAAAGAAGACCTTCTCCCCCCCCCCACTGCTGATCTGATCAGCAGGGGGGTGAATCCCTGCCCCCCTTCACCCCAGCACAGTCTCTTTTCTAGTGTATGTTTGCTGGTGTTTCTTCAGCATCTTTTCAGATGGTGAGCCCTTTAGGCACAGGGAGCCATTGAGTGAGTTGACTTTTCTCTGCAAACTTCTTTGCAGACTTGTTTTGTTGAAAAAGCAGCCTATAAATATTTTTAATAATAACAATTTAAGAACTGCCAGGCTTAACATCTGCCTTTGTGGGCAAGCACAAAATGCAGAGATGCTCAGGGAAGGGGTCATGGCTAAGGACCCTCCATTTCCCAAGATTCCCTATTCTTGTCCCCATCCCCATTTATACACTGGAACCCTGATTGTAATGGTACTAGGGTATTTGCATCCTGGATAATTGTGTCCCGGTCATTGGTGTCCCTGGGCATTCACTTCCAGTTTTCTCACATCCGCTATTTGCACCGCACTATAACTGGGCAACAAAAAAACTACATCTGGACACAGGGATGTAGGAGCTGTCAGGCCCAATTGGAAACATTTTTTGCAGGTCTGTAGAATCTTACAGCCCAGTCCTACCCTGTGCAGGAACAGGCAGGCCAGCTGGCCTGCAGTGCAGGGTTAGAGGTGGCTGCTCCGAACTCTGGGTTAAGGGGTTGTTTAGCCCTTACCCTGAGTAATGCCCCACTCACCTTAGTGGGGCTTAGATCTGTGCCAGTTACATCTCTGGTGCAGATCCAAGCAGCTTGATGTAACGCCAGGCTGTTTGGAAGGGGGATTAGGATTTGACCTAAGTACCAGAGGCTGGTCCCACCTCCTTTGTGGTCCCAATCCGTCCACAGGTCCACCTTTGCCACCCTCCCTGCCCCAAAATGCCCCTGTTTCACCCTCCCCAACCCCTGGGCAAGCCTCCCTAGGCCAGTGTGAGCTTACCTTCTTCTGGCTTGAATCTGGCATGGGGAGGCCAGCGCACGACCTCACGCTGGTATCCCTGACTCCTAAGGAGGTGCAAACATACCTTATGGCACGTTTATGACACTCCTGCAAGGGATCTGTGCTGGCTCAATTAATGCTGTGGGTTGCACTCTTAGAGGTACAAATAAAATTTATTTTAGACTTTATCTCTTGATGGTAGAATGGAAAGCAATCAAAGTGTGCACTTGGAAAGTGCGTGTGAGTGAATGGACCACATGGATCTAAGCACATTATCATATAAAATTGCAGACTTTTAAGCCTACAAGTAAACAAACAAAATGTGTAGGTGGCTTTTGAAAAGAGAACAGTCTAAAAACCACTGGTTTGAATGACTGTGAAAATGGTTGACAAATGGTTGGCAACCTTCAGTCTGGAAAGACTATGGTAGAAGCCTACGGCACCCAGCATTCTCAGGCGGTCTCCCATCCAAGTACTAACCAGGCCTGACCCTGCTTAGCTTCCGAGATCAGACAAGATCGGGAGATAGTGTTCAGTATAGGGAGATGGTTGGCAACCTTCAGTCTCGAAAGACTATGGTAGAAGCCTACGGCACCCAGCATTCTCAGGCGGTCTCCCATCCAAGTACTAACCAAGCCTGACCCTGCTTAGTAAAAGTATTAATTTTATTTTTTATTTTTACCTTAGCGCAGGGCCCAATTACCCTAGCACAGGGCCCAATTGTAAGTCATTGGTCCAATTGGCTTAAAGCCATCCCTGACTGGGCAACAAACCCCATGTACGCATGCTAAACCTCTTATCCTAACCTTAATTTTAAAAACCTTAGCATTCCAAAAATAATAGTAAAAAATACACCTAATATAAATGTGCGTGCACTGGGACACAAATTTCCAGGGCACAAAAAAAGGAGGTGCACATGTCCAGGGATGTCAATGCCTGGGATACATTTGGCCAGGGCACAGTTGTCGAGGTCTCAGTGATCCTGTCACTGTTTGTAATGCCTCTGGAGAACCTGCACTGGACCCTCAAAGCACGGTCGTCTGAGCCCTCTCACACAAGCAAACTTTCAGCAAGTGGTCCCCCCCAAGGGTCCAGCACAGATCATGCTGACCAGCTTCACTGTGACACTGAGCAAAAGTAGAGTGTATTGTATGGGTGAGAAGAACCCCATCGATGTGCAACAATGCGCCGCTAGAAAATACATCACAGAAGTTGTTGCAAATTCCTGGCATCTCAAGACCTAAAAGCAAAAGCAGCAGCCAAAACCTCACAAAACAACGCGCACACGCACGCGCGCGCACACTCACACACACCCTCTCTTTGGGGAAATTTAAGTCAAGGCAGCCTTGCAGTTACTTGGCCCACAAGCCACGTAGTGGTATTCAAATATTGTCTTGGGGCCAAACTACATGCTCAGAAATGCCTGTGTCATTTTTCCTCTTCAGAGAACAGAAGTGTGTGTGTGTGTGTGTGTGGGGTGTGTGTGTGTGACTGATTTGAACTAGGGCTGTTGTGCAGGGGACAGGAGCACTTAACTCTTTACCGCCATGCAAATTTCCTGCTTGATATCACTCTCTGGGGTAGTGATCAGAGAGGAAGGAGAACTTGTATAGCACGTTTTAAATTATGTGCAGCACGCCACATCTGTCTTGTATGAACCCTGTAGGAGCAGGATTATTACCCCCATATTGCAGATGGGGAAGACTGAGGCCAAGGGGGAGAAGCTTGTCTCTACTGCAGTACTTTCTCCTGCATCCCTTTGTGGACAGTGGGAACAGTTTTCCAGTGGGGAAAAAAAATTTAAAAAGTCATTGGTCACTCAGAGCAGCTCGCAATTGTGAGTGTGCAGTAATCCTGGAAGTAATTGGTGGTGATGTCATCACATAACAGCAGTTACTTCCGGGGCAGGCAGTTCCAGGTGGTGACGTCTGATGTCACAGCCCTGCGTACCAGATGCCCTAGTTATGCCACTGTTCCCTCCCCACCCCCCATTACACCCTCACTTTGCCCCTGTGCTGCCCGGTGGGAGCTTACCTGTTCCATCGGGTACAACGTTGGGACCCACTGCTGGCAGGGCAGTGCAGGCCTTCCTGCTTCTTACTCTCAGGGTGTCACGGAGCACTTCATGACACTCTTGTGGCACCCTAGGCTGGTGCAGCAGTCGCTGCGCCGGCATAAGCGCCGGGTGGGATTGCACCATAAGTTATTGATGAGCAATGTCATTATTTGTGGTTCACCCTTGGTTTGCTTAAGTTCTGTGGGGTTTTTTTTTGGGGGGGGGGAGAAATTTACACCTTTGAATCACAAAAGCAATAAAATCTAACATGTTTTCCCTCATAACATCCAATTACAGCATATAAAATATCCATCCAGTTTCACATATGCTGGTCTTCGTGGATTACAGACCTATAAAGAACTTTTTTTTTTTTTTAGTTGCCAGGGATGTTTGAATGAATTTAGGATATTTTTGGGTTGCTGAATCCACAAATGGCATTAGTTTTGCCTGACTGGCTCTAGTCTAGGGGATATGGCATAGCCGCCTTCTTTGCTGATTCAAGCAGCATCCTTGTGAGGAAGCCGATACCATGGGGAGCTGCTGGACAGCCCAATCGTATCCAACTTTCCAGCGTTGATTCCATTGCAATGCAGCCCCAAGGTAGGGAAACAAATGCTCCCTTGCCTTGGGAATGCCTCTGTGTCTGCCCCTTCTGCTATAGGATGCAGTTCATGCCCTGTTGGCACAGCTGCATCGGTACTGGAAAGTTGGATAGGATTGGGCCCTGAATCGGCACGTACGGTGGGTATGCTGTATCTCCTACACTAGAGGCAACCGGGCAAAACCAATGCCATTTGTGGATTCAGCACCCCAAATATATCCAAGAATAGGCTAACTTTTAAGACAGCAAAATGTCTTAGGGATTTACTCCTCCTTAGGGAAGGATTTACCCTTTGCCATCTGTGGCCAAAGATCCTGCAGGGAAACTAGCCAAAAAATCTTTTTGGCACTGATAGGCAAGACCAGGTACTGGCGTAGCTAGAGGGGGGGGGCAGCGCACTACGTTTTGCAGGGAGCCTCCCTGCAGCGTGCAAGCGGCTCCTCCCCTCCCTTGGGAGCCATTCACCTCTGTTTCTCTTCCCCCCCCTGCCCACATGGCTCCCAAGGGGAGGGGAGGAGCTGCTTGCACGCTGCAGGTAGGCTCCCTGGAAAACTTAGTGCGCTCCTCCCTCACCAGGTGAGGCTCCTCTTTGTCTATAAATGCGTGACCTGAACTGGAACAGAAAGAGGAGAACAGAGACAAAGAGGATGAAGGGAGGAGAAGAGAGTGGCAGGCTAGAAAGCATCTCCACTCTCCTCTTCTGCTCCCTCCCCCCTCTTCCTGTCCCAGTTCAAGGTGTGGGAGGGGAAACAGCAGCAGTGAGGTGGCGCCCTTCACCAATCTGTGCCTGAAGCATTTGCCTCACTCGGCCTCGCAGATGGGCCAGCTATGGGGGAGAAACACGGGGGTGTGAGAACTCTCCTTCTAGGCTCTGGCATTAATGAAGTCCTGGGGTCCAGTTCTGGCTGCCAAAGAAAACGCCTTGCGGTTCATTTTCAACTTGTGATCTGAACTTGTGCAAGCTTTCTGGAATGTTTGGACAGCACATGTGTTGGGCCGATGCAACACTCTCACTGCACGTTTACCATTTCACTCCTTTCTCTCTCTGAATGCCTGCATCTCCCCTCCCCCCATTCCCCCAAGACCCTGGGATGTTACCAGGTAACAGAGTGAAATAGCGTCTTCTTCTGGATGAGATTCCTTCCAGCTGTCTTCTGATGTCACTGACAGTGAGCAGTCCCTCTCCTTAAAGGCAGCTCTCTGGTTCCGCACAGGTCATGTTCCACAGACTATATTCTCAGGTTTTTATTTCTTAGCCTAGAAATGGGGGTTCGCTTTCAAGCAAAGTGCCGGCTGTGGCTGCAGGCAACCCACTCTCCCGTGTGTGGGGCTCAGTTGTGCCAAATTGGCAAAATTGGGCTGACAGCCATGCCAGCAAACCAGCATCCTGGTTCCTGCATTAAGGGAAAGGATGATCTGCTTGTTGTGGCCTCCTGCATTCTGTGCTCTCTTTCCTCGCCCAACCTCTTTTAAAGGGCAGGATCCAGGCCACTATATGGGTGCAACCGGTGACGTAGGCTCAAGTGCTGCGACTCATTCCCAAGTTGGACTTCAGTCCTATCAATCGCTGACTCGGACTTGGGACCAAGAGGCAGCGACTTGGGACTCGACTCGGGATGCGAAGCCATTTTTGCATCTGAGTTGCTGGGTGAATGTTCTTGTTAATGTACTTTACCAGCACTTACCGACCTCCTGGGTGATCCAGAAGTGAGCATGATCACCCAGGCAAGGCAGGAAGTGCATGTCTTGCCCAGGCAATCATACTGGCTCCAGACTGCCTGGGGCTTGAGGGTCCAAACTTGAGACTTGATTCGAGACTTGGGGTTAGGGACTTGAATACATCACTGAGTTGCATCACACTACTGCCTCCACTACCACCATCCCTTCCTGCCCTGCGGATCATCCCTGTCCGGCCAGGCAAAACAGTGCTGTGCAGGGTTTCTGTTTTCTGTCTCCAACCTGTTTGGCATGTTCTGCCTCCCCAGAGATGGAGGATTTTATTCCTAGAACTCTTCAATGGTTTGTTTTGTCATCCTGTCCACCTGGATCCCAGCATGTGACCATCTGCAGCTGAAGAAGGTACTCCAGGAAACACAATGTTCTCATGTAGCTGCAGGGCTTATTTATTGATCGGAAGCAGGAGGAAGGGGGGGAAGAGAGAGATACAGCCCAGATGTTCTCAGTTCGTATGTATACACAGAGCAGAAGCGTGGCTAATTTTGTGTTTTTCCAGATGTTACCTTGAATGTGGGGGTCTTTTTTCCATCAAAGGAGCTTCATTTGTTCTGAGGGGCTGGTTTTTTGGGGGAATGAGAAATTCCCGCACTTATGACCAGGAAGTGGGTGCAAAGGTGGGGCTATGCAGTGAAGGAGGTGGGGCTATGTAGAGGCCAGTGGAACTGAGTCGGGGGGGGGGATGATATGTTCCTGGAGATGGGGAGGTAGGTCTGTAGTTTTTCATACTGAAGGTCCTCATTCATTCCCTTTGTGGGACAGCTTTGCAAAACCATAAGACTCCTGTGCAGCGGTTCCCAAATTTACTGGGATCACAATGCCCCCTGCATCTTCTTCTTCCCAGCTGAGTCGGGCACCAGCTTCTGGGATCTCACAAGATTTTGCAAGATCCAAGATGGCAGTGCCCAACTGGAACAGGTAGAAGGAGTGACAGCGAACATCCCGGAACATCCCGCCACAAGCAACACCCTAAGGCAGGGGTCTCCAAACTTTTTGAGTTGTCGGCCACATAGAATATCTGAAATGGTTGAGGGCCAGGAAATAAATAAATTTAAATACATACATACATACATAAGAGACGGGAGAGGGGGAATAGGTTTTGAAAAATTAATTTTAGGAGAATGAATTATTGAAAGGAGGAATATGGTACAACATCAATATTTTTGGAAAAACATTTTTTGAATTGATTAGTACACATTGAGGACTCCTTTTAAAATACATCATTACTTAAATATAGACTTAAACATGTATTATTAATTAATATTACTTATTTACTTAATCATATTAGTAAACAAACCTTATTGTTATCAAACAACAAGGTAAATCCCCCTTCAAATATCCCTTCAGAATCAATGTTGAAATTATTACTGCACTGAACTGCCTTTTTCGTAGCCTCCAGTCAATGGCCACCCTATTTGCTGAGGAGGACCTTCCAAAGAGGGCAGGGGAAGTCCATTATAGGGGGGATGATGGCTTGCACTAAAGCGCAAACCATGTTGACAAGAGGGGTGCGGAGGGGGGGGGAGGTGATAAAAGAGCTCACGTCTCCAACTGAAAACTTGGACAAGGGAGGCCAGGATCCAAGCTGGAAGGTGGATCCCTTTTCTTCTTCTGGGCTTTGAAATGTTCACTAAACTCTCCCCACAGCCCCTTGTCCAGGACAGAGTACAATGCCAGCCTTTCTCCCACGGAGATGGAAAGACACAGTCTCCCCACCTTGCAAAGTCAGACAGAACAACTTGCTAGCCCCGCTTGGGCCCCGAATGGGGTGGAGGGGAGAGTTAGGTTTCATGTCCTAATCTCTTTCCTTCCTGCAAATCTCAGTGCTTTGCACCCCTTCTAGCTATGCTACTGGGGTCATCCTCAGGAGGGGGTACAGGGCTTCTGCAGCCCGCTGGAGAGGGACGTTACGCCACAGAAGGAAGGAAAGAAATTAGGACATGAAAGCAGCCCACAAATAACTATTTGAAAGTCGCATGACTTGGGGCTGCTGTCCAAGGACCCAGTCTTATTTTGGCATGACCCCTTCTTATCCCTTGCACAGGTTCTCTCTCTCCCCCCCTCCCCCGCTGGTTTGCTGTTCCAGGAGCTCTGCCTGTGAGCTTCCTGTCCAGAGGGCAGCCCAACCCCATCTGAAGCTTGGCACCAGCTACCTAAGCCCACCCCTCTAGTCACCAACTCCCTCCTGGCTCTAGGGAGAGTGAGGCTCAGTACAAGCCCAGCAGCATGCTCTCAGTCACATCTGGCGCTATCTTCTCCAGGTGTACCGCGATAATGATAGTGAGGCCCCAGGCTTGCATGCCCCTCCCCCCAGAGGTTCTGTGGTCCTCCCAGTTGGATGTGCAGCAGGGGAACAGGCCGGCCAGATGAAATCCTCTGGGGGGACCAGATGTGGCCCATGGGTCAGGTGCCATAACACACGTTTTGGGAACACCTGCTCGTATATATGAAATGGTGACAGTGAGGACACAATTCATCCAGGAACGTGGTGTCCACCTTCTGTCTTTTCTTTCGATGTGGAACACCCACTTACAACATTGTGTTTTCTTGACAGGCTTTGATGTCCTCGCCCAGGCGTCGCACTACTGGCCGCTGGAGACTGTGGAAGGAATCAATGAGTTGCGGGACACAAATGGAGGTAGACCCTTGATCTGTGACCCTGAGAGTAACTTCATCCTGTATGGAAAGCCAGCGCATAGGGAAGTGGAGCAGAGAGATCTCAGCTCCATTTAATGTCATGCCCAATTGTGTTATCAAGCCCATGTTTGGAACCCAGATGGTTCCAAAAAGAGATTTCTGAAGTGAGGTCCAAAAACAGAACCAGGTGATGACACAAGAGAGCTGACACTGAACAAATATGGGGGGGGGGGATAACCAGCAGCAAAAGATGAGACCAATGGCACCTGCAAGATTAACCTTTGTCATGCACTCACCTGATGACAAAGAAAAAACTGGAGAAACGGGGTCATTTGGGGTGAATTGGAAACACTAATTCACATACTGCACAATTATTTCCCCACATTTTTATACTGACTTCCTCCAAGGAGCTCAGGGGCTCCTCCCCTTCTTTTGTCTTCAAAACAACCCTGTGAGGTAGGTGAGACTGAGTGAGACGGTGAGTGGCCCGAGGTCACCCAGGAAGCTTCATGGCTGAGCGGGGATTCAAAACTGGGTCTTCCAGGTCTAAGTCCAGCGCCAGAATCATGACTCGATCCTGCAGGTAATGAATGACGAATATGTGAATTGGAAACAGCAGTGCAGTACAGTACAATCTTGTTCATGCTGTCTCAGAAGTAAGTTCCATGGAGAACATAAGTGGAGCCCAGCTAGATCAGGTCAAAGACCCATGTCTTTGGGCATAAAAACATGAGAACATCAGAAGAGCCCTGCTGGATCTGACCAAAGGCCCATCTAGTCCAGCTTCCTGTCTCTCATAGTGGCCCACAGTGGTAGTGGGTATGCCTTTTCTTGCATACAGTTGTCCCATTCCCTTTTAAAGCTAGTGGCCATCACCACATCTTGTGGCAACCAGTTCCACAGGTGAATCATGCAGCTCTTCTCATTCCATTGCATTCATTGGGCTTGCTTGCAAATGTGCATACAATAACAGGGCCAGCTTTGTTTTGACTGCATAATCTCAGTTGTTAAGGCCAGGGGTTTAGCACCCAGAGAAGGTTTTCTTTATCTGACACGGAGACTGATCCGTTTCCCGCTGTGTGACAATCAATTTGCTGATGATCTTGCGTATTCCTTGCTGGAACAGTCCGTGTTTCATGTATTTTCTCATCCCATTGCTCATGATTTCAAGTAGTCATTGTTTTGTCTTGCTGAATGGTTCTTTTTATAAATCCTCCAAACATCATAAGCTTGCTGTTCATGTCAATTCATTTTATTTGTTGAAATCCATGCATGGCTGTGCTCCAATTCCCTATCTCTCGATTGCTTACTTATGTGGATGTCAGGGTCACTAAATTTTTTTTTTTAGCAAAACACACACACCTGGGTCCATGAGAGCAGGGGTACATTGTATCTGGGCCCATGAGAACAGGGTGCAGGGGTTATCTGGGCCTGGGGTCAAAAAGGGGGTATGGGAGCCAAAGGAGGGGAGCTGGAAATGTCTTAGGATCTCAGAAAATGTTTGCATGTATTGTGTGAAGACTGGCACTCATATTTTGAGTACGCTTACATAGGACACAATCCTAACCCACTTAAGAGCAATGCAGCTTTGAGGTAAGGGAACAAACATCCCTTTACTTTGAGGAGGCCTCAGTGACTGCCCCCCAACTGCGGGTTGCCTCATATATCCCATTGGCACAGCTATGCCGGTGCTGGAAAGTGGGTGAGGATTTGGGCCATAGTTTTATATACTGTAATTCATAGAAATTATGATCCAGTGGAGCCCTAAAGAAACTTTGTACCTAAAAAGGGGCCCAAAAGGAACTTTTTACCTCCTAAAGAAACACTGTACCCCGATAAAATTCCTCTTGGAGGCCCACACTCCCCTTGTGCTGAGTTGTCATCCACACAAGTTATCGCTATGAAAACAACAGAACAACCTGATATTGTAGTGTAAAAATTAAAGGAACACCATCAAAAATGAAATATAGCCAGACATTAATAGCTATTAGTCATGAAACATAAGTACGTAAGAAGAACCCTGCTGGATTAGGCCAAAGGTCCATCTAGTGCAGCTTCCTGTATGGCCCACCAAATGCCTTAGGGAGCACACGACCACAAGATCCCTGCATTCTGGTGCCCTTCTTTTTCACCTGGCATCAATGCAACCACCACTACCAGTGGCAGTCTCCCCCTTTTTTGTGTCTAGTACATGATATTCAGGGATAGAGGTTTTATTTATCATTCAGTGTGACAGATTTTGGTGTGTCCGGGGCCCCCACCCTGATTGCACTCTGGTGGGAGGTCTGCTAATGTGGGTCACTTCTCCATACTTCACATTTTATTCTCCACATTGAGAGATATGGATTGCTTGTTTCATTTTCATCCGACATATGTTCATTCATTTCATTGCGCTCTCTCTCTTTCTTTGTCGTTCCACCAGCTGTCAGACCGCACAACTTCACTGTGTTCCCTTCTCATAATTCCACTTTTGTGTATACCAATGATTCTGCCTACTCTAACATCTCTGCTACTGTAGGTGAGGATTCAGTATGTCCCGTCTCTATTTGTCAAGCGTCGGCCTTTCTGATTTAATGGTGGAAATGGAATTGACAGCCCACTCCTATAATTTTCCCTCCGCCGTCACATGCAGCCACACTGCGTGTGATGGTGGGGGGACCGCAATCAGGAGGCTTGAGAAAGGTAAGCAGAAATATTTTCCCTTACCCCTCCATAAGCCTCTCAATTGCCGGTGGGTAGGAGAAAACAGCTTTTTTCCCCCACAGTTTTTTGTGTTTTCTAATGTTAGAAGTGCAGGAAGCAGTACTATGTGTTTCTATTCCAAATTTACATTATGATAAATTATAATCACTTTAAAAGTGATAGAAGGTAGATGATAGAAGTGGTATAGTGTCAGCAGATACAGCCACAGTCATTAAACGCCCCCCCCCATTTAATAATAATTTAAAAATGAAGAATTTTTTTTTTTTGCAGATACTGGTTTTCTTATTTTGTTTGCAAAAATGAGAAGTACAGAGAAGTTTTATTTTGTTATCACAGTTTTACCCCACCTCCACTAAGACCTCCTTAGACCTATGCCAGTTGTATACCAGTTATATGGCTGGTGCAAGTCCAAGGAGAGAAAGAAGGTGGGTCAGGAGAAAGAGGGTGACAGGGATCGCATCCCAGTGCAAGTCACTTGTGCTGGGATACATTCCGACCCACCTCTAACATACCTCTTTCCATCTCCCAGTTGCCCCACCCTCCCACCCTTCTGCCCCATTCTACCCGCCCTACCAACTTACCAAAATCATCAGGGTCTCTCCTGGTCACAACAGTGCACATGTGCTTCTTGTCTTTTGCAGCAGCAACCCAGAAGCACAAAGTTACACGTGTTTCTGTAACAGTATTTGTGACACCCCATAAAGCAAACTCTATCACCAGAATGTTAGTTCTGGCAGCAGAGCTAAAGAATAAGATTGGGCAGTCTGTTATTTGTTTTAAATAGAAGCTTTTTATCTTCAAAACCGAGTATGCAGGAGACTTTGTTATTGCTAACCATGGTTACTGTTAGTGCTAACCATGGTTATGTCTCCTTAACAGATCTATGCCAAGTTTTTTGCAGTGTGTGAAGAATTTGAGGGAAGGGATCTTTGAGATGGTATCTGGGGAAAGGGTGGGAAGAGAATTTCTATGAACATAATGGTTTTTGGAGATAGAGCCCAGGGGAGGGGATTAGATAGGAGGCGAGCAATTTCAAATTGTTGGCATCATCTCCTTAGGTTGTTTTGGGTTGACAAGGATATTTTAAAATGAGCATGTTGTCCAACATTTTCCTTTTTTAGATATTGTGGAAGGAATAGTGAATAAAGGCATATGCGTCCCGCATGAGAAGGGGGTTACGTTTCTTCTTTTTGGGAGCCACCAGAACTCTTGCATTACTAATCCAGAATTTTGTGAACCTAAAGGTTAGTATATTGTATCTTTTATTTGGTTGTTATTAGCTAAATGAATGCAAACAAAGAGGAAAACAAGGGATCGGGGGGGGGGCACTTGCAATAATCTCTTATGTAGGTTGGTTATGGGCAAAAATGTATCTATTCTGCAGATCCATTAAAAAAATAATATTCAAATTCTGTTCCTAAGAATGCAAATGCTGCTATCAAAATAAATTATGCAATAATTTAACTCTGGGATTGAAAAATCAGAACAGAGAGTCCCCAAATAGGATCCTTGCGGGGGGGGGGTCCTCTTGTTCTGTGCATTTTCGTTGCTTCCTTTTGCATCACCATAGCTGAGCTATCCCTCCCCCACCAACCCCCAGGAGTAGGGAAGATATCTCAAGGTGCTGATGAGGAATAATATATAGTTTGTCTATCTCAGAGGGCTCATCGAAAGCATCTTCTTCTGAGCACAAAGAAAACTCGTCTTAACCTTTACAGCCCAAAGGGCTTGTGATAAAGGGCCACTTCTTCCCATGGGGAAGCTCTCAGTCTCTGCCATGTCCCACCCATCTGTAATGGAAATGTGCAAGATCCCTGGAGGAGACAGGGTGTGGTATCAATAGTGGCCCTTTGCTTTGGCAGGCAAGCAAGGGGTTAACTCCAGGGCCTCCCAGGGCCTTAGATTGCAGTGATTGTGCTGCACAGCTGCAGCCACTTGGAGGCGAAATGGCCCATAGGGTTAAAAGCAGCACCTGCAGGAAGGAAAAGGGTGTGGGTAGTAGAAGGAGGAAAGCTTGGAGCAGGCAGGCAGGAGTTAAACTGAGGGATTAATGGATTGAGGAACTAATGGACTAGCTGATGGACCTGTTGACTGACCAATGGACTAACTGACTAATGGACAGACAGGCAAATGAACACCTGAGGATTGCTGAAAAGGGGACTGCTGGAATGGAGACTGCAGGAGACGCTGGAGATTGGTGTGTGGCTGCCATGCCCAAGACCTACTGAGGATCAAGGTGTTGCTGTGGTGGCTGGAGAAGCTGCTGGCAGGAGAGGGGAGGAAGAGGACCTCTGCAGATCGAACAAATGAGCTGCCCTGGTGCAGTGCAGAACTAGGGCCGTTGTTGGGGAATGAAGGGGAGCAAATTAGCGGAAAGTGGGCATAAGAGTGAATCTTGGACTGGGACTCCTGCAGAACAGCATCACATTCCTGTTTGGTTGAGAGGCACAAAAGGAATGAAATCTGTCTGTGGTCTTAGAAGAGCTTGAGGTCCATGCCCCTAGTCCTCATGAACAACCCCCTGTTCCGTTTGTCTCCCCCCCCGTCCATTAGGTGTCACATTTTCATTTTTCTGGAAGACCCAGAAGCAGCAGCAGCCCCAACCTCCCCCGGCTTATGGAGACCAGGTCCTTTCCAGGGGGTTTAAGATCTACTTCAGTGAAAACAAAGGCTCCATTGAACTGTTTAATCGTCAGATTTCAAAGAAGTGGGAGGCTCGCTTCATCCCCCCAGGTAAACTTGCGTGATCTAGATGTCTGGATTGTGGCAGAGGCTAGCTGTGGTACAGAGTAACCCATCAATGCAGTCATGTATTAAAGGTCACCTTCATGGAACCTTCCAGAAATGAATGAATGAATGTGAATCAGTGCCTTGGTGAGTCCACCAAGCCCTAATATGGAGGCTTACCTTAGCAGCAACAGTTTTGTCACCCACAATGGAATTCCCCTGCCCCGATGCTGTGTGAGAGTCATCCAGCAATGGGAGACAGGAGCACTGTGTCATGGGTGGAAAAGATGGAGCATTCTGAGATATTGCTGTGCTCCCAGATAAAGTAAGCACCTGTTAGGACTTGGGGGAAAGCTTATTTTTGTAGCAGTGTCTCATAGCGCTGCTCCCCGGCTACCATCTTTTTTCATCACGTCAGGCAGGCTCTGAGAGCCCAAACTGTTGTCCCTCTAATGGTCCTGTGCTCCCAGTCACTTACACCTGCTCTGATAACCTTAGCCCTGCTTTGCTCTGCTTTCTCAGGTCCCCAGTGGACTCACGTCCTGTTCACCTGGAAGTCTGAAGACGGCCTCAAAGTTTACGTCAACGGGACGTTGAACACCACCGATCCCAACGGGAGCGCTTTCTACAGCTACGAGGATTCGAATTCCAACATGTTGACGGGGTCAGAGGGCGACCAGACTGAGCGTTACATCAATGGGGCTTTTGATGAATTTATCATCTGGGAACGAGTTCTCATGCCCAATGAGATTGAGCAATATTTTGCGGCTGCCATAGGTAGGTGGATAGCCTGCTTTCCTTGCAGTTGGAACGTAAGAACATCAGAACAGCTCCTCTGGATCAGGCCGAAGACCCATTCTGTCCAGATTCTTGTATCACTCAGTGGCCCACCGCATGCCTCAGGGAGCACACAAGACAACACATGCAACCTGTTGTCGCTTCCTTGCAACTGGCATTTGGGGGTAGCCTACCTCTAAAACCCGGAGGTTGCACATACCCATCACGGCTTGTAACCTGTGACGGACTTATCCTCCATTGGTCTGTCCACGCCCCCCTTTTCTAGGCATCTAGGTCTTCAGGTGCCATCACTACATCCTGTGGCAAGGGGTTCCACAGGTTCGTTACTCGTTGTGTAAAGAAACATTTTCTTTTGTCTGTTCTGCCTCTCCCGCCACTCAGTTTAACCGGATGTCCCCTGGTTCTGGTATTGTGTGAGATGGAATAGAATTTCCCTCACTCCACTCTATCCATATCATGCATCATTATATATTTCTCAATCATGTCCCTGGTCAGAAATGACCAGGGGAGTGAGAGAGGAATTTGCACAGGAGGTGGGAGGAGGTGAAGGGGAAGCACACATTTTCCAAGTTACGATGTGCGAGGAGATTGTGTTATGTCTGGAGTGGATCAACACAAGTGACGTGGATCGAGGCTTTATCTGGAGAACTTAATGGACAAGATTACCTTAATGGGTGGAGGTGCTCTTGGAGATACCTTGATATCTGAGATACCTTGGCAGCACACACCATCTGTTCACTGGACAGGAAAAAACAGGTGGGCTTAGTGAGGTTGCAATCCTACCCACACTTTTCTGGGAGTAAGCTCCATTGACTGTAATGGGGCTTACTTCTGAGTAGGGAGGCATAGGATTGGGCTCTGAATCCCTTCACACACCAGCAAGCAAAAACATATTTCTTTACTCAACTTGTCAATACTCTATGGAACTCCTTGCCACGTGATGTGGTGATGTCACCTGGCCTAGATGCCTTTAAAAAGCAGATAGGGGAAATTGATGGATGAAAAATCCAGCAGGACTCTTTTTATGCTCCTGTGCCAGTCTTATGATAGAAGGCCAGTATTTATGAGACTTTCCTTCTGTTTTTACCTTGGCTTTGTGTGTCTTATCTTACATCAAGTAATGCAATAATTAAGGCAAAGAAGCAAGTCATGCATAATGGACTGATGGGGGGGTGGGGAGAGGTGTCCTGTAGTGTCAAAAGTCTATTAAATCCAAGCACACGGAAGTCAGTGGAGCCACACATGCGCAAAATGTGCATAGCTGGTTTTTACTGACGAACAAAGTGTCTGATGTTTTCGATGCCTCTTAAAGCGAGAGCTCACTGCAGATACATTTTCTTTCTAGGTGATCAACCTTTGATTTCCTCAACAGTTCCGTGGGGTCGACAAGCTACACTCCCAACGGTAGGGGAATTTCTGGAGCCCGTGTCTTATTTTAAGTACTGGTTGTATGTGATGAGGACAAGTGATGTCATTCCATGATTTTAATTCCAAGATCCAAGCTTTGCTGAGAGACAAAATATTGGAGCCCATTTCCTCTTTGTGCAAGACGGCTCTCCCATCCCCATTTCCAGTGCAGCCCTTTCTGAGCTAGCATTGGGATGTTTTAATAGTGACATGCAAAGCAAATGTCAAGGTTTCCTCCAGGGAGTAACAGCTGAGGGTCTCCAAGCGTTCTGTCCATTCTAGAAGGTGAGTGATATTTCTTGGGAAGAATGTGCAGAAGTACATCCTGCACGACCCTATAGTTCCAGGAGTAGTGGGACCGCCTAGAAGAGTGTGCTGTGTAGGGTGCAGGAAGGGGAGAGCTGCAGCTAAGAGGAAATTTGCTGGAATCCTGTGACCTTCTCTTTGTACGAAGTATGACATGTTGGAGGCCAGATTCAACCCAAAACAGGGTCTTGAGGTTCCAGGTCAGTAATTATGCAAGCTTCGGTAGTGAACCCCAGCTTCCATGAAATTCCTTTTCCACGTGTGCGGGGTGGGGTGGGGGTGGGGGTGTGAATCTGGATAAATAGGGCCCACCACATACCCTTATTTATGAGTAATATCCATTCAAATTAAATGTGACTAGGGCTGCAATCCTATACACCAGTAAGTTTCAACCACTGTGCCATGGTACGTTGCCAAATGGTACATGGTGCCAAAAATGGTCCACAGGTGTGCCATAGGAATTTGGGAGAGTGTCATTTATTAGTAGGTCCATTGGGGGATGTGAGACCCCCCCCCACCAGCAGTACCGTGTGCCTTGTCAATTGTCCAAAAACCGATGGTGTACGTTGAAAATTTTAGCGCCTTTTCATTGTGCCCTGAAAAAGGTTGAAAATCGCCACTATTTACACTTATTTTGGAGTAAATTCCATTTCACTCAATGGGATTGAATTCTTGGTAGGCTTGCATAGGCTGTCATTGATAAATTTCTCGTTTCATGTTGCTTCCTCAATGGACCCCATCTGTAATTAGGTTATATTCCTAATTAATACAGTACTTCTAATTCATTTCTTTTAATCACTGGATAACACCTGGTGGCTTTCGGTGCTTAATGATTGATTATTATTCATTATGATTATTCATAAATGAAACAAAATTGTGAATAGTTATTATTATTAATAATAACAGCTGTTATTAATGCTGATACATAAATGTGTGTGCCGTCAAAATGTGTGTGCCGACAACATTTCAGCTTCCACTCTCAAAATTTTCTTTTCTTTTTGAATTTCAAATTATGGTTATGAAATGTGACCTGAAAATAGTTTATGGGTGAATTTTAAGAAAATTGTTTTCACTCCAGAGGCCTCTCCTATCAAATCTCTATTTGATTATCTACACTTCCTTTCAAAAACAAAAGAAAACCTCCCAGCTCCAACAGATCTGCAATTGGGTATCTTAAAAACAAAATGAAAATTCCTCCCTCTCAAATACCAAGTGAAATAAATAAGTTTTTAAACCCTGCTTCCAACCAGAATATCCTCTTTGCAGTTTGTACCCATTGGATTTACTTCGGCTCTCAGAGGCAGCTGGGAACAAATTTTTTCCTTGCTGAATAAGAATTCAATAAAAATTCCATTCTTGCCTCTTCCAACTGGTTGGAGTCTTGCTATTAACAAGCTCTTGTTCTAAGAAAGGCAACTGTTTATTTCGAAGGTGTGGGAAATGGGGATCAAGAAGCCTCATTCTTCCTGTGCTGCTCTTTCAGCTCTCACAGAATGCCTATCGGCCCATCATTCTAGACCTCATGGAGGAGAGGGGAAAGTTCCACTCCTCAGATGCCTTCCTGGAGTACCTGGACAACATTTCCCATGCCTTGCCCAACACATCTCTCTCGGCAGAAACAGCTTACAACCTCACAGAGGTAAATTTCTCTTGTCATCTATGAATCCGTTGACCGTGGCACCTTATCAATTGGCGAGGCTAAATTTCCTGTCTCTCAGTCGAACAAATAAAGCTGTCGGTGGAGGCGAAAGTGAGAACAAAAACTATATGGGCTTGCCCAGCAGTAAAGAAATATTACTTTAATATCAGAAATGCAATTTACAGCATTCCAAAGATATTTACAAATTGAGATCCTATACAGTAATTCTTAATTATTGTTTTTATACAAGGATTTTAATTAGAAACCTAGCAACGTATTACTGTAGGAAGAATTTTATAGGCTAAGTATTTATTAGAGGCTAGAAAGAAGGCCCACTGTAAACGAAAGAGAGCGGAAGGTTCAAGGGTTTGCTAATTTAGCTAAATTGACTTACGACTGGAGATGGGAAGACAAGGTGGTCATCACTGCGAGGAAAACGGGTGACCCTGCATGGTCTGTTGGAACTGTAAAATGAAATTAGCTGCAAGCGTGGGCTGTGTACGTGATTTAGTTCAATCTGGTGTCTGTGTGTATATATTGTAGATATTTTTATTTTTTGAAAAGGAAGGAATGGAAGAAGGGTTGCTTTGTTATAACAGCAAGGTTTGTTTCATGTGGCAGACTGAGGAGGGCGGCAAACTGGTGGTGCTGAATCCCTGCGCCCACCCATCCCCTCTTGTGGCTGCCCCACTGGGCTGCTGCCTCTGTCCTCTTCCTGTACCCTGTCCTTGGATAGTGCATGAGAAGAGGGTTGGGCATGTGTCTCTCGCCTCCTCTTCCAGTTCCACGGATGGGATGTTGCAATCCTTTCCTCAGGTGCTCTCCATAGAGAGAAGTACTTTTCTCTCTTGCACAGCACCAGAATCAGGAGACATTCACTAAAACGGAGTATTGGGAGAGTTAGAACAGAAAAAAAGGACGTATTTCTTGACCCAGTGTGTCATTACTCTGTGGAACTCCTTGCCATGATGTGCTGATGACATCTGCCCTAGATGCCTTTAAAAGGGGAAAAGGTGCAGAAGATGGCAAATTATTGCTGGGATGGGGCACCTCCCTTACAAGGAAAGGCTACAGTGTTTGGAGCTCTTCAGTCTAGAAAAAAGGTGCCTGAGGAAGGACATGATTGAGACATATGAATTATGACTCAAATTATGTAGGGGATGGATAGAGTGGATTCAAAGAGACTCTTTCCCCTTTCACATAACACCAGAACCAGGGGACATCCACTAAAATTGAATGTTGGGAGAGTTGGGACAGACAAAAAATAA
The DNA here is from genome assembly GCF_035046505.1 of Tiliqua scincoides. NCBI lineage: Eukaryota > Metazoa > Chordata > Lepidosauria > Squamata > Scincidae > Tiliqua > Tiliqua scincoides. Next base: position 2,792,788 of record NC_089834.1, read on the forward strand.
TTTCTTTACCCAGCAAGTAATTAGTCTGTGGAACACCTTTCCAGAGGATGTGGTGATGGCATCTGGCCTAGATGCCTTTAGAAGGGGATTGAACAGATTTTTGGAGGAAAAGTCCATCACAGGTTACAAGCCATGAAAGGTATGTGCAACCTCCTGATGTTAGAAGTACGCTACCTCAGAATGCCAGATGCAAGGGGGGGGCACCAGGATACAGGTCTCTTGTATGTTCCCGGAGGCATTTGGTGGGCCACTTTGAGATACAAGAAGCTGGATTAGATGGGCCTTTGGCCTTATCCAACATGGCTTTTCTTATGTTCTTATGTCCATCTGGAAGATTTCTTTGGAGAGGGCTGTCCTTTTCTGTCACTTTTTGGAAGGTGCCTTGGTGGAGAGGATTCTGGAAGTGGAGAGATTTGCCTCTCAGGATCTCTCCTCCCACCTGGCCATTTCACAAGAGGCAGTGGCAGAAGAAAAGGATGACTAAGGTGTGGTGGTGGGGGGGTGTGTGTGTGTGGAGGGTCCTGGCAAGGGTGGGAACTGGAAGGATTTGGTGCTATTTGGAGTGTCCTGGACTGTCCCAGAGAGAGGCCCCCAAACGCTGTAGACTGAGAGTAGGGCTGGCCTTAGTAGCCGCAGAGCCCCATTGGAAATAATATTTGTGGGGCCCCAGGTTCACAGCCAAAGTCTGTAGAACCTTCAAGATATCAGTACAACTTATTATAGATTTTTGGATCTCAGTGGTAGAATGGAAAGCAATCAAAATATGCACTTAAAAAAGTGCATGTGAGTTAACAGACCAAATGGATCTAAGCACATTTTAAGATAAAAATTGCATAGATTGCAAGAGCACAATCCTTTGCATGTCTGCTCTGAAGTAAATCCCATTGTGTTCAATGGGGCTTACTTCCAGGCAAGTGTGCATATTTGACAAAACTAAGATGACCCTTAGGTGTGGTGCTAAGTTGACCTTAAAGCAGGCCCTAAGTGAGAGCTCTGGAGATCTGTGGGAAGGCAACATTTGTACCTTGGTTGGCAACCTTCAGTCTCGAAAGACTATGGTAGAAGCCTACAGCACCCGGTATTCCCAGGCGGTCTCCCATCCAAGTACTAACCAGGCCTGACCCTGCTTAGCTTCTGAGATCAGACTGTTACCCTGCACATGCCCAATCTCGTCTGATCTTGGATGGGAGACCACCTGGGAATACCAGGTGCTGTAGGCTTATACCATAGTCTTTTGAGACTGAAGGTTGCCAACCATTTGCACCTTACCAAGAAGGCATTCCCACTCTGTGTGTGTGTGTGTGTGTGTGTGTGTGTGTCAGATTAAGCTATTAATGCGATCCCAGTGACTCTCATGGGTCATTTCCTGCTTGTCTCCACTTTGGCAGACTTTATGCAGACTTCCGGGGATTTTTCAGCCTCTGTCCCATCGCCTAGTGGAGCTGAATGTTGGCTTCCGTGCTTTGCCCTTTCTCCTTTGTGCACTTTGTGCAATGACTGACATTGTCTAGGGGATTTCGTGAGCCAGCCGTCCATTGGTCAAACAGCGGTGACTTTCTGCTAACAAAACTCTGGTGCTGATTGCAGCCAGGGAGGCAGGAGGGCAGATTATTCCCTTTGTCATTCTGACCGGAAAGTTGGATGTGACAGCAGTCAGGTGTGATTTTTGACAGCAATTGTCCTGCTAAACCCAGGGGTAATGGCATAGATTATTTGCTCAGATAACTGAAAAAACAAATAGAACCTTTGGTCTCTTCCCCCCACGCTGAGTATTTATTTTCTCTTTGGTGACTTTCAGTAACCAATGATCTCACTCGATATAAAGCCAGCTTCCTATGTTCAACTCATAGCAAAATTCAAGATGCAGATTAATCTTGAATTCTCTGTGAGTTGAACATAATAAGCTGTCTTTTGATCATTGGTTGCTGGAAGCCAGCATTGGCTACAGCCAGTACATAAGAAGAACCCTGCTGGATCAGGCCAAAGGTCCATCCAGTACAGCCTCTCACAGTGACCCACCCCTTTGAAAGTTGTCCAGGCCAGACTCCATCACCATCCTGTGGCAAGGAGTTCCACAGATTAATATTGACATTTAGAATTTCCAATGGGGGGGGCTTTTCGCTTCTGCTTGGATGTCAACCTGGGATTTCCTATCTGCAGAGCAGAGCCACCATTTCGTGGCCCTTTGGCTACCTAGCATCAATACAGTAGATCACATTTGCGGAATTCATTCCGAAACATGTCACCCCTTGGAAGCAAGTTTGACTTGGAGTGTGTTTTTACACAAGGGAGCATTACAAATGATGCTCCCCCCCCCCCAACCTGGGATGATAGAGCCATGTCATTTGTTTGACCACTGCGGGACTTGTTGCTTCACTCAGCTGAACAGATCGTGCCTCTATTAGGGCCCATCTGTGAAACCAACTGAGGCTATTGCCTTAGGGACCTCCACTGTTCTGCCTGCTCCTCAGCTGTGAAAGGAAGAGGGAATGAAGTGGTAGAGGGAATGTGGAGTAGTGGGCTAGAGCCTCTGACACTCGATCCATCCCTCCTCTCTCTGTCACACTTCCACTCCCACTTCCTTTTCCAGAGAGTGGCACCTCCTCAGGTAAAGGGGGGGAAGTATTTGGCACATGGCCTCAGGCAGCGGGGGGTGGGTGGTCTTACGCCAGTCTGATAACATACAACTCTCTCTTTTTGCTTCTAACAATGCTTCAAAAAATTTCAAACTTATTGAGATCCTGTATACTTTCCCCCTAATTCCAGACCTTTCCATAGGTTTTCTGCATGGGAGTGTGCTATCTTGAGTGGAGGAGTAAATGAATCCTAAAGCAGCCAGATCTTTATTGCCGTGTTAGCATCAATGAAGACCCTTTTGCTCTAAAATACAACCATATGAATTCTAAACATCAGGCAAGGACCACTCTGCGATATGCATTAATATATGCCTATTATAGTGGGTCCTCCTTATCAGTGGGTTCAGAACCCACAGATTTAACCCAACACAGGTTCCAAACCTGCATCAGAAGGGCCCATAGAGGACCTCTGGATGCAACCAGAAGTGTCTTCTGGTTGTGTCTGAAGGCGTTCTGAGGTGCAGGGAGGTCAGGCATAGCCTCCCTGTGCCTCAGAAGGCCTCTAAGAGGCAGGTTTGGTTTGCTGAAGAACTGGAAGTGTCTCTCAGAGGACTTCTTAGGTGTGGGGTGGCTGTGTGGGCCTCTCTGTGCTTGCTAACAGCTCCGGACATGACCACAAGGCACCGCTGGTAGTGTCTGGAGATCCTGTGTGGGCCACCCACAGATTTCACTATATTGTAGAGGGACTATACACAGAGAACCCCTACGTGACTCTTGCCTTGAACTGTATTTTCTTGGGGGGCGCATACTATGGGGGGTGCATCGCAATCCTCAATACAGGTGCTGGACTATCAGCTTGCACTGAATGGGGTTGCACTCCCCCTGAAGGAGCAGGTCCGCAGCTTGGGGGTCCACCTGGACTCGCAGCTGCTCCTGGATTCCCAGGTGGCGGCTGTGGCTAGGGGGGCCTTCGCTCAGCTTCGGCTGGTGCACCAGCTGCGGCCGTACTTGGATCGTGCAGACCTGGCCACAGTGATCCATGCCACGGTGACATCAAGGTTAGATTATTGTAACGTGCTCTATGTGGGGCTGCCCTTGAAGTCGGTTCGGAAACTGCCACTAGTGCAGAATGCGGCAGCCCGTGTACTTACTGGAGGTAGGACTCTGTCAGTCCACTTCTCCAGCGGCTGCATTGGCTGCTCATTCGTTTCCAGGCCCAATTCAAGGTGCTGGTTTTGACCTTTAAAGCCCTATACTGCTCTGGGCCAGGGTATCTTAGAGATCGCCTACTTCCGTACAATCCGGCTCGTCCTCTTAGGTCATCAGAGAAGGACTTTTTACAAGTGCCGCCGCCTAAGGAGGTACATGGGGCGGCGGCAAGAAATAGGACCTTCTCAGTAGTGGCACCAACGCTATGGAATTCCCTTCCCCTTGACTTAAGAATGGCTCCCTCTCTTGAGACTTTTCGGCGAGGCCTGAAGACCCTTCTGTTTAAACAAGCCTTCTGAGTTCTCGGCCTTTTTAACATCTCTTCAACATCTTTTAATATTTTTTACAGGCCTGATTCTTTTATGATTTGCTGCTCTATGCTCTTTTTACCTGACTGCTTTTTATCTGACTGCTGTTTTTATGATACGTGTTAATATGCTTTTATCTGTTTTAAATTATGTTTTTAATCTGTTTTAACCTGTTGTAAGCCCTTTGGGGAGAAAGGCGGGGTAAAAATAAAGTTGTTGTTGTTATTATACTATGTTGTTAATGAAATAAACTGGCTATTATTTATTTGTAGGCCTTCTTTAATGCTGTGGGAGGTGTTCTGTCGCTGCCTGGCTTGACTGACGTATCACAGGTAGGGCTTAATTTTATGTTAGAAATAGACACATATATGTTGTCAGTTCTCTTTCATTTTCCAGGAAAAAAAAAATGTATCAAGAGGGAATAGCAGAACAAGAGGGGCAGGGAAGGAGGTGGTGGTGAAGCTTTTCAGGCCTGTCATCGCCCCGGTGCTGCTTCCACCGTAAGGACAAACAAGCTCTGAAGCTGTTGCCTACAGAGTCGGACTATCTGTCCATCTCTCCCAGCCCTGCCTTCACTGCCTGTCAACAGCTTTCCTGTGTCTCAGAGCCCAATCCTGAGCTCAGCACACCGGCTTACCGCTGGCATGCACTGTCACAAACATGCCGTAAGGCACATTTGCGAGGTTAGCACCGACCAAGCACTGGAGCTGGCCCAGCACAAACCTGTGTTGGGCCAGCGCCGGTGGGAGGCCGGAAATCTGCTGCTGCCCAGCGGTCGCCCGGACTGCTGGGTGATTGGGAGTGTGTGGGGGGGGGGGGGGAAGCAGAGAGGAGGCATTCCAGGGCAAGGGCTGGTGGGAGGGAGACATGGTGGAGGAAGGGAGCAGGGTGGAAACTGTGGAGCTCAACTCCACTGGATTCTGTGCAGTCTGACATGGGTCTCTCCAATTCTGCGCCGGTTCCAGAGCCGCCACAGATCCTACCTGGAGAGGCCAAGGATTGGACCTGTGACCCACTGCATGCGGGGGTTCTAACACTGGACAGTGACTTACCTTAGAATAGCAAGAAGAAGTGATCAGGAGAGAGGTGGGAAAAGAATGCCCCCTTCTTGGTGGTCTCCTGGGACTATAAAAGGAGAAATCTCTCCTGTTCAGTAGACACTTCCTTCCAATAGTTTTATATCAGATATGACATTATACACAGATTATAGGGGGCCGTCCTTATCTGGGGCATGGCATTTGAAAATCCGTGGATGCCGAGCTCACGGCTGGAGGGTTTCAGAGGACCTCCTGGATGCGACTGGTAGTGTCTTTCGGAAGTGTCTGGGAGGCCTTCTGAGAAGGCTGTGAGGCCAGGCACAGCCACTGGAGGGCTGGGTGCCCCCCCCCCCCAGATAAGTGTAATCATGGTGCTGCACACCCCCCTGTGGATTTCATTATTCATTGAATTCAGGATCAGCACCGGGGGTTGGGGGTGGGGGGTGGGCAGGTGTTTTGAAATGGATTCCCTGTGGATACAAAAGGTCCACTGTATAGTTTAAGGGTTTTTAAAAACAGTTTTGTCCTAGGACTGTTTCTTTTTTCTGTCCACCTGCCAGTTGTCTGCTTTCCAGGCTACCAACTCTGACTCTTTAAAAAGAAAAAAGAAAGAAAACAGACCTTCAATAGTTTCACCTCTCTGGCCTGAGCTCTGCTTTGGCAACGAGATTCTGTTTGCTACCCGGACCTCCATCGCTGGCTTTTGTGTGTGTTATTTCTAGAAAGCGCCCATTGCTGGAGTTTTAATTGAGTCAATTGATGGCGTCACTGGACACGTGGCCCGCAATCTGGGAGGGAGCCCGTCGGCGATCACTGTGGAAGGCACATCCTCAGTGGCAGGTGAAGTTTACTCTGTGTACACAACACCTGTCTCAGTACTGGAGTCTGGAGAATCACAATGCAACAGTTCCGTGTCTGCAGCTTGTCACTTGCTGACAGGGAGCAGGAAGTCTTCAGTTGTCTGTCTTTTTCTTCTTCCTCCAAATTTGGGGGGGAGGGGAGACAGCTTGCATCCATTTCACAAGGGTTTGTTCAGAAAAGGAAGAAAATAACATGATTCCCCTTTGGCTCAGTATTTCAGGTCCTTGAAACTGGTTTTCTTATGCCAAAGCATCTAATAGAATCAAAGAGTTGGAAGGGATCCACAAGGTCATCTAGTCCAGCCCCATGCCTGTAGCAGGAAATCCTCTTAGAGCATCGCCAACAGGTGCCTGTTGAGCCTCTGCTTGAAGATCTCCAGTGAGGGGGAGTCCACCACCTCCCTCAGCAATCTCTTCCAGTGCCGAACCACCTCGATTGTCAGGAATTTTTTTCCTGATGTCCAATTGGAATCTCTTCCCTTGTAGTTTGCACAGTGCAGTTTGCAAGTTCTCTTGCAGTCTGCACAAGCTTGTATAATGATTGCAGTGATCACTTGATGGCTTGGGTCTTCCATGCATCTATAGCGGAATTTCCCAAATTGTGGACCGTGAGCCGATTTTCTGTGGGTTGTGAAAAGTTTTTGAAACATTAAAAAAAACTTGCAAGCACACTTCCGCGGTTTGCAGAACAAAATTGTTAGCTGGTATGAGGTCATCTTCATACCCTCAAATTACAATGTCACATTTTCTGATCTTCTCCAGTCATTTATGTGCTGGAGATCACATAACCCAGTTTCAGCCTTTTGTCTGGCCTGGAAGTTCCTCATTGCAAACTATGCTCTTGAGCTCAGTCTTCTGGTTACCCTGGCAGGGCTGGAAAGTTTTAGAGGAACAGTCCTTGAACTCTATTTCTAGGGAGAGCCTAATGAATGTCTACACACTCATACACTATACGTAAGAAGTGGCATAGCTAAGGGGGTACAGGGGGTAGCACCGGGCAACAAGCTTTAGGCGGGCAACAAGCTGAATTTGACACCAGTGGCCAAAATTGTGAAAAAATTTGGTACGTACAAATAATACTAACATGTTATATACCACTGGAAAGGTAATTTAAAGCTGAATGTAATGAAACAAACCCTATTTGAATATCTGTATTCTATCAAAAGTTATGGCCAATTAACCAGAAAACAAAAACGCAACTGCCTTATGGAACAAAAAGTGGATTTTTTTTAACTCAAAACTGACCCATGAGACATTGTTCTGAGAGCCAATGAGCTGTTTTTATGATATAGCATGGAACCATTTAGGTGGTGTTATGAGTCAGCTCTCATTTCCATGTATCGTAACACAGTTACTCCTGCTAACTGGTAAAGAGGCACTTTTTCAAGCGGTGCTCCTCTTATATTTAGCAGGGGGAGAATAACCATCCCTCTTATTGAGGGATGCACAGTGTCTCTAACCAGCACAGTGTCTCTAACCAATAAGGGGCAAAATTTTTATTTATTTACTTAATTAAATTTGATTTTGTCATGGAGAGTGGCTACAAAATCTTCTTTGATCCCAGGCAGCATATAGATGTTTTAGCTATGCCATTGGCTGGGAAGAGATGACAGATCAAGTGTGTGGTGAACTGCTGGGGGGAGGAGGCAGGTCTCCCCCCAACCTGCACTTTTAAAAATGCCCGAGTGTGTCGTCACTTCTGGTTTTGACATCACTTCAAGGGCATCATTTTGAGTTCTGTAATGGGCTACATGTTCATTAGCTATGCCACTGTATGTAAGTACTCTAGCAGTCTTGGGAGCTCAGGATCCTGATTTTTATTAATTAACAATTTGTTAATGTTAATTATTATTATTGATAGAATATTATTTCTTTCTAGATCTCTTTTTTTGCCTAGTGGGTCACAATAGACTGACGCTTTTAAAAGAGAATCCTGGTGCTAAAATGTTTGGGGAGGACTGATCAATTGTGAGTTGCCCAAGGCTGTTCCAGACCTGTGTGTGATTTCTTAGATGTGCCGCTTTGACCTTATTCTGTTCACACTCTTTCTACATTCTGCACCCTCCTTGCTCCCCGTCCAGCCCAATGTTCTCCAAGATTTGCAGCAAGTATTAACAAGAGTCAACCTTGGGATCTGAGGAAACATCTTGGTTGTAAATATGAACGAAGGGATGCATTTGGTTTTATCCTGGGTGTTTGCATTATTTCACAGATTACTCATTGGTGAAGATGCCTCCTCGACACCCAGACGTGCCCCGATACCGCTTCCCGTTGCAAGGGCAGAGTTATATTTCCATCCCTGGGGAAGCCTTCCAGGAGAAAGGTAAGTGATAGCTTTGTCAGCAGCCAGACACTTACCACCCAAAGGGGTTTGATCCCAGATGGAAGTCTAACCTCCCTATTCAAGATGCATTGGCCCTTTAAATCCCAGCATAGCTTGCATTTCTCTGCCCGGCTCCTCTCGACTAGTAGTTGGAGGTGGGAGGTACAAGCAGGAATGCGGAGCTGTACAGAGGAATTTAGGAGGAAGGCTGGAACCTGGAGCCAAGTCCGGCTTCACATCTGAGCCAAAGACAATCTGGTTCTGTGGAGGCGGCTTGACATCCCCCCTCTGTTCCTGCCCAATTCAAAGGGCTTCCACGTGCTGACTGTAAAAAATATGCAAACCACTCCTTAAAAGAGGAACCAAAACATCTGCAATAGCTTTGATGAACCTGTGCAAAAATCATGGCCACAAGACCCACTTCAGTAAGTTGCAGAAGATCAGCTGTTGCGGCAAAGACTTCTGGTTCTGTGGATTCCAAATCTGGCAAAATTTCAAGGGGAGGCAGCTAACTGCTATTTGTTCAGTGGCCCCCTCCCCTTTGGCCAGTTCATGAATTCCATATTGTTAAATTTCATCTTCAAACAGTGCCCAAACACATGTAGACTTGATCCAAGGCCATGTGTTCTAGACACACACTAGAAGAAGGGGTGGAGCTGACCATTGGGGACTGTAAGTATAGGTGTAAGTTTCACTTTCCATGTTTGAATTGTGCTAATAGAGGTTGGTGCTTATGGAGAAGACCTGGGCTACATTTCTACTACTGCTTTAACCCACTTTCAGTGCACTTCTTTCCACCCCCCCCCCCAACATTGCATTCTGGAGGGACTGTAGTTTGTTAAGGAATCTGAGAGTTTATAGAGCTATCCTTAATAAACTGCAGTCGCTAGAATGCATAGGGAGATTGAAGTGGATTAAAGTTGTCCTGGAAATGCAGCACTACACGGGGTGTGATTGAAGTACCCAAAATTTATTTTGGAATAAATTTGTTTTGTCATGACCTGGCAAAGCCTGGGCGCAAGGGATTTTGCCTCCCCCGCCTCCCTCCTCAGGTCTAGTCCACTTTTCACTGATTTCCAATTGGAATCCACAGGAGTCATGAAGTTGTTTCATCCTGAATGGACTTCTGGGGGAAAAAATGTTATCTGCCAGACATGTTTCCAAACTTTGCAACCCTCCCCCCCAAAATCGGCACCCCATTTGCCTTGCCTGAGAATGTGGTGGATAAAATGAGAGAGGGTGTGTGTGGTTCAACCCTTAGGAAACTAGTTCTGTGGCTAGTGGGGGAGGGGGAATGGGGATCTCTAACAGAATTCTCAGCCCCCTCACCAAACATGGGCCCATGAGAGGGGTGGGGTGCAGGCAGTAAATTGTACCCAGGTACGGGGTCAAAGAGGGGAACCAGGAGCCAAAATTTCCAGGGACATTGTCCGATCTCATCCGGGCCCATGAGAAGGGGGTGAACGGGGTACATTGTACCTGGGCCCGGGGTTAAAAAGGGGGCTCTGGAGCCAAAGGGGGCTTGAAAATTTTCTGGGAGCTCAGAAAATGTTTGCGTGTCTTCTGTGAAGACTGGCATTCACATTTTGAGTAAGCCTCCACAGTCTTATATATTGCAATTTGTAGAAATTGTGATCCAAAAATTGTATGAAATTATGATCCAGTGGAGAAGGGAAGGGGTGCAAAAGAAATGTGTACCACCTGCTAAAATTCATCTCAGAGGCCCTGCACCAGAGTGCCCAGGATTCTTTGGAGGTGGGGAGTCGCACCAGCTGACATAGTCTAAAACACAGATGAATTCACAGGGTAGCTGCTGTCATCATTACTAACCTGTTTACGAAGGCAGGCGAGAAAATATCTCCAATTAGCTAAGCTGCCCTTTGGACTGCTGCTGGTCTTTCAGTTCCATGCCACCCCCAGAGGTGATTTTATGATGGACGAGTTAATAATTTGGCAGCCGAGCTTCATCACATTAGCGCTATGGTGAGAAGTTTGCTTGGCGCTCTCTGGAGAGTCCTTTTCCTAAAGCTGCTGCAGGGGCTTCTTGCAAATTTTGGAGAGCAATCAGAAAGCCCCATTAGAGTGGAGCTGGCAAAAGGATGGCAGAGGCCAAGAATCTCAATTTGTGACAGGGCTTTAAACGGAGCAGGAGAAATAGTGGCTTCTCTCTCTCCTAGCCGCAACACTGACATGTAAACAAACTTTCCTTTTCTCGCAGCTTGGATCACCATTGTAGGACTTCTCTATCACACCATGCACCAGTTCTTCGGTTTTATCAAACCTACGGAAACAAAGTAAGTTTCTTAAAAACTGTGACATACGAAGTTGCATACAGAGATTCTGGTCTATCTATCCCAGAGCTGTCTGCTCTGGTACCAGTAGACCAGGAGTTCTAAGGGGAGTGTAATCCAGCCCCACCAACAGCTGCCAAGGATCATAACTGGGTCCTATTGGGTGCAACATAATGACTAGGGTCTCTCCTTGCTGGTGGTCTCCAACCACAATGATACTGACAATAATATTACAATCATAGATTTGGACCTACATAATCATCTAGCCAAACTTTTTGGCCAGAAGGCTGCAGCAAATATCTGGTGCAGTGTTGAGGGCTGGAAAAAAAAAATTTAAATATAAATTAGAGATGCAACTTAGATGAGTGAATAAATGAACGAATGGGCTCATTCATTCAATTTCTCTGGCTCTCAGAACACTCTCCAGACACAACCAGAGCACAGCTCCAGTTGTGTTCAGTTGAGTGGGCCAGAGGCTGTCAGGGGACAAGAGGCTGGCTGTGGGCCGCATCTGGCCCCCGCGCCAGGGTTTGAAGACCCCTGATCTAGCCCAACCCCCTACTTGTAGCAGGAAATTGTCCTAGAGCATCTCCAGCTTGTTCAGCCTCTGCTTGAAACTCTCCAGGTTCAAGCAGGAGAATACACCCCCTCCCTTGGCAATCTGTTCCACTGCCAAACCTCCCTGACCATCCAAAATTTCTTCCTGATGTCTAGTCAGAATCTCCACTCTTGCAGTTTCTACCCATTGGATCTAGTTCTGCTCTCAGAGGCATTTGAGAACAAATTTGTCCATGGAAAAATGTGACAGTCCTTCAGGTCTTTGAAGAGTGCCATCATATCCCTTCTCAGCCTTCCCTTCCCCATGCTGAACATACCAAGTTGCCTCAACCTTTCCTCCAGAAGAACAGAACAGGCAACTTTTCTGGTGGGCCTTTCAGCATCGCTGCAGCACTATCAGTTGAAATTGTAGTTCAGTAGTTCCCATGACGCTGTCCACCAGCCCATTAGTTTTAGTATTTGTATTGTATACAAATGCATCCAGAGGGCCTTATCAATGAACTTGATTCAGCCTGCAGCTGGAGGGCCTCAGAAGACCTCCCAGATGTGACCAGAACTGACTTCTATTCACGTCTGAGAGGTGTTCTGAGGTGTGGGAAGGCCAAGCGTGACCTCTGGAGGGCCATGCTTGCCCCCAAGTAAACCCCCCCCCCCGTTGATTTTATCATCTGTGGAATTTGGTACCTGCAGATGTGTGTGTGTCCTGGAACAGATTCTTGATACCAAGGGCCCACTGTCAGTAATCCTTCGAACAATCTTGGAAGATTGCTTGATATTTTGATTCCCCACTTCCTTATTTTTGTTTAAACCCAAACAGACTCCCAGCAATTAAACTTCAATACAGAACAGCAATGGCAATTTCATGCAATACAATACCCAGCAATTTTAATCCCCTAGTTTGCAATATAGAAGCAAGAGTGATCATCCATACAGTGAGTGTGCAGTTGCTGTGAGCCCCCCCCCCCACATAGGGGGGGGAGTTCCAGGGATGTGGGGACACTACAGAGGAGGCCCATCCACTTGCTTGTCAGTCAGTGATGGCAAGACAGACACCCATTCTGGCTAGTAACTCCAGTGGTGTAACTAAGGCATCTGGCACCCAGGGACATAAATTTTTTTTAACACCCCCGTACAACAAAATCAAATCAATCAATCTTAACTGCGTGTTGAACAATAGCATTACAGCATACATCTTTGTGTGTTTGTTACAGTAAAAAAAGTTAGTGTTAATATTTAAGAAAAGCAACCAACTGGTACAAAAGTAATTTTGTAAATAATGAAATGATTAATGGCAATTACACCTTTCTTTGTGGTACCTGGGGCAATTGACCCCCCTCCTGCCTCCTTAGCTATGCCACTGAGTAACCTCTCTGCCCCTACTTTGTTTTCCAACTCTCCGCTTGCAAAGGCTGAATTTGCACTTTTGATGCATACATTAGTCTGAAATCAACTAGGCAGTAAAAGTGCACCCCTCCCCCACCTTTCCTATATGCTTCAGGTTAATTTTTTTCCATCAACAGATTAGAAAAAGAGAAGCAGGGAATAACCTATCACTCCAAAAGGCAGTTCCCCCCGCCCCTTTTCCCATTTCAAGGATTTTATCAGACTGTTTATGGCAATTGCTACGTTTTTATCGATAGATCATTTAAATCTGTTGACTTAGGTAATTGCTACTGAGACAGGTTGATTAGGGCAGTGGTTGGGGCTCCCAGTGTGTCACCTCAATATATTTTTGTAGCTGACATGTTCTCCAAGGTTCTGGATTTTTCTTTTAAATTTAAATAGTGGTCATGGCCTCTTGAATCTAGGACTTTGGTGGGAATTGCTGCACTGATGGTAATCACGCCTTATTCTGCATTTGCTAAAATCTAACACAGCCTTTTCCTGAACCAGACCAGTGGTCAGTCTAGCCCAGTTTTGTCTACGCAGACTGACAACATTTCTCCATGTCTTTAAGGAATAGGGCAGTTTCTGGTTGTACCTGGAGAAAATAAGAAAATATTTCTTTTACAGACCAAAAAAAAATTCTTTACCCAGTGTGTCATTAATCTGTGGAACTCCTTGCCACAGGATTTGGCCTAGTTACCTTGAAAGGGGGACCGGACAGATTTCTGGAGGTCTATCACAGGTTACAAGCCATGATGAGTATGTAGAACGGCCTGAAGACTCCTGAACAGAGACAGGTTTTTTGCATTTAGATCAATGCAAGATCCCCGAAGGTTGGGGTGATGTGATGACATCATTACATCACCCTAAACTTCCAGAACACTGAGTTCCAGATAAGCACCACCCTACTGAATGTGATCCACAGTAGGAACACCTCTGACTCTCCCATGGTTGTGACCTCATTTCATGCTTGGCTGGTGAATCTTGGCTGGTGCCTCTCACAGCCTGCTTTCCTTTGTGGCAGGCTGGGCCTCGCTGGAGTGTGATTGTGTTAAAAAATTTATACCCTGATTTTTCTTATGAAATATTTCAAAGCCGTGTGTAGCCCCAAAATTAAAGCAATAAAGCACTGAAACTCAGGGGCGAAATCCCCGTGCAATGACATCATGGGAAAGCACACTGTAAAGCAGAATGCATGTCAGGCAGGGGAATAAGAACAGCAGATAGGGACCCATGATTCCTGGGAAACGTTCTGTCTCTTGAGTGAGACCATTGCTCTGCCTGGCTCAGTACGGCCCGCTGTGGCTGGTAGCCGCTCCCGAGGATTTCAGGTGCATTTTTCCAAACCCAACCTGGATATGCTAGGGAGTGAACCTCCCTATTTAGAGAGAAGGCATTTAGAGGCATACAGCCACTAAACCTGGAAGTAGTCTATTGCCAATGGACTAATAGCCAGACCTCCTCCCCCATCCTCTTCTCAAGCCACTGGTTAACCTGCCTCCTTTTTGAGACCTGCTTTACTTCTTGCCTCTGACCTGAATGTAGTTGCTGGGCCTGCAATGTTTAACTGACCAATCTGTTCAGTTAATGCAGAGGTTCCCAAAACTTTTAGCAGCGGGACCCACTTTTAAATAATGACTCTATTGGGAGCTGCCTAGCTTTATGAGACAGGCGGCACAATCCTAACTTGCGCTGGAACAGGTAGGCCAGTGAGCCTGTGCTGTATCCAAGCAAGTTTGGGACTGGCTGAGGCTCGACCGGTGACAAGGTAAAATATTCCCCTTATCCTGGGGAGAGTCGCAGTGGCCCCAATGGGTCATCTTGGATCTGCGCCACCTAAAGAGTTGGCACAGATCCAAGCAGAACAGAGCAGACTGAAGCCTCTCTGCGCCACCTGGGAATGGGGCTAGGATCCATTATAACTGCTGGTCCTGGCCCTACCTCCTGCTCCCTGCCTGCCTGCCCAAAGGCCCTCAATTTTAGTGGACACACAATTTTAGTGGTTCTGTTCTTGTGTGAGAGGGAAAAGAATATCCCTCTATCCAGTCTCCCCATCTCCTGCATAATTTTTTATGACTCAATCATGTCTCCCCATCAGGTGCTGCTTTTCTAGACCTAAGAGCCCCAAACACTGTAGCCTTTCATTGTAAGGGAGGTACCCCAACCCAGTAATCATTTTGGTTGCTCTCTTCTGCACTTTTTCCATGAAATTCTTTTTGAGATGTGGCGACCAGAACTGGACGCAATACTCCAGATGTGGCCTTACCATTGATTTGTACAACGGCATTATAATATTGGCTGTTTTATTATCTTTTTAATTTTCCCAAGCATGGAATTGGCCTACTTCACCAACACTGGGTCACACAGGGTAAACACTTTCATTGTCATTCCACAGTCACCTGTTCATGAGTAAACCATGCACGTGTGGCTCAGTTTCACTTTCCCCAGGGGTCAATACATTTTCCTTGTCCGCTATCAGCTTGACAGTTTCAGTTTCCCAACCCACCAACAGTCAGGTTGTGACCCACTGGTGGGTCCCGACCTACAGTTTGGGAAACACTGATTTATTGTGTGAAGACTGGCATTCACATTTTGTGTAAGCCTACGTAGTTTCATAAGTCATAGAAATTATGATCCAATGATTATATGAATAAGAACCAATGGAGAAGAGAAGGGGCCCCAAGGAAACTTCGTACCCCCCAAAAGGGCCAAAAAGAAACTTAGTACCCCTGATAAAATTCCTTGCAGAAGCCCTGTTTGGAGATACTCCTGATTTCTGTCTCACAAAGCAATGCAAAATATTTTGTATCAGAAACTGTCGAGGCCACACAGTGCTGCTGTTTATTGCTGTGTCTTCCATTTGGGAATTTTTTTTATTCCCAGGAAGACTGTGACTTGGGAAACAGTGGATTAATAGATTAAAAACCTATTGATCGTATGATAAGGTGCTTTGCATCACCACACTAAAAAAAGGAAAGAAAATTTAATAGGTACATAACCCCCTCCTCCCCATAGATGGTGGGCTACATCTCAGAGGCATTTTGCACAGGAGAGAGTTGATATCCAGATGATAGCCAGAGTTGCACATACAAGCAAACCTAAAAGCGTTCAAAATGATTGTTTTGATTCCCATGCAAATATGCACAGATTTAATGACATAATCAATCGCTTAAAACTCAAGCAATGCATTTCATGAATTAGCAGATGGCACAGCTTGTTGGAACGCTAAGCAAATCCTTTATCTGGAAGGCACCTCAATTCTTTGGGAAAAAAACATATAATTCTAGTCCTGTTCGCTTGGCACTCTTCTCTCCCCCCCCCCCAATTGGTGAATCAAACCTCAGCTATCTGTGGAATGCTTGCAAATCAGAAACTTTTATTTCCCCCCCCCCCGACTGTGCATTGATGTACTTCTTTCAACACCCTTATAGAGCTAAGCTGAAAGTTCTCAAAGGAATTATAATAATACTAATAATACAGGTATTTCTATACCGCCTTTCTTGGTCCTCAGATTTCTCCTTGGACTTTATTCAAGGCGGTTTACATGGGCAGGCTAATTAAATCCCTGTAGGGATTTTTACAATTGAAAGAAGGTTCTATCTTACAAGAACCACAACATTCAGATGTTTCTTTCTGATCTGGTGGCAACATTCTGGCCTCCATCCTCCCACGCTCAGAACAGATGGAATAGCTGGCTCAGCTTGTCAGCTGCTTCAAGGTCGCACGGTGCAGGTGGCCTTGAACTGGTGACCTGCGGATGTTATCTTCAGGCAAATGGAGGCTCTACCCTCTAAACCAGACCTCCTGCCCAAAAGGAAAACCTTCTATGCAATTTTTATTTTTTGGGTGGGGGAAGGGCCCACACCACACTATCCTCCTAGAAACAGCTTGCTAGGAGCTGCCGTTGTTGTTTTGTTTTATACCCAGAAGCCCCAGCAAAGTCACTCTGTTATGTAGCGTTATCTAGGGCAGCGTTTCTCAAACTATGGAATGAGACCCACTTGGTGAGTCGTGACCTAATTTCTGGTGGGTCATACAGAGCCTCCAGAGCGCCTGGGTCCTGGTACTAAACAGTTTGAGAACTGCTGTTCTCAGCTGTATTTTGGCAAAAGGTGGTGACAACTAGCAGGTCTGGCCCCTCCATGAGGCCAGCTGGGATAGGTGGCAGATCGTCAAGCGGCCTGTAGAAGCTACCACTGCTTCTCCCTGTTGTGCTCCCTGAATTTCAAATGGGCAAAGGGAATGGAAGAGAAGAGCCTTCCACTCTCCTCCCAGTGTCAAGAAAACGTGGTTCCTTCCAAATGGTTTTGAATGTTTCATGCGTTCTCCAGCGGTGAGATCCAAAGATTGCCTCCGAAAGAAAGAAGGAACGAAAGCGCTTTTATTTAAACACTGCTTGTCAAAGACCCCTTAAACTCAGAAAATATCTTTTTGAACAGGTTTTCTAACGGGAGGTTGAGCCAGCTTGGCTTCCCTCAGCACCCCTGGTTCGAATTATGCTATCTTTGAGAAGCACTGGTGTTTTCTGGACCAGGCAGGCCTCTTTTGTCATGAAGCTATAAATATCTTGCCAAAATAATAATTTGTAAATATCTCTGCAGAGAGAGCTCCAGCTCTCAGCATGGAAAGTTTTCCCTTTGCCCCTTTCATTTCTCTGGAATTTATCTTCAGGCATTTTCTGTGCATTGGATACATCATGTGACTGCCTGTAAGGACAGGAAAACTTTGAATGGAGAACGGAGGAATATAAAAAAGGAAGTGAACAGAGCATGTGGGACTCGCGCATTGACTCCTCTTGGAAACGCTTGGGGCCTTGACCCCAAACGTAACGTGGTGTTTTCCTCAACCACTAGCCCCAACACGGGACCAAGGGGAGTTGATAAGAGACACCCCAAAGCCACCTGCTCAGAAGATGCTCTGCCTAGAGAAGCTGTGGAATTAGGGGACCTGATCAGTCCTTTCTGTATCTGTAAGTAGTCCAGGAATGACTACCCCACAAATACTGATGGCCCACTGTAGTCTGTATCTCAGTGTATCTCAAGTGCAATGAAACCTTTGTGGTGGTGATGGTCTATGACAGTCTATGGTCTATGACACTTGTGATGGTCTATGACAGTAGATCTTCAACATTTTTCTTGGCACACTGACATCGATGGTCTTCTCCTCTTGTGATGACACTTACAACTTCTGGGAGATGCTTCTGGGTTCTGTGGCTCTATATCTAGGGCAACTGTCTGTCTCTGCCGACAATTCGTTACTACAGACAATTGCCCTCAAAACAAACCTGCAGAACCTGGAAGGGTTTTTCAGCTATTTTCAACCTCTGCGCTCCAAACTCCTGCGGCACACCTGTGAACCTTTCATGGCACACCAACATGCCACGGCACACCGGCTGAAAATCACTGGTCCGTGATCCCTAGTCGCCCTCTTGTTTTGGAAAGGCAGCGCTGCCGCCTTAAAACATCTCAGGGTGGGATTCGTCACTGAGCTCAGCAACTGACAACGAGTCTTTTCTGTTCCTTAGGATCTTTGAGGCTGCTGCTGCTTGCAAAGACTGTGTGATTTCAGTCACGAGCTGTCTTATCTCCCTGAAAGTGGACCCCCCACCGATGCTGTCCCAGAATCTCTCGGGTTCGCCTGTCATCACCATCCACCTGAAGCACATACTGGTAAGGGGCTTGACTCCGCCGTGACTCTTTCCGCTTCCTTTGCTTGCTGCATCTTGGATCTTTGTTGATGTTGTTGTGTTGGGAGCGAGCCAGCAGGGCCTGCTCTAGCTGCTCCTAAAATAACACCAAACTTGCTCAATGAATTCCTGATTGGTTCCGCGGTTTCAGCCGTGGCAGCACGAATCATCTTATGATGGGAGGCAAAACTGGATTCCAGCAGGCTCATTCTCTCTGGGGAGCACTTCCTCATTTTTCTTATACCAAATTCTTCCACCAAGTGGCTCAGAGGTGCTGTGTCCCTCTTGCTGTTTGCACAGGCCTTCTTAAAACGTCCTTTGTGTGTGAATCGCCAGATTCGATTTGCCGTTCCTCAGGGTCCGGCCCTCTCATCTCAGTCTCTAGAAATGTAATTTTCAAACCCGGCGGGATGTGTGTATGAGATGCCTTTTGACCCCAACGCAAGACTTAATGCTGGAGAGCTGGGGGTAGCATAAGGGGCTGCAACTCAGGGCTGCCTTGTTTGACTCTCGCCTGCAGCGTGACATCATGAGATGACCTGGGGCCAGCCACCTCCTTTCAGGCTTGGCTGTAATTTGGAGAGAAAAACGCTTGCCTTCTGTGTTGGTACAAGGACAATATCAAGCAAAAACGTGTTACTGTTCTGCGTGCAAAATGAGCATGAAGGTGTCACGCGGTGCGCATAAGGCTCATTTTGAACTGTTGATAATGGATAGTAAACCCAATTTGTGGGTTTGATTTTCTAGCGTGTCTTGATTTACAAGTCGATGAGCATCTTTACGGTTCTTAGAGGAGAGCAGAGCAGATTGTGGGCAAGACAACTGTTTGCTTGCCTGCTTATCAGGACACTATTTGAGTGAATAACCATCTGGTGGTCTCTGCTTCTCTGCTTTCGTCCATGTGATCTTCCCTTTTCTGTGCCTTGCCCTGAGATTGCACAATTGCTCTTTGACTGCTTCACTTTTGCCAAGAAGACAACTGCATTCCTTTGCATGCTTTTGTGCATTTTGGTGGTCTCTGGTTAAATGTGAATTGACCTCATAGCTGCTCTACGATTGAAGACTTGGCAGATGGAGGGGGGGAGGTTCTGAGGAGGCAACTAAGATGGTGTGGGATCTGGAAACCAAGTCCTAGGAGGAACCTCGGAGGAATTAAAAGAATTCTAAATGCACTTGCGTAGCACACCCTGTCGCAAACATACCATAAAGCATGTAGTGACAGTGCGGTAGGTAGAAAATAACTCTGCACATTTTCAGCATAGCTTGAAATGGCCTACTGGCTAGCACCTGTAGCATCAAGAACAAAGCCCTGCCAGCAAAGCCCTCACAGTTATTTAATGCAAGAAGGAACATGCACTGGAGCAGGTAGGACAACAGCATAGGGGTTGAGGAAGGGCCAGGGTATAAATTTCTCAAATAAATACACAAACGTGGAACTGCCTCAGTTTTGCAGCACATGGTGAGTGTGGTGGGGCCTGCTGAGAAAAGCTCTTGGAGGCAGAGGCATGTCATCCAGACCTGTGTAGTTTTCTGAAACAGAGCTGTACCATGGATGCAGACACCCTGGCAGGGCCTAGGAGAGGGGAGTAAAGGGGGTAATTTGTACCCAGGGTCAGGAAGGGGGCCCAGGAGCCAAAGAAGGGGGCCCAGAAATTTCCTGGGATCTTACATTCTCCACTCTCAGTGCCCATGCAGGATGCTGGGGGCAATACTGTGGGCACATGACCACGACTACTGCCATACACACCAGGCCCAGGATTGCATACATTGCTTAACAGTGTCACATCTGAGAGGAAACTGACCTGCTACAGTAGCTCTTTGGTTTGTGGACCTGGACCAAAGACTCTTCCAGCTGGTGCCGCTTTCCCCCTGCCTGTTTTACCCCCATTGCAACCCCCACATTCTGTTTCACCCCCCCTCTTTGGGAAGGGGCCCAAAAGAAACTCTCTACCCCCTGATAAAATTCCTGTCTGAGGCCCTGCACCCTGGATCCATGTTGAGAGACTACAACTCCAGTTCTATACCTCCTTTCCTAGGGGCAAGCCCCCATTGAATGTAATGGAATTGACTTCTGAGGAGGGGGTTGCACTGTAAGCTTTGAAAAGCTGCACAGAAGATGGTGGTCAGGTGCAAAGGACAAGAGGATGCCTGTACCTCAACTAGCTGTGTAAAAGAGGGCATTGCTGGCAGGAGTGATCTTGATGTCACAGGCGCTAGCCAATCGGCTTCTACTATAGCTGTTACATGCTGAAAAAGTGCAGAATGATTTTTTTGTTCCTGTGTTTACTCCAGGACAGGAAAAAAAAAAATGACAAGGTACATTTACACTGACCACAGTGAGGGTGCTTCCAAACCACCCCCACAGCTCTCCAAATGGAATGTCTGCCTTCAACCCTGAGGGGGTTTCTCAGATGGGGAGACTTGGAAAAGGAAAGTGTGCACATTTGCATGGATTGACTTTCCCCTTCCCTAAAATGACATTTTATTTTGATGGATATTTTCCCGGCAGCTGCAGAATGATCGGATTGTTTGCTCTCATTCACTTACGTGGCTGTTTGGTGTTGGGGAAGGAAAATTAAAATAAAATCAAGAATGTCTAAACTCATTTTTTTTTCTTGTTCGCTGGGGTGTTGGTGAACAGAAGGTTCTGTGGAATGGTGTCCCTAAGGTCCCTTCTGGCCGGCTGTAAGATTTCTAGTTCTTATTAGTTGTCCTCATTTCATCAGCTAGCACTTAACTTGGGCAGGCTGGTTCATTGGTACCCCTTAATCCAAACTGTGGGTCTAGGGCCCACAACAGGGCAGATTAGGCAACATACATCAAGGATCAAACAAACTGTTACTTGGGAACGGGGAGCACTGCTGCCCAATTACCATTATATTCACATCCCTTAGCGTTCATTAATCAGGCAGCAGCCTCTAGGGACTCTAAAAAGTTTGGGAAGCACTGCCTTAATTCGCTGTATGTATCTGCACATGTCTTTCTTCTGGCCAACTTGCAAGGAGTTTTCCCACTGTAACAGGATTTGAGAGCACAGAAGAGTTGTAACAAAAAACAAATAGGAAGGATGGATCATCGGGGAGATGACTGCATGATTAGCCTGTGGAATTCCTTGCCACATAATATGGTGATGGCCACTAGCTTGAATGCCTTTCTAAAGGGGTTTGGGCTGATTCCCAGGGACAAGTCTATCAATGGCTAATAGCTATGATGTTCAGAAGAGCCTCTCGGATCAGGCCAAAGGCCCTGCTAGTCCAGCTTCCTGTATCTCACAGTGGCCAACCAGATGTTTCGGGGAGCCCACAAGGCAACAAGAGACCTGTATCCTGAAGTACTCCCTTGCATCTGGCATTCAGAGATGGCCTGCTTCTTAAACCAGGAGGTTGCATCATGCCTCACCTGTGAAGGAATTTTCCTCTATCAATCTGTCCAATCCCCTTTTAAAGGTATCTAGGCCAGGTGCCGTCACCACTTCCTAAGGAATTTCACAGATTAATTACCCACTGGGTAGAGAAATATTTTCTTTTCTTCTTTTTCTTTGGATCATCAAGGAAATTATTAGTCTGTGGAATTCCTTGCCACAAGATAGGGTGCTGGCCTCTAGCTCAAATGCCTTTTGAAGGGTTTGGGCCAATTCCCAGAGGACAAGTCTATCAATGGCTGCTAACCATGATGGTTAGGCATGACTAACTTCATGTTCAAAGGGCTGTCTCTGCATCCTAGTTACAGGGTAGCAATGGTGGGAGAGAAAGTTGCCTTCTTCTCTGCTGGTGGGCTTCCCAGAGGCAGCTGGTGGGCCACTAGGGGGGAAGGGGGGAACACGATGTTTGACAAGATGGACTGATCCTGCAGGGCTCTTCTTGTCTTCTTATGCCAGGGTGCAGGGAAAGGGTATTGCTCAGGAAAAGTTTTGTTGTAACTATGGCTAGTCTTTAACTATGGTTAGAGCCACTTTTGGGGAATTTTTGTGGGTAGGGAAGGAAATTCCAGAGTGGATGGATGAAGCTCATTGCTCACAGGAGCTACTTCTAATGGCCTCTGGCTGACATCTGTCATCCCCCCCCCCCCCCCGGTGTGGAGCAAATTCTACAATTTGGGTGCTGGCACCAAAATGGTCCTGCCCCTTGGCTCCGCACACTGAGCCTCATTGAGAGAGTGAACCTGGGACCTGCAGCATGCTCAGTAAGTAGGGTGCCACTGAGCTATGGCCCTCTCCCATGAATCTCTGACCCCATTGCAAAGCATCCATCTGTCTCCCACCTCAGTTGGAAGTCCCACTAAATGCTTTGGGTTCTTTTTACTCGGAAAGATTGCGTGGTTGGCTTCCTCTCTCTCTCTCTCTCTCTCTCTCTCTCTCTCTCTCTCTTTGGAGTGGAGATTGGTTCAGTAGCCTCTGAGGGCATCTTTTCTGGTGGTTTCTTGATTCCACATTGGACCCAAAGAGGTGTGGGAGGCAGACCTGGAAGGAATCAGAGTTTGGTTTGGAAGGGGTGGGCTCTTTTGAATATCTGAGGGATCCATGCATTGGGCACTGCCTGGCCTAGGAGGCGTGATGATGGGATGTGCCGTTTCTCATTAGCCCCACATCATACTTGGTCTTGGGCAGCTCTGAGGATGTTGAAACAACAGCCCAGGCAGCTTCAAACTTTTGTCCGTTGCTTGACCTCATCTCTGCCTGTTCTAAGTATAGGTTACTTTTGCTGAAATGGCTTTTCTGTGCCTTTTTTCTTTCTAGTTACATGCTATGAAGCCAGTTTTCAGATGTGCCACTTAAACATCGATTTGAGAGCCCCTCGGTGTCTCTAATTTTGGATATGATGGCTGCAATTGTTTTGGGGCAGCCATATTTTCTCGACAGTTATTCCCGTTCCAGTGTAGTGCAAATGTTTTTCTAATCAGCCATAAAACGGGGCAGAACTTTTATCATTCCCCGCCTGCTTGTTAGTTGGAGAATATCAAACATCCCATTTTTGCAAGGCGCCTTTGGCATCAGGTAATAAATGGCTGCTTTTTTTCCCCCTACACTGTGTTGCAAATCCATCAACAGTGCTATCTGTAGTGTGGGGAGATATGTGTAGGAGGAACTGGCTGTTATCTCTTGCTTTCCAGTTCCCACGGCAATTAGGGTCACCAGTCTGCCCCAAATGCCCATGTTTTTCCACAGCCCAATCCATCCTGCTGGCACTGAACCAGTGCAACACCCACCTGGGTAGGCAGATTCTGCACCTGGCAGTGCGGGAGAGGGAGAGGGTGGGTGGATAGTGGAATGTAGGTGGTGAGAGGGTGTTTAGAGGCAAGGGAGAATGGCAGTGGAGCAGTTTCAGCACAGGGGAGAGGTAGGGACAGTGGGGAAGGCCTCCATCATATCCTAACTCCCATCCTGAGCCTACAAGGGGTTACGCAGACCTGCACCAGTGATTTAATTGGAACAAATTTGAGTAGCAGCATTGGACGGACTGGGGTTTGACACAGTGTTCCCTTACCCCAAGGAGACCTCCTGCCTTCCCAGTTTCAGTGCTGGATACAGCATAAGCTATGTGGCCCCACTGAATAGGATTGGGCTGCCCAATGGCCAGGCAGCAGCAGTTCAACTTAGATTGGCATTTCTCAAGCTGTGGGTCATGACCCACATGGTAGGTCACGACTCAATTTCCAGTGTGTCCTGCAAAGTGTCCAATGAAAACATGGGGGATGGAAAGATCAGATAACTAATTGTTTCAAGCCCTATTAAAAAATCAGGTAGCTGCTAACTGCCCCGGGAAGAGTTCAGCTCCTGCAGTTTGCAAGGTAGCTGCTAATTGCCCTGCACGCAGCTGAGCTCTTGCAGTTTGCACGTTTGTGTCAATACAAGGAGATCAGGGTTTGAGTGTCTTTTTTTCTGGTGTTTCCTCACCCCCCCCAGCCTGTCAAATGCATGCATGCTGATCAAACGCATGCACTGTTGTAATCAAATGCATGCACCGTTGTAAAGTGCCTTAGAGCATATTTGTGAGGTTCAGCGTCTGCTGAGTGCTGAAGCTGACCCAGCGTGAGCCTGTGCTGGACCAGCACCAGTGGGAGGCCGGCGGTCTGCCACCCAGTGCTTGCCTAGACCACCAGGTGGCAGATGGGTGAGTGGGGGCATGCGAGGAGGCCGGGAGGAGGTGTTCCAGGGCGAAGGGAAGTGGGGGAGTTTGGGGAGAGGGCAGGGAGGATGCGTGGTGGGAGGAGGGAGCGGGGCAGGGTGGGGCAGAGCTCAGCTCCACCAGATCCCGAACCTCATGGGACTCCTTGCTTCTGTGCTGACTCCAGAATTGAGTAGCCTCATAGTGGGCTGTCTTTTATCCAGAGGAAGGGGACAAAAGCCCCCTGCTCCTGAGGAGATGGCAGCAGCTGCCCAGTGTTGTGGTGAAGTGCTATCTCTCTCCCTCTCTCTATTTTAAAAAGTAGGTGCTGGTGCTAATAAATATTGTATTGGCAACCTTCAGTCTCGAAAGACTCTGGTATCGCGCTCTGAAAGGTGGTTCTGGCACAGCGTCTAGTGTGGCTGAAAAGGCCAATCCGGGAGTGACAATCCCTTCCACACTGGGAGCAAGTGCAGTCTGTCCCTGGTCTGTCTCCCTGGCTATGGGCTTTCCTTCTTTGCCTCTTTGCCTCAGTCTGTTGGCCAAGTGTCTCTTCAAACTGGGAGAGGCCATGCTGCACAGCCTGCCTCCAAGCGGGCCGCTCAGAGGCCAGGGTTTCCCACCTGTTGAGGTCCATCCCTAAGGCCTTCAGATCCCTCTTGCAGATGTCCTTGTATCGCAGCTGTGGTCTACCTGTAGGGCGCTTTCCTTGCACGAGTTCTCCATAGAGGAGATCCTTTGGGATCCGGCCATCATCCATTCTCACGACATGACCGAGCCAACGCAGGCATCTCTGTTTCAGCAGTGAATACATGCTAGGGATTCCAGCACGTTCCAGGACTGTGTTGTTTGGAACTTTGTCCTGCCAGGTGATGCCAAGGATGCGTCGGAGGCAGCGCATGTGGAAAGCGCTCAGTTTCCTCTCCTGTTGTGAGCGAAGAGTCCATGACTCTTAAATAAAAAATAATAATAAATAATAATATTTAATAAATAATAATAATAATAATAATAATAATAATAATAATAATAATAACTTTATTTTTATCCCGCCCTTCTCCCAAAAAGGGACCCAGGGCGGCTAACAACATATAAAACAAATTAAAACATAATTTCACAGATAAAAACATATTAAAAAACACATTAGCAGAACCCATAAAAACAGTAGTCAGAAGAGTCAGAATAAAAGAGCATAAAACAGCAGTTCTTAAAGGAATCGGGCCTGTAAAAAAGCAACTAAAAGATATATAAAAGATGTTAAAAAGGCCATAACGTCAGAAGGCTTGGTTAAACAACAAGGTCTTCAGGCCTCGCCGAAAGGACTCGAGAGAGGGAGCCATTCTCAAGTCAAGGGGAAGGGAGTTCCACAACGTTGGTGCCACTACTGAGAAGGCCCTATTTCTTGCCGCCGCCCCACGTACCTCCTTAGGCGGCGGCACTTGTAAAAAGGCCTTCTCTGATGACCTGAGATGACGAGCCGGATTGTACGGGTGTAGGCGATCTCTAAGATAACCTGGCCCAGAGCAGTATAGGGCTTTAAAGGTCAACACCAGCACCTTGAATTGGGCCTGGTTTGAGAAGTTAAACAGTTTGAGAAGCCCTGTCTTAGATCATTATGGGGGGTTTGCCACCATTTACCATTGGGGGCTGCATCCATTTACCATTGGAGCCTGCCTCAGTATCAGATTTCATTTTGCATTTTTTGGGGGTGACATTGCCAGGTTTTGCGATGCATTCAGCTTGGCAACTCTGATATTTTGATTCCATAGGATGCCAACCCTAGGACTGGCATAGGATGCCAAATATGTGCCAACTCCTAGGGGAAGGAGACAGCAGGAGAACCATTGCCCCTGTGTGGGGACTTTTCCAGAAACATCTGACTGGCTGCTGGATTAGGCAGAAGTTTGTTCTAATCCTGCCGGGACCACTGCATGTTTCAAATCCTTTTCATGCTGGAGAACTTCC
Source organism: Tiliqua scincoides (assembly GCF_035046505.1). NCBI lineage: Eukaryota > Metazoa > Chordata > Lepidosauria > Squamata > Scincidae > Tiliqua > Tiliqua scincoides. The sequence continues at coordinate 2,819,088 of NC_089834.1, forward strand.
CAGGAGACTGGGCTGGAGCTGCTGCGATGAAACAGAAAAAAATCATGACTCGAGAAAGCCGCTTATTTTAACAGTCTGCTGAAGGAAACCGGGCACTTGGCTGCCCTGTGCATTGTAGGAAAAGCAGCCCGCCTTTGGTGAGAAGCGAACCCAAAAAGGGAGGCACAAAAGATGGACTTAAGTGGAAGGTATCTTTGCCGCAGCGATGGAAATAGAATCTTTTGAACTGCCTACAGCTCTTGGCTGCACGCAGGCCATTGGGAAGGTTTCCTGTGATGCCAGAAAACTCTGCAATAATTAAAGCTTTCCCTTGCCAAGAGTTTTCCAGGTTTTTGAAAAGGCTTTCATCAGCCACATTTCTGAGGGGTGGCTGTTTTTGGAAGAGGGCAATTTTATTCTTTCTGATGAGGCTTTCTCAGTGTGCAGAGCTGGAAAGCAAAATGTCTTTTTGCACAGGACTGTGGAAGATGAGACTGTGGCCTGGTGTAGCTCTAAACGGGTACTTTGCATTGCATCAGAGCCCTAATGTTGAAAGCTTGTGCATCCCAACTACAATCCAAGGGAAGACAATTCTTTTTGGTGGAAGGAGGAAGCAGGGCCCATGAGAGGGGGTGCAGGAGGAATATTGTACCTGGACCCGGGTTCAAGAAGGGGCTCAGGAACCAGTGGAGGGGAACCAGAAATGTCATGGGTTAAGTCAGAATGCCAGATGTAGGGGAGAGCACCAGGATGAGGTCTTTTGTTATCTGGTGTGCTCCCTGGGGCATTTGGTGGGCCGCTGTGAGATACAGGAAGCTGGACTAGATGGGCCTATGGCCTGATCCAGTGGGGCTGTTCTTATGTTCTTATGTTATGTTCTTATGTCATGGGTTCTCAGGTGTTGCAGGAGGGGTGATGGCAGCAATGGCAAACAGGTAGAGTTCCTCCCCCCGGTTCTCCTTGCTGCAGTGGTTGGCCTCTGGGGAGGCGAGGAAGGAAGTGGATGCCTGGGCTTCCTCTCCTTGCATTCCAAGGGATCCTAGGGGTCCTTCGCAGGGACCCTAGGGAGCTCTTGGGAACAATCCCATTGGCTACCGGGACACACACAACAGCCAGATGTCCAGCTAGGAAAATCTACCATTGTGCTGTGACTCTATATTTGCTTGCCTACTTGTTGAACTTGCACATAGATGAAAGAGGATCAAGGGTCACAGCACAACTGTAGATTCCCATAAGTGAACTTCTGGCTATTATCAGCAGCCAACTCTTGGAAGAGGAACAGCCCAGTCCTGTGGGGGGCTGGAAGGCTCAAGGCTGGAAAGTTGGTTAGGATTGAGCTGGAAATGTGGAGGGGAGCTGAACTGGAGCACTGGAGAGTGGCAGAGGCTGGCATTTCGTCAGGGAAGGGGGCAGCAGGGCCTCTGAGAGGAATTTTATCAGGGGGTACAAAGTTTCTGTTGGGCCCCTTTGCAAAAGAGGAGGGGTGAAACAGAGCAGGGGAGGATGGTGACAGGCAAGCAGAATAGGGGCAGGGAGGGGCAAAACAGGGTGAGGGGAGAGCAGAGATAGCTGGAAAAGTCTTTGGAGCCCAGGTCTACCCACTCATGTGGCATCAGTAGTGTCCCCAGCATCTCCAGTCATGGTAGTTTCCCCAGCAGAAAGGAAAATGTCAGATCCCAGGAAATTTCTGGGCCCCCTCCTTTGGCTCCTGGGCCCCCTTTTTGACCCTGGGCCTGGGTACAAATTACCCCCTTTAGCCCCCTCTCCTAGGCCCTGGGGGGCAGCATTTGACAGGCTGCCTCAGGTAGCAGGAAGTCTTGGGCCAGCCATGCTCCTGGCATGGTTATTTTGCATTTTGTCGCCACCACTTTTCACCCACAAGCTCCCATCGAAGCAATTCTTCACTTTATAACCCCAAATGCCATCTTCCCAAAGAAAAACCCTGAAGTGAACCTCATTGGAAGGCCATGAAATGAGGAGTGGGTGTTCTGAGCTGACCCTAGAATAATTGCGTCAGAAGCACAGAACTGATGGTGTAGGACAGTAGTTCCGATACTTATCAGGGGGCACAGTGCTCCCAAAGCCTCTTCTTCCTGGGTCAGCCAGGCATCACCATCTCAAATCTCACAAAATTCAACAGATCCAAGATGGCAGCACCCAAGTTTCACAAGATTTGGGTGACACTGCCTTGGATCTCATGAGATTTCATAGGCGAATGTTTAGGCCTACATATGCAAGTCCATAAGTTGGGGCTCCCGAAGCCCTTAGGGCCGTGGTTCACTTTTTCAATAGGTGGCTCCCTTGACCTAGTGGGCCATCAGCCACCGCTCCTGCAATAATCAATTATTGCAGTGCACCGCACCGCACCGCACTGCAATAATCAATTGCAGGATTAGGGCTGCAATCCTGTACATTGTTTGAGGTGGCAAGTTTTTTGTGAGGATTTCAGAGCTTCCTTGGTTGGTTTCTTTGGCTCCCCCAGGAACCATGACTCACAGCTGGGGAACCAACTGGTGTTTCGGTAGGATGTTGTGTTGTGTTAGGGTGTTGTGTTAGGGTGTTGTGGTACACACACACATGGGCATCATGGGATGATCCCGGTCAGCCCCCTGGGCACCACCATCTTGGATCTCACAGAACCTCGTGAGATGCAGGTGCCATCTTGTTCTGTAAGACTTTTAAGATCCCATATGGCAGTGCTCAACTGAGGGCCCAATCCGATCCAACTTTCCAGCTCTGGTGCAACCACAGTGCAGCCCCAAAGTAAGGGAACAAATGTTCCCATACCTTGAGGATGCCTCTGTGATTGCCTCCCCACCACAATATGCAGTGCAGGGGTCTCCAAACCCCAGCCCAGGGACCAAATGCGGCCCGAGGCGAGCCTCTGATCCCCTGAGAGCCTCTGGCCCAGTTGACCAAACACAACCAGAGTTGTGCTTGTGGGGTGGGGGGATGGGGGTCCATTTAAATGTGTGCTTTATTTCTTGGGTTGAGTTCGTGCCTGGAGAAGTCCTGGACATTTGAGCATTAGACATTCCTTTATTCAGTCATCTAAGTTTCATCTCTAATCTATTTATTTAAATTTAAATTTTATATTTAATTTTTTTTCCGGACCTCGACATTCTGCCAGATATTTGATGCGGCCCTTTGGCCAAAAAGTTTAGAGACCCCTGATGTAGTGCATGCCCCTCTGGCACAGCTTTATCAGTAATGAAAAACTGGATAGGATTGGGCACTGAGTAGGGAAGAAGAGGCTGTGGGGACGTTATTGCCCAGGTACATTAGGGAACTCCTGCCATAAGGTGTGAAACAGAGCTCAGCTCCCTCTTGCACCATGTTTGGCATATCCTGCCAGAAGCAGTTCAAGCTCTCGGAGGACTGTTGCTAATCTTTGTCTGTCAAAAATAAAGATGACATTGTAATAGGAGTTGTTGCTGAACTGGGCCTTGGAGCTACATTTCGGCTGTCAATAACTGGGCTGCTTAGATTGTAGATGACGGTGGCAACCACAGAGTTGCAAATCTCATTCCGTGACTCCCTAATCCCCCACTATGAGCAAACCTCTTGCCGCATTAGTCTTAATGCTCTGTTTTCATAATAGAGAGGAGAGAAGAGCAATTGTAATCAATATCTTATTTATTTTCGCAGCAGGGGCTGCCAGATTCAACTTTATCTCAAAGCCAATAATCTTTTTTATTCGTACATAGCAGAAGTTGGGGGGGGGGATAAAATAACATTTTAAGGTGGAATCATAAATGAGGGGATGGTGTAAAGTCAGCAAAGCCTTCCTTTACATGCCACGCATACGAGTCTGACAGCTGTGAACCAGGACTTCTGTGGCTTAGATCACACAAACATTTCTTTACTCAGCGTGTAGTTGACCTGTGGAACTCCTTGCCACAGCATGTGGTGACGGCATATGGCCTAGATGCCTTTAAAAGAGGATTGGACAAATTTCTGGAGGAAAAATCCATTACAGGTTACAAGCCATGATGCGTATGTGCAACCTCCTGATTTTAGAAATGGGCTATGTCAGATGCAAGGGAGGGCACCAGGATGCAGGTCTCTTGTTGTCTGGTGTGCTCTGTGGGGCCTTTGCTGTGCCCCTGTGAGATACAGGAAGCTGGACTAGATGGGCCTATGGCCTGATCCAGCGGGGCTGTTCTTATGTTCTGGTGTAGCAGTCTTTGAGTCCAATCCTATCTAAATTACTGGTGGTGCTGCAGCTATGCCAGGGGCATGCACTGCATCCTGTGGTGGGGAGGCAGTCAAAGAGGCCTCCTCAAGATAAAGGAACATTTGTTCCCTTACCTTGGGGCTGCATCGTGGCTGCACCGGTGCTAAAAAGTTGGGTAGGATTGGGTCCTTAGGCAAGCCTCTGCCTTCGTCTTCCCTGTCTGCAATAAGGAGGATAATTATATTTGCCTTACAGAGGAGTTGTCAGGTATTATTTTGATATACAGTTGGCCTTTGGTATTTGCGGGGGATCTGTTCCTGCCCCCCCCAATGGAAACCACAGATGCTAAAATCTACGGTCGGGCCTCACAAGACCTCGGGACACAACTGGAAATGGCACTTTCTGAGGCATGGGCAAGGCCTCGGAAAACCTCCAAAGGCACCCCCTGACACCCCCCAAGGTGTGGTACCCAGGGCAATTGACTTTCCCATCCCCCTTAGCTATGCCACTGGTTGTTATGGGACAGCTGGAGTCCCTGAGATGGTGAAGCGAGTTCAGAAGCACTCTTTTAAAAAATAAAAATATTTATTTCATTCATTTATATCCTGCCTTCCAGATGAATTTAGTACCTTGTATCTTGCTCTTCCTTGGAGGAACATGGGGCAGCACACTTAGCTCTGCCCCCTTTGCTTGTTCCTTGCTCCCCCCACCATTTACCTGTGGGGAGCCCCCTTGCTCCCCATAACAGTCATGAAGTAGGTTAAGCTGAGTGAAAGGGAGAATGAATCTGGCTGGCCATCGGTTCAGGGTGGATGTTGCTAAGAACATAACAGCTGGAGTTGATTTAACTCAAGAGTCCGTCTATTCCAAGATCTTGTTTCCCACAGGGACCAGGCAGATGCTTGGGAGAAATCTGCAGCCAAGGAATGGAGGCAAAAACTCTCTGCTAGTTTTTGTCTCTCAGCAAGTAATGTTCGTAGGTATACTATGCCTGACTCAGGAAGCTCTGTTTAGCTGTTGTGACTGTCAATAGACAAATCCATGGTGGAAGAGAATCTAGTTCCATTCTGAATCTGTCTCAGCCACTGACCATCATTAAATCCTGTGGCAGTGAGTTCCACAAATTACCATAGATACTCTAATGTAAGTCAATCTCACATATAAGTTGAGGGCAGGTTCCTGCATTCCATTTGGTACAGTAGGCCCCCTTATCCGTGGGTTCAACATCTGCAGATCTGAGAATCTGCTAGTGCAGAGCCTGCAGCCTAGAGGGCCTCAGAGGACCTCCTGGACACAACCGGAAGCCACTTCTGCTTTATGCCCACAAACTCTGGTCATATCTAGGAGGTGTTCTGAGGCTGGGGAAGGCCCACAGCCCAGGGGGCCTTCAGGTCCCAGGTCCACTTCATGGACCTTCCCTGTCCACCTCCCGGACACAACCGGAAGTTGTGGATGTGAAGTGGAATTGGCTTCCAGTTGCGTCCTGGCAGCGATCTGAAGAGACCGAGAAGCTAGCATGACCTCCAGAGGGTCCCCAGATGAGTCCTTGCAGTGCCACGACCCGGGCACCCACGAATTTCATTATCAGTGGATTTTTGTATGGGGGAGGGTTTATGAAACAGATCTCTTGCAGATAACTGAAGACCCACTGTTTTTCCCTTTGTGCCCTGTGCAGCCAAAGGGCTCTTACAAGGATTTCCTGCTACAGGGAGGGGCTGGACTAGATGACCTTATGTGTCCCTTCCATGATTCTATGAAAGCAAGGCTTTAAAATATGTTCTTCACCTCCCACGTTGCCTCCAGCAGACTTCTCAGTTCCGGCTAATCAACTGGCATAGGCAAGAGTCATTAGGACATTCCATCTCACTCATCTGTCTGCAAATGAACGTTTCCCCCCCACCGTGTTATTTGTTATCCTTCTGATAAATTGCAGCCCAAATGCCCAGAACATCATGTGCGGGGAGCTGACTGCACCTGCTTTGGAAAGAGAGTCAGAACCTTCCCTCCCCAAGTCTCTGCTCTGGTTCCTGTGTTCCACTTGCAACTGTCAAAATCAGAACATTATCTCCCTCCAGGCCGTGAGACAGATCTGGCAAGGCCCACAACTTCCTCCTAGAACACCTACTTAGCGGTACAACCTCCTTCCCCCCCATCACTCCACTATAAATCTCTCCTAAAATGCCATCTTTTCTGCAGAACTTATCTTCTCAATCCTCATTCTGAACCATGGCTAAGCCTCGCTACAATTGCACCCCCCCATTAAACTTCTTTGCAGTAAAACTGTATGTGGAGAGTGAGATCTGTGATGAGTGGATCTTTTTTTAAAAAAAACCCAAACATGATTTTTATTTTCTTCAAGGCTTAGAGCAGTTCTGGAGTGAGTCCTGGGGATTTGTTTCAAGGAAGGTGCATGAGTTCGCATGTGTGTGTATTTCAATGGTCAGAATGGCCCCCCTCCCTAGGATTGGGGTGGAAGATTTTAAACACTCTGCACTCATCAAATTGGCTGCTGGGGGGGGGGGTGTTAAAAGCCCACCCCTTGAGGCCAGAGGGTCCTCAGAGCAGTGTGGCAACCCCTGCTGCCAGTGAAAGCTATGAGGAGGGGAAAGAAAGTACAGTGGTCCCTCGTTGTCCGTGGGGGATCAGGTCTGCGACCCCCCTAGATACCAAAATTTGCAGATGCTGAAACACATGGGGGGGGTCAGAGTTGTGGGGCCCACAATAACTCACCTGAAGGCATCACTGGGTCCTTTGGAGGTTTTGCTGGCCTCACTGTACCTCAGAAGGCCTTCTGGACATGTCCGGAAGTCGCTAATGCGACTTGGCCAACTCCTCTAATCCCACAGGACCAGTCAGTCACTGCACCTTTCACCAGTGGGGAGGGTGGGAGGAACTGTCACCCACTGCTATTACCCACCACCCTAAGGGACTTGGTGTAAGTGTCTGCTCCAGGTCTTCGATCACCCTGGCACTGAAACTGCAGGTTGGCCCTTGGTATCTGTGGGGATCCATTCCCAGACCCCTGAGGAGACTGAAACCTGTGGATAATTGAATTAGTGGTTGGGGGCCATCAGAGGACCTCTGGATGGGACAAGAAGTGCCTTCCCGTTTTGTGCAAAGGTGTTCTGAGGCACACAGAGGTCAAAATGGAAGTGCCTCTCAGAAAGCCTTCTCAGAGGCCTTCTGAGGCATGCGGAGGCTGTGTGTGACCTTCCCCTGCCTCATGACACCACTCAGGTGCAACTGGAAGGCACTTCCAGTTGTGTCTGGGGGGTTTGGTGAGGCCCTCCAGATGCCCGTCAGGACCCATTATAAGCAAATTCATGAGTTCCAAATCCATGGATAAGGAGGGCCCAACCGTACTGGCAGTTTCCTAACCAAGCCACTTGAGGACTTCCTAGAAAGAGTCGGTTCTTGAGGGACTCCAGTGGATGCTGTCTGCTCTACTGAAGTTTTTTCCATTCCAAGATCCTATCAAACAAACAAAGTAATAGTTGGGGACCCACTGCTGATGCCACTCCTTTCCTGGGTCCTGATCCACCCCCCCCGCCCTCATTGTCTCCTGCCCTGTTCCTCTTGTGTCAAACTCAAGCCAAGAGACGGATATATTTGGATCTTTGCATTTGTACAGCAGATGGTTTTGGGAAAAGGAGTGGGCTGCCAGCCAGATGAGAATTTCAGCGCTAACTAGAGGGTGTTTTTCCCCATAGAGTTCAGAAGAGTTGAGCTTTGCTTGGTGGATCAGACCAAAATGCATCTAGTCTGGTTTTCTACTGGTGCCATCCAGAAAGCTGGAAAGCCCATGTCCCTTTGATGGTGATGGTCTTCCTCTACTATAGTGGTCTTCAACCTTTTTCAAGTCACGACCCCCCTCCCCCAAATAAAGAAATAAAGTATGAGACTGGGAACTCACCACCAATCTCTCCCCCTCCCGTGACTTGCCCCCACCTGCCTAATTTCCCCTTATCTCTTGGGACTTCACAACAACCCTGTGAGGTGGCAGCCTGGCCATAGGAGCTGCAAGGCAAGACAGTGAGAAGAGGCTGTGCAGGATTAGATCAAGAACTCAGTTTGGGTAAGGCAGTCCCATGATTGGGTTGGATCCAAGCTTTGGATAATAGTGTAAAATAAGTGAGAGTGAGGCTTGGACCATTTTGTTCCTGTGAGAGGTGGGCTTTAAAGGTTGCAGAGCCCCGCCCCCCAAATGAGGTTTCACAACCCCTCAAAATTAAAAAGGCTCAGGGCCATTTTTTCTGCATTCATCTTTGTTAAAGACTTGGAAAGGAACATTGTGGAGGGTCTGATTTTTGCCATGTGGAATGTGGCGTGGCATGTGGGAAGTTTGCAAAGTCCTCCGTTTTTCACAGTGATGCTCAGAATGTAAGCAAGAGGAGATGTAATAACATGTGGGCTGTGTAGGTATGTGCCTATACAGTGAGACTTCAAGTCATCGAAGGGGAAAATAAAATGCATTTCTCCTTCCTGGCAACCAGGCATTGCAGCCTGTGGCTGCTGACTTTTCGCTTGCACATCCTGAGTTTAAATGTGTTTACCTGGTCATGGGAATGAACTAGAGATTGCAGTGAGTTTTTTTTTTTTTTAATAAATAAAAAAGAGTTATAGGCTCAAAGGCTCCTGATCTAATAATAATAATAACTTTATTTTTACCCCACCTTTCTCCCTGAAGGGACTCAAAGTGGCTTACAACAGGTTAAAACAGATTAAAAAACATAGTTTAAAACAGATAAAAGCATATTAACACATATCATAAAAACAGTAGTCAGATAAAAAGTAGTCAGGTAAAAAGAGCATAGAGCAGCAAATCATAAAAGAATCAGGCCTGTAACCAAGTATTTAAAAAATATTAAAAGATGTTGAAAAGCTGTTAAAAAGGCTGAGAACTCAGAAGGCTTGTTTAAACAGAAGGGTCTTCAGGCCTTGCCGAAAAGTCTCAAGAGAGGGAGCCATTCTTAAGTCACCTAAAGGAAAGATCTACCTTCATTTATTTTCAGGCAAGTTCCATGTTATGCCATTAATTCTGGAGCAAAGGTGTGAATGGAGACTTGAGGGTTGGAGCTGGAGCTCAGTCACAGAGTGCCTTGCTTTGCATAGCAAAATCAGGCTAACCCCACTGGACCAGTCCCAGGGCCTATCTAGTCCAGCTTCCTGGATCTTACAGTGGCTCACCGGATGCCCCAGGGAGCACATAAGACAACAAGAGACCTGCATCCTGGTGCCACTCCCTTGCACCTGGCATTCTGAGGTAGCCTACATCTGGAACCAGGAGTTTGCACAAACCCAGTCATGGATTGTAACCTTTGATGGACTCTTCCTTCATCAATCTGTCCAATCATCTTTGAAAGGTATCTAGAGCAAGTGCCATCACCACATCATGTGGCAAGGAGTTCCACAGGTTAATTATATAAAGAAATAATTCCTTTTGTCTGTTCCAACTCTCCCGACACTCAATTTTAGTAGATGTTGTCTGATTCTGGTGTTTTGCATGAGGGAAAGGATCATCCTTCTATCCATCCCATTCAGAAGGCACCTGGCTTTTTGGAAACGACCCTAGTCTGAAATCCTGGAGGGCCTCTGCCAGTCAGTGTTGGGACAATATTGAGCTAAGTGGACCTGTGGTCTGATTCTCTAGCATGCAGCTCTGTGTGTTCAGTATTACAAAAATTAAATTCCGCCTGCACAGAGCTTGTTAGACCTTTGATGAAATTTATGATGAGGAACTTTTAGGCAGTTTTCCCAAAGGGTCTTGCTCAGCTGCAAGACAGGGATTCTCCTTTCCTTTCTGAAAAATGAAGACCTCCCTGCCTTATGAGCACAACACCATCTGGGCCAGGGGTCAGATTCCGATTTGGGGGGGAGGGTAATTTGCCAAAAAATGTGCAGTGTGGTGACTCATCATCATCAGGACTTCTCTGCTTTAGTAGTGGCTCTCAATGGACTCCATGCTTGTGCAGGGTTTTGTCAATGACCTTTTTATTTGATGGCTTGCAAAAGAGGAAGTTCTTGTCAGGACAAGCGTTTAAGCTGGGGGACCTCTTGTCCCAGGTGCCAGGCTGCAGGGGGGTGTCCAAGAGGCCACCCCAAGATGTTTGAACTTCTTTTTCAAGAAGAAAACGTTGTTTATTGGCATGATTTTATATATATGCCAATATATATAAAAGTTATATATATATATAAAAGTTATATATATATATATATATATGAAGTTACAAAGTAATATATAAATATATGAATTTATAAAGTTAGTATATATATTGTACATAGTATATAGCAGTGTTTCTCAAACTGTGGGGCAGGACCCACTAGGTGGGTCACAAGCCAATTTCAGGTGGGTCCCCATTCATTTCAGTATTTTATTTTGAATATATTAGATTTGATGCTACCCTGGTATGTGACTGAATTTGGGAAAATGTTACAGACCTGTACTTTTAACAAGCTACTATGTATATTCTTTTAACCACGATAGTAAGTGGGACGTAATCCTGGGTAGGATTGCAGCCTAGGATTATTGAAAATTTTCCTTCTTGATGATGTCACTTCTGGTCATGACATCACTTCTGGTGGGTCCTGACGGATTCTCATTCTAAAAAGTGGGTGGTATTATTATTATTATTATTATTATTATTATTATTATTATTATTATTATTATTCATTTAATGTCATGACTATTACTAAAAATAATTTCATCATGGGGGATGTCAAAAATTTACGGGTCTTGGGTGCCAAATGTCCTGGGCATGGCACTGCATTCAGCCCCTTGTATAGACATGAGTAGCTTAATCCTATGCTTGTTTTCTCAGAAGAAAGAGATGTTTTATTTAGGGGGACTTACTTAGGAGTAAGTGTGTATAGGGGTTCAGCTTAAGGGCCTAAGAGCCCAATCCTATGCATTTATACTCTGAAGTAAGTTCCATTGCAGTCAATGGGGCTTACTCCCAGGAAAGTGGGGATAGGATTGGGCTGCCAATCTCTGGGAAGTCCTTCAGTGGCGTACCTAGAGGGGTGCAAGGGGGCAAAGGCCCTGGGTGCTGTGGTTGGAGGGGACAGTATAGCAACCCGCTGTACAATTCCACAGGGGGCTCCTTTTCTTTAAAGGGGAAGGGGGCAGCTCTCAGACCTGTGGGAAACCTAACCAATAATACATACAGTGAGCTCAAGGAAATATGTTAATTTGTTATCTGTGAATTGTCCTCCTTATCTGCTAATACTGTGCCAGAACACTTGGGACGGGGAGACTAGGCACAGCTGCAAGCAGGCAAGCAGGATCAAGAGAGGAAAATACTCCTTGTTTTTTAGGAAGTGGTCTGAATTGGGTCAATTTTCTGCTTCAAATGGGCATTATGATTGGCCCATAATGGAGAATCGTTGGACACATTTGTGTCTGCTTCCAGACTTGCCCCATCATCTTGGGAACTCCAGCTGAAGTTGCACAACTTTGGCAATCTGAGGTCTCTGGAAGGCTACATGAGGGCTGCTCTGGGACTGGGGAAAGCCCAGGGAAGGAACCAAGAGACATGTGTAGGAGGAGGAAGGGTGAAGCAATCCCTTCCCCACTGATGAACTCTGAGGCCACATTGTTGGGCCAGTAACATTCAAGTTGAGGGATAGACAGCACAGAGGAGGAAGCCAGGAGATGTAGATGAGCCCTCGCTGTCACCCAGTCCCATAGACTTCAAGTTAAGATTTGTAATGTTCATAGAGTGTATAGTGAAGAGGGTCCCCTGGAACCTAACCCTATATTCCCTACAGGTTCATTGATTCGGTATCTGCTAATTCGGTATCCACTAGGTTTTTCCAGGAACCTAACCCTAGTCGATAATGAGAACTGACTGTAATGTCCTCTGTCTCCCTGGCACAGATCTTACAAGTGATGGCTATTATTCCGAGAGGCAGTGACGAGCACTGGTTTGTCTCTGAGGCGAGTCCTAGGCCATACCCCCTCATGTGCCCTGTGTGTGTGCTCAACTCCTCACAGCTTCCTAAATTATGGCAGCTGTGCCTGAGGCAACTGTCTCAATTGACCTCCTTGATGGGCCAGCCTTGGTTCTGTCATTTATAAAAGGGTATATTTGTTCATTCGCTGTCAGACAGAGGCAGAGGCCACAAAAGACGGTAATCTGCAGCTCCACTTCTCCAGAGGTTAATCGGCAGCCGGAGAATTTGAAATGCTTACAAAGAGATGGGGCCAAATAAAATGCATTTTTTTAGGTTCTTGGCAGGAGATAACAGATATTTAAATGCATGTGCAAGGACTCCCTGAAAGTTAATTGATGCCCACTCTTGACAAGAACGTGCCTGCCAGCGATGTGGATGAACTGAAAAGCAAATGACCTAACCAGATTCAGAGACAGATGCTTTATTCAACAAAGAAGATGAAGAGGGGGAAAAGTCTCTGGGGGGTTGGGGGGTTGGGTGGGAAGTATCATCTCATTTGTGAGATGGATGGGAGTGTTTATGGATCTCAAGGATGACATATTCATTGGCTTGCTTGCCAAGTTCAACATTTAAGGAAAACTTTTGGGACTGTTTCCCTTTCAGTTTTTCTGGATCCAATTCACATTGATCGTTGGAGGAAGTTTAACTGCCTGGCAGGGTCTTATCCTGCACACAGAATGCTGGGAAGTTGGTTTCTATTTCCATCACTTCTGCCCAAGAGAAAGGTATCTAAGAGCTTTCCCTCCAGGTGTAGGCTACCTCTGACTTGCAGGTGCAAGGGAGTGGCAACAGGATGCTATGGTCTTGTGGTCCTGAGGCTTTAGTGGGCCACAGTGAGATGCAGGAAGCTGGACTAGATGGGCCTTTAGCCTGGTCCAGCCAGGCTCTTCTGATGTTCTTAGGTGCAAAAGATGCAAATAGCATTGGTTTCTCTCCATTCTGTGCATAACCATTTGCATAGGGGTGTTCGCTTTTTTGAGCGTCCCAGTTCATGCAGCAACTGTTACCCTGCACATGCCCAATCTTGTCTGATCTTGGAAGCTAAGCAGGGTCAGGCCTGGTTAGTACTTGGATGGGAGACCGCCTGGGAATACTGGGTGCTGTAGGCTTATACCATAGTCTTTCGAGACTGAAGGTTGCCAACCAATTCAGGACCTCTTTGTTGACATTCGGGGGGGGGGGGCATCTGGTTGACCACTGGAGAGAACAAGGAACTGGATTAGACAGCCCTTTGACCTGATCCAGGTTGGACTCAAAGTACAGTTAGCCCTTCTTATTCATGGGCTTGGCACCCCCAGGTTTGAGCTTCCACAGATGCCAAGCCTGTGCCTCACTCCTGGAAGCTGCCGAGATAGACTAGAAGTTGTATCTGGTTTCATCCAGGAGGCATTCAAAGGAGGCCGGGTCCATCCTCCAGAGGGCCCGGTATGGCCCCCAGTAAGTTACTGTGGTGCCCTGACCCCGATTTCAGCATCTGCAGATTTCGACATCTGCGGATTTTGATATCCACAGGGGTCATGTAACTGATCCCCTGTGGATACTGAGGCCCCACCATATATGTTCTTAAACTTATTGTGGCTTTACATAGCCTAGCATGCAAGAAAAGGCAAAAGAACTTGAATGAGTGTTCATGCACCCTTGAATAATAAACTCCTGGATACAGACAGTGACTCCTAATTACTCCTATCAAGACATTTCATAGCCTCCAGCTTAAACTAAGACACTTGAGTGGGATGAGCTCATCTTTCATGTCTTGTTTGTTTCTCATCAGCCCAAGTAAATACTTGGAAAACCTTCCCAAGTGCCTTGGAGTCCTCCAAATACCCTCAGGAGGAAAAAAATAAAGGCTGGACAAGCCCTAGATTTGAGCCTGGTTCTAGCAAACCACACAGCTGGAGGGAGCTTTGATCTTGTGTTTCTTGAACCTCTTGGACACAAGGCAAGGAAAATAGAAAACCACTCAAGATTATCCTCACTGATGGGTGTAGTCGTTCTCTTGTTGGAGGAAATGCTCAAACGGAAGACCCCTCTCCCATGTGAAGTTTGATGAAGTACAGTGTTGGTTGGATGCTCCACTTTGTTCTGTGCTAGTCAAGGACCAGTTCAGAAGTCCACACTTGAAGAAAGTTGTAGGCAAATTGGAATACATTGGGCCATTTGTGGATACTGAATTCCATGGATAATGAAATCTGGGGGGGGGGTGCACCCACAGAACAGAAGTGCATCTGTAGTTTCTTCAATCTTCAACCACAGGGGTGGTTTTCAGACTTCCCCAATGACTGTTGTTGCCTTCCTCTGAAACTACAGTGGGTGCTCCTAAACCTGTGAGCTTGGCTTCTGTGGATTTGAATATCTGTGGCACAGAGGACCTCCTGGACATGACCCAAAGTGCCTTCGAGTCATGACCAGGACGTCTTCTGACCTCCCCATTCCTCAAATGATCTCCTGGACATTTCCGAAAAGCACTTAAGAGCTAGTACATAATAGAAGACAAACAGCACAATCCTAAGCGTGTCTACTCAGAAGTAATTCCCACTATAGTCAACAGCACTTACTCTCAGGAAAGCATGTACAGGGTTGTAGCCAAAGACGTTTTTTCTGTTACCCTAGAGGGCAGGACTAGATCTCATGGGGGTTTCATTTTGGGCCCAGTCCTGTCCAATTTTCATCCCAGTGCTGATGCTGCCAAAATGTAGCCCTGATGTAAGGGAACAAACATTCACTTACCTTGAGGAGGCCTCCATAACTACCCCTCCCCCCCATGCAGTATGCAGCACATGTTGACATGACTGAAGTGCTGCTGGAAATTTGGATAGGATTGGTCCCTTTGAGTGTTAGGAGATATTTCTGAATGATGAGAGTTGTTTGACAGCACAACCAGTTACTTGGTGCTGCTGGGCAATCCTCCCTGAAAGTCTTCAAGCAAAGCCTGACCTGCCATTTGTTGGAGAGGACCTAGTTCTGGATTGGTTCTAGTTCAAGCAGGGGGTTGGACTAGATGACCTCCAAGGTTCCCTCCAACACAAGCATTCAATGACACTTGAATGGGCTCTGTTGCTCATTCAAGGGAGGTATCTCACTGCCTTATGCAAAAGGAGACATCTCTGTCTTCTCCCCTGTCACACACCAAAGGGTACAACATTTGTGATGTTCTGGGTTCATGGTTGAGTGGCCTTGGTATGAGATCCTTGGTCAGCCTTGCTTGCATTTGTTGCCCCTTGAGGACTGCAGCATTTTCAAGACAGAGAGGAAACAAATCTGTTTCAGTGATAGGCAAGATAAATAAATAGAAAAGGTCTCCACCTGTGGGTGCCCTTTTTGCATCATTCATAATTTTTCTTTTGCACGATGGAGGCGGATTTTTTTTCTTTGAATTTGAATCTTCAGTCCAAAGCTGTAAAACTTCTGAAAGGTTTTTTTATACTTAAAAAAAGCAAAAGAGTGTCATAGAATCCCTGACAGCAACCAGATCCTTCCAACTTAAGGGAGCGCCTTCCTATTAAGATGTATTGTTCCTGTCAAGAATGGTACCTCTGTTCCATTTGATGGATGGTGTTTCATACCATGACTGTTTTGAAACTCCTGGCCTTTTGCTACCAAAAATAATATATCTTTTTGAAGGAGGACATGAAGATGAACCATCACAGATATAGGCATCCCTGTTTCCGTGGTTCCGGTATCCACTGTTTCACTTATCCGCAATTTTCCGAGCCCTAGTGCTACTTCATTTTTCTATACTGTACTTTACTTTTATTTTCTTGCTTAACCCTAAGGAATGCAACATGTAGGCAGACTGCCTATGTGCTAGAACGGGGGTCTCTAAACTTTTCGGCTGAAGGGCTGCATTAAATATCTGGCACAGTGTCGAGGGCCGGGAAAAAAATTAAATATAAAATTTAAACAAATACATTACAGATGGAACTTAGATGAATGACTGAAATGAATGAATGAATGCACTCAAACACCCAGGATTTCTCCAACCACCAACACAGCCCAAAAGTGTAATCACACACTTAAATAGACTAGTTCCCCACCCCACAAGCACAACTTTGGTTGTGCTTGGTCAACCGGGCCAAAGGCTCTCAGGCTGGCCACAGGCTGAGTAGAGGCTCTCTGTGGGCCGCATTCAGCCTCCAGGCCGGGGTTTGGAGACCCCTGTGCTAGAAGGACAGAGCCAGAATGTTAACAGGAAGCAGTTAATATTGTTTCCTGTTCCCTGCTAATATTTGGATAGTCCCCTCCCTCTAGCATGCAGGCAGCCTGCCTGTATGTCGCGTTCCTGTGCTAAGCAGGAAAATAAAAGAAAGTAATGTACAGAAAAACAAAGGTAATGGCTGGGAGTGTTGTGGCGGGTGCATTGTACAATAATTTTATAGGGTTCTCCCATATCTGCAGTTTCTGGATCTATGGGGCGATGCCTGTGACTAGTAGTAGTAGTAGAGTCTAAGTAGAAGAGACAGAAGTTATCACATTGCCTCAAAGGAGATGCTTTTCAATAATCAGTTTGCACATTTGGCCAAGACTAATGAAGTCCTGAGTGATCTGGTGAGAATCCTCTCTCTCTCTCTCTCTCTCTCTCTCTCTGTGAATCCTATCTAACAAATTGGTTATTACTGTGAAACAAAAATGCAGACGCTGTATATACGTTAACACTCCGTTGAGAGGTGCTGCTCAGGAAACCTTCCCTGGCCGACCCATGATTTTAATGTATGCTGCGGTGATTACATGTTGCAGTGCCAGGAACTTTTTATAACTCTCATCAAGCTCAGTGTTCCTGTGGGAAATCGATCCTTTGATGTGGGCAGGCAAATGATCACCCTTGGATGGCAATGTGGATTTTGCACCCGCCCTTCTCTCGCATCCACATTGCCAAGTATAGATCAAGGTGACTGGATTCTGCAATCACCAGGTTGTAGTAGGAGGAGTTGGTGATGATTTAAAAAAATCCCACAACATGTCACTGCTCAGAATACTCTCTGCCCTTAGTGGTGAAATGGGAGTCATTCATTGGTTCCTTCACTTGCTCATTAACATGAAAATTAGGCCTTGCCACATTTTAAGGTGCAAGCTTCGGGTCTCTGGGTATTGCCAACCAGGAATATAGAGAATGGCAATGGGGGGGGGCGGCGGGCATGGCAATATGAAGGGCACACACCTCTGAAACCTGCCACACATCTGCAGCACTTTTGGAGATGTGCATGAAAGCATGCCTTTTAAGAAAGGGGCAGTTCCCTCCTCCAGTTTAAGAGAACTTGCTTGCTCCTTGGAAGCAGCTATACAGTGCGACCTCATTATCTTTAGGGGAGCTGTTACAGGACCCCCCCCCTCCATGAATCTGTGGGTAGCAACAAACCAGAAGTGGCTTCCTTGCACTGCCCTGTCCAGAAAAAGTCTCTGCAATCATAGGGCCTGTGGGGGGAGGGGAATCTTTAACTGAATTCCTAAATCTCTCTCTCTCTCTGTGCAACTTTGCAAACAAGAAATGAAAAACTGGAATGGGAACGCGAGGATCCAGGCTGAGTTATGGACTTGGGGAGTTTCGCCAGAAATATGAAGCTTAGTGTTTATTCCGGGGGGGGGGGGAGCGGCAGGGAGGATACGAAGCTCGTTCTCCCCTGAGCTTGCTCTGCAACATCCTCCAATTGATTTTTTTGTTTCCTTCTCTGCACTGCTTGATTCTTCATTCCTGAAGCAGCTGGTTTCCTTACACGTTTGACTATGTAACGAGGCGGCAGGAATAGCATTTGGGCTTAAATGTCTGGGATTGGGAGATTTGGGGTCAAGCGTGATGCTTCAGGAAGGAGAAGCAAATGTCAAAGGCATTCTTTGGGACATGGTGGAAGACAGAAGCGCATTCCAGGTGCCCCCTGTATCTGCGGGGCATTTGTTAGAGGCACCCACTGTGGATACGGAAACCGTGGATACGGGGGAACCCTATGGACCCAATGCTCTGTGCCCCTCCTATGCCCATCACTTTCCGTTTTCTTCATTAACAAGCAGTCGTGTTTCTTCCTTTTGCAGATGCTACAAGAGAAAGCAGCAAGCAGGCAGGGAGTCTGCATGATAGGGGGACTAAGGACCCAATTATATCGAATTTTCCAGTGCTGATGCAACTGTATCCATGGGGTGTGCACTGCATCCTGTGGTGGGGAGGCAGTCTCCGAGGCCTCCTCAAGATATGGGAACATTTGTTCCCTTGCCTCAGGGCTGCGTTGCAGCTGCACAAGTGCTGGGAAGTTGAATAGGCTTGGGCCCTAAGAGCACAATCCTGAGATTGTGCTGGGCCAGCGCAATTCTTTGGCGCCAGCCTGGGAGGGTTGCAAACATGCCATAAAGCATGTGTGGGCCTCCTTGCATGTTAGCCAGGCTGGCCCAAGGATGTGTGCCGGCCTGCAGAGGCTGCATTCAGCTCTGCCGCAATGGAGCATGGTAAGTCCATGCCAGCCAAACTTGGTCGGCGCAGGGATCTGGGGGTGGCATGGGGGAAGACGGGGTGGAGGCATTCCGGGGCAGGGGGAGGGCGGGTGGTGGGACATGGGACCAGGATCCCACACTTGTGCTGGATCCTGACCCCATTCCCGGGCAGCCTGGCACAGCTCTGGGCTGATCAGATCTGCACCACCTCCTTAGGTGACGCAGATTCGAGTAGATGCATTGGGGCTGCTGTGGTTCTCATCAGGGTGAGGGAAAGTGGTTCCCTTTGTCCCAAGCTAAGCTGCTTTCAGCCCCAAATGCACGCCGGATATAGGGCAGGCCTGCCAGCCTCCCCATTCCAGCACAAGTTAGGATTGTGCTGTAACTGAACGTTCAGGAAGCAGGACAGTTCCTGCTTCTACTCCATGGAGCAGCCTTCAGTTTCTCGCCTCTCTCTTGGAAGCAGGCAGGAGAAGGATTTTTTTTTTTTAATGTCCTCCTAACCTTGTTGGTGGAATTCTTTGCCATGGTGTCACTGCAATTACTTCTGGACTGGGGTGGAGGGGGGCAGCAAAGGCAGAGGTGGCCCTGGGTGGGGGAAAGCCCAGGATCGCCTCTGCTGAGGTGGCCTGCTAAATGCTACCCCCTCTTCCCTGATGATGTGCCAGCCTCTGCCCTTCTCTCTCTCCAGTTCTAACTTAGCGCTCTCCTCCTCCCTACACTTCTTCTACCTCTCTGCTCCCCCTTCCTTTTCCAATTCAGGGAGGGGAAGAAGAAGCTGGAGCAGTGGAGGAAGGCAGGTCGGCAGAGATCGGTCCACCAATCTGCTACCTGAAGCGTCTGCTTCAGTTGGCCTCACACATGGGCCGGCCCTGGATCTGAGCACCTGCCACACCTTGTTGCCTCTGGTTCTGAGCCAACTTCTATCCTAATCCTTACAAGTGGAACTTCCACCCAGAACGCCTGTCTGATGCCTCCTCTCTTACTTCCTTAAAATCTCTCCTTAAGCCCCACTTTCCCATGAAGCCTTTGGCCAAATCCCTTCTCTCCATGTGCGAATGTAACTACACACACAGCGTAATTCTGTACACATTTACAGAAAAGTAAGTTCCAGTGTGACTTTCTCCTATTCCCATATGCATAGCATCGCATCTGAAATAATGGCACAGTTGTCCCCTGTCTCTATTTTCCTCTACCGTATCTGTTTTTTTTATTGTGATCTTCTTGGGGCAGAGACCTGGTCCCTCATCTGTTGTACAGCTATCTTTCCAAATGAGTACAAACAAGTAGTTCTAACACTAACCACATAAGAACATAAGAAAAGCCCCCTGGATCAGGCAAAAAGCCCATCTAGTCCAGCTTCCTGTATCTCACAGGGGCTCACCAGGTGCCTCAGGGAGTGCACGAGGCAACGAGAGACGTGCATCCTGGTGCCCTCCCTTGCATCTGGCATTCTGAGCTAGCCTACTTCTAAAGCCAGGAGGCTGCACAAACCCATCATGACTTGTAACTTGTCAGTGGACTCTTCCTGCATCAGTCTGTCCAGTCTGCTTTTCAAGGCACCTAGGCCTTTTGCCATCATTGCATCCAGTGGCAAGGAGTGCCACAGATTAATTACAGGCTGCGTAAATAAATCTTTTCTTTTTCTTTTCTTTTCCCGTTACGCAATCATGAGTGGCCGCTTGGAATGCGAGTGCAGTCTGGGTGGCCATGAATAGAATCTCAAAATTCTAGGAACTGCTTTTGCAGAAGGGCCTCTAGGGGAGGGGGAGACAAAGCTGCCACCTCCTGGTAGATATTGCGCAGGCACATTTGCCATAAGAAATGTCTTTCCCAAGAGTGGCAGGGCATCATAGAAGCCCTAAATCAAAACAGCTGTGGAAGAAGTTTGCAAAACAACCCTCATTCTTTTCCCTAAGGGAAACTGCAAGGAAAATCCATCTTTCTTGCTTGTTCTCCTGACTGGGAAGGGGATTTTTCTTTTTCATTTTGGAAGAGACCTGGAGAATTGCTAGCTGCCTTGGGGGTGGGGAGCTGGGGGGGCAGGAGCAGCAATTGGAGATGTTTGAACCTAAAGAGTTTAGTGCTCATTTGGTTTTCCTAGCAACCGAGCAGAAGACTGTGGCAGGCATTAAGAGCGCATGTTCCCAAAGTGTCGCATTTGTTTGTTTGTTTATAACATGGAGCACATCTGCAGAGCTGCGCTGTCTCCCAGGTAGCATAATTTCGTCGAGAGCAGTGGCTGGCTTCCAAATGGGTGCTCTTGTTTTTTTTTTTTTTGCAAGGATCTTGGCGCCGTTTGCTTGCCTTCCTTTCTCCCTCTCCGTTCTTTGCTTGCATAATTGGTATGTCAAGATCAGAGCAGGGCGTTCTCACACACACATTAAACATCGCACGTCATTAATGTCGCCAGTCGCTGCCAATTAAGGCCCACACCTGCTGGAGTCCCAACAGGCTTCCTCAGGATGACGAGGCTTCTTGTTAACATTCCATCATGAGTTCCTAAGATTCTGTCACACTCCAGGGTGATCACGAGGTGGATGACGGGGTTGTGCAGCTTGGGGTTCTCATGTATCTTAACTAGATATGCAGTTAGCAGCAATGTAGGCTCAAGTCCCATGACTCACTCCCAAGTCAATCTTAACTCCTGTCAATCACTGACTCTGCTTGGGACTCAGAGCCAGTTGTGCACCCCAGTTGCTGTGTGTGTGTGTGTGTATTCTTGCTTACTTTTTGGGGGGTGGGGAATACTTCTGCATTGTACCACAAGACCTCCTGGGTGATCTGGAAGTGAGCACCACCAAAATTTGACTCAGAAACTTGAGACTGAACTTGAGAATTTGAGCTAGGATTGAAGACTTGATTTGAAACTTGAAGGTCCAGACTTGACTTGAGACTTGAAGTTAGGGACTTGAATGCATCACTTGGAATTACCATAAATACTCACTGAAATATATAGTACGGAAATTTTACTATAGTATAGTATAGTACTGAAATTTTTGCCAAGTAATCAAGCTGCAATGATCACCTCGCCTTATCTCCAGGTCAATCAGAGGGCAGAGCCTTTCAACTCTGAACAGTTTCCTCTCTCAGCTGAGCTGTTGCTCAGCTCAGGCAGGCACCTCCTTAGTTGCTACAGTTACTTTCCTGCGAAGTTCCAGCCAAAGTTAACCTTTTCTTCTGCTGCAGCCTGGTTCTGGTACTGCTTGGCAAATGCTTGCAAAGCAGGTCTGTTTTTGGAAACACCAGGATGGGACACCTGCCTTTCCTTCCCAGGCTACAATTCAGTGCACCATTACTGAAGAATAACACCCATGGAAAGCAGTGGGTCTACTTCTCAGTAAAAAGGGTTGCAAATATCTCATCTCTCTGCTGTGAATTGAATTGCACACTCTCAGGTATGTGTTATGGGTTGTATGTTGTATGTAGAGCTTCTGGCTTAACACGCCAGACACCTTAAAGGTGTCTTTGGTTCATGGTTCTCCTCATGTCCACCTTAAAGGTGGATTTGATTCATGGATCTCCTGCAGTGGTTCCCAACCTTTTTCACTTGCATATCCCTTGGCAGCCCATTTCCATAAATTGTACCCTTCATATTAGCAAAATGTTTGTAATTAATAATACAAGCCCTCATCTCCTCCATATGAAAACCCAGACTTCATGTATTCATCACATATTTTCTCTTTTCATCTGTTTGAGGAACAGAAGACTCTGCCTTTGCCCTGTTTTGCACCAGAAGTGTGCTGAGAAATTCTGGGTGATTGATCACTTTCCATATTACGTTTCAGCTTTTTTACTGTGCTGGTTTTCAATCACTGGTTCACACATGAATTGTTGACCAAAAACTAGCTATTGGTGGGGCTTTCACAGCCAACTAGCTACCTCCCTTCCTGCCTTGCTGGTCCTTGCAAGGCATTCCTGTCTTGCAAGGCATTCCAGAGCATGGCTTGCCTTTTTCTACCATTATTCCATTCTTTTTCAAGTACCCCTAAAGGTCCTGTTTAGTGTCCCTGGGAGTACGTGAATACCAGGTTGGGAACCACTGTTTTACTGTTATGTAGTTTACAGTGCACTTACTCTGATAGTGCTTACAAAAAGGTGGTGAAGACCAGAATTTAAAAAAGAATAAAAATGTATCTTATGAGCTTTTACTACGTTTTTAATAAATTCGAGACTACAGTTCTTAAGTAACAATTAGTGGTGGGTTATTTTTCAGGATCTGGCCTCAGGTAAAATCAACAAAACTATAGTCAGACACCCCCCTAAGTTTAACCCCCGACTTATCCGAGGGTCATAGAAAATGCCATGATTGTTGACTCAAAACCTGCCCTTGACTTATCTGTGGGGTCGATTTATAGGCGAGTATCTGTGGTAGTATATGGGATTCACTGACACAAGATGTAGCAATGATCACTAGATGGCTTTGCTAGGGTGAGATGAAATGGATTCATAGAGTAGGATAGGTGATAGTCATGATGAGCACCAATTGAGATGGCTTTAAAAGGGTTCTTCTGCAGGGTCAGGCCCATTTAATCCAGCATTCATTTTCCCCTCCTTCTCTGTGGTTGTTCTCTTATATTTAGCAAGGAGAGAACAACGGTCTTTTTCATTCCAGCAGACTGTCTTTCAATTAGCTGTTGCTGGCATCTCTCTCGTGCTTCTTTTTAGCTTGTGAGCCCCTTTTTAGCAGAGATCCACCTTGAGAATAAAACAGCCACTATTATAATGCCATTGTACAAATTGATGGTCAGGCCCCATCCAAAGTACTGCATACACTTTTGGTTGCCACATCTCAAAAAGGATCTAATGGAACTGGAAAAGGTGCAAAAGAGAGCGACCAAAATGATCCCTGGGCTGGGCAATCTCTCTTACGAGGAAAGGCTACAGAGTTGGGGCTCTTCAGTCTAGAAAGAAGATACCTGAGATATAATGGAGACAAACAAAATTATGCAGGGGATGGACAGGGTGGATATAGAGGGATGTTCTTTCCTCTCTTGCACAATACCAGAACCAGGCTACAGCCACTAAAATTGAGTGTCGGGAGAGTGAGAACAGACAAAAGGAAATATTTCTCCAGTCAGCATGTAATTAATCTGTGGAACTCCTTGCCACAGGATGTGGTGATAGTGTCTGGCCTATATGCCTTTAAAAGGGAATTAGACAGATTTCTGGAGGAAAGGTCCATCATGGGTTACAAGCTTCCAGGTTTTAGAAGGAGGCTACCTCAGAATGCCAGCTGCAAGGGAGTGGCAACAAGATGTAGGAATCTTGTTATCTTGTGCGCTCCCTGAGGCATCTGGTGGGCCACTGTGAGACACAGGAAGTTGAACTAGATGGGACTAAATGGACCTTTGGCCTTATCTAGCAGGTCTCTTCAGATGTTCTTATGTCCTCCTTCCTTTTGCTTTGCAAACTGCTTTGAGAGCTTTTGGATGACAAATGGAGTATACCACTCCCTTGATGAACTCTTTGTTGTGAAAAAGTGGCAAAGAAATCTTCTTAATTTATTATTAAGAAGATTTCTTTGCCACTTTTTCACAACAAAGAGTTCATCAAGGGGGTGGTATAGATTAGAGCTGAAGAAAGAGGATGAGCTCTATTTTAAATCTCCTCTATGGAGAACTCGTGCAAGGAAAGCGCCCTACAGGTAGACCACAGCTGCGATACAAGGACATCTGCAAGAGGGATCTGAAGGCCTTAGGAGTGGACCTCAACAAGTGGGAAACCCTGGCCTCTGAGCGGCCCGCTTGGAGGCAGGCTGTGCAGCATGGCCTTTCCCAGTTTGAAGAGACACTTGGCCAACAGACCGAGGCAAAGAGGCAAAGAAGGAAGGCCCATAGCCAGGGAGACAGACCAGGGACAGACTGCACTTGCTCCCAGTGTGGAAGGGATTGTCACTCCTGGATTGGCCTTTTCAGCCACACTAGACGCTGTGCCAGAACCACCTTTCAGAGCACGATACCATAGTCTCTCGAGACTGAAGGTTGCCTACTACTACTACTGTTGTGAAAAAGTGGCAAAGAAATATTCTTAATAATAAGGATTAGAGCTGAAGAAAGAGGTTGAGCTCTGTTTTAAAGGCTGCAATCTTATGCATGCTTACTTGGGAGCAAGGATTTACTTCTTTGTCCATGTGTGCAGGGCTGGGCTGCATGGTCTGTTTGCACCAGAGCATTCCGGAAGAGAAGCTACCTCTGTTTTTTCTGGGAACTTGCAGTGGGATCCTTGGAGCTGGGAAAGAGGAAAGCTTATTACAGAGTCTATGTGTAAGAGATCCTTCTTCTGACTTGAATTATTTAAAATGCGGGGTTAGGCTGTGATCATCGGTGTCGGTTGTTTGTTCCAAATCTCTCAAACCCATCATTTTGGGCTTGGGAAAGCCATTTTTAGAAAAGAGGACCATCTGGGCGGTGGTCATATGCTTAAGCACCTCAAAGCAAACCTTTTCTGTCTCTCCCCCCCCCCCCCCCGAACAATTTTGGGATTCAAGTGAAATAGGATCAGGAGCCCAGCAGTGGCTTGCACTGAAAATGTCAAGAGTGACACAAGAGCAAGCTTGTATGTGAAACTTATTCTCTTATTTGTCCGGGGCACTACGCAGCCAGAGGCATAATTAGCGTGGAGCTTGAGGGGCACCTGCCCCTGGCACTACACCAAGAGGGCCACATGCAGTGGCATTCCTGGAGAGGGGGCAAAACACTAAGATTTTTTCAGGAGCAGCAACGCCTGTGTAAATCGCCCCTCCCCCTTGTCTTCAGAGTCAATCGGGGCTGCAAAAGTCTTTGCTTTCAAAGCTGTGACTGGCTCTGAAGGCAAGAGGAAGGGGTGCTTTACACAGGCATCGCTGCTCCTGAAAAAGGGTTTTGCCCCCTCTCCAGGAATGCCACTGGGCACATGATTGCCTTGCACCACTTATGGTTCTTGGGATGTGTGCTGAACATCTGACCCTCAGGGAAGTGTTAACACCCTGGAGGGTGCGTTAAAATGTTTGTGCCCATCGGCGCCAGACCC
The DNA here is from genome assembly GCF_035046505.1 of Tiliqua scincoides. Taxonomy (NCBI): domain Eukaryota; kingdom Metazoa; phylum Chordata; class Lepidosauria; order Squamata; family Scincidae; genus Tiliqua; species Tiliqua scincoides. The sequence goes on from NC_089834.1 coordinate 2,844,622, forward strand.
TTTAGCTATGCTATTGCTGTGATATTCTTCCTGGGAGGCAGCGGGTTCAAACAATCAGGCACCCTCTAGCCAAGATGGAGGCCAGACCTCACTTCTCTTAAGTCATGCAGCCTGCCAGACTCCCAAGGCGCGTGTGATGGGGTCTGTCAGACTGGAAATGGTTTAGATTTGGCTGGCTTAGGACATCAATGATCAATCACTAATACTGAGAGGCAGAGGACGGGCCATTCTGACTGTCGGTCATGAGTGTGAGTCAACGAGTGTGGAGTGATGTCCAGGACCACACAGAGAACAAGCACGACTGAGCAGGCAATTGAATGCAGAGATTCCTGGACCAGGCCCAGCGGTTTAGCCTCTGGAACGTATGGGGCCAGCTCAGAATCCCAAGGTGGTGGACTCCTTGCTTTGCATGCAAAGCTTCGAGATTTGATTTCTGGCAGCAACTCCAGGTAGCACTGGGGAAAACGCCAGGAGAGAGTTACTGCAGTTCAGGGTAGGCAATATTAATCTAGATGGACCAAAGGTTTTAGTCTGCAGAAGGCAGCTTCCTGTGTCCAGACCAGATCTAGTTCAGCCCTTAGATTCTTGGGCTTCTTTTTTTGAACAGGAAAGGGAGGACAAAGGCACCCTCACTCCCACCCATTGCTGAACATATTGCTGAGTCAAACTGCAAATTAAAATAAGGTTGCAATCTGAGGCATGGCTTAATTGAAAACTACAGGATAAAACTGCCCCCCACCTGCTGCCAGAGATGTACCTAGCTCCTCCTATGCCCGCTCCATATTTTTTTTTAGAGGGGGGGGGATGTCTGTCTGTGCGTGACCAGGATTCCTCCGACTGACCTTGTTGATTCCGTGAGCTGCTCATATGCTCATCATCGGTGATTTGCATTGAAGGCCTAAATCAAATTTCATATGTCTCAATGCCCGTCAAGAATACGGAGCGAGTTGAGAGACCGTTTCTGGTTACCGGCCTATAACTTGACATTGTATGGCCTTAAAAATATGCATTTACAGTGCAGATGTCGTTTCTCGATGACACTGAGCAGAGACTGAAGAGTGTCTTTTTAGCCTATGAATGTTAAAGAAAAATCCTTTTCTGTCCCCTACCTGGACTGTTGCAATGATGTTGCCGCGTGCTGGACGTAGACATGCTGCACAGTGTGGTAGTAGGGTCACTAGGACACTATTTTTTGGTAACTTTCCCTCATCTGAAAAACAGTTAGAAAACTAGCACTTCAGGAGGGAGGATCAGACCCTGCTGTGGCAAGAGATGCTTGCTGAAATATGCCCTACTATGCAGACCTCAAGAGGGAAGGGTCCCTAGCTTGGTTCTTTGCATGTGGGAGGTAATTCAATCCTCATCGTCCCCAGGTAGGGCAGAGACAACATCCTGTCTGAAATGGTGGCTAGCCCATGTTAGTCGGAGCCAAGACCTGTGTTCCTCACCTGTATGGCTGTAGGGTGGTTGTAGTTTCTGTGTTATTTATTGTTGGCAACCTTCAGTCTCGAAAGACTCTGGTATTGCGCTCTGAATGGTGATTCTGGAATAGTGTCTAGTGTGGCTGAAAAGGCCAATTTGGGAGTGACAATCCCTTCCACACCGGGAGCAAGTGCAGTCTGTCCCTGGTCTATCTCCCTGGCTATGGGCCTTCCTTCTTTGCCTCTTAGCCTCAGACTGTTGGCCAAGTGTCTCTTCAAACTGGGAAAGGCCATGCTGCACAGCCTGCCTCCAAGCGGGCCACTCAGAGGCCAGTTTCTGTGTGGTTGTAGGTTATGTGTGCGACTCCTGGGACTGAATGGGAGAAGACAAGCTTGTGGGTCTCTCCTATTGAATGAGCAGGATGATGGCTGGATGTGGGAGATGCATAGGATTGGCACCACTCCTGCCGTACTGCTATGAACATGGGGAAGTAGAGCCATTGGCTGTCTGAGCATGGGTGAAGGAGGTTTGTGTGGACGAGTCTAGTCCTTCAGGATGGTGTAGTAGTGGCTTGGGAGTTAGACCTGGAAGATCCAGGTTCACACCCTTCTCAGCTATGAAGCTTCCTGCGTGGCCTGGGGCCAGTCACTTTCTCTAGGCCTCAGCTATCTCACAGGATAAAAGGAGGGCAGGAACCATGTACACCACCCTGATCCCCTTGGAGGAAGAGCGGAAAATAAATAAAGCCACTGGCCATTGGAGCTTCCTCCTCCTCCTTCCTTCCTCCTCCTCCTTCTTCCTCTTAAAGCCTATTCTTGGAAGGAGGTGTCCTGTTTAGGGATGGGCAGCTTTCCTCCAATCATTCTTATGCTCACTGCTTCTCTGCTTCACTTTGTTGCGCATGAAGCAGTTTTACCTGGCAGGAAGGAACTGACTCGCCCAAAGCCAGTGCGCTGGTGTTCAGTGCCCACCTTAGGATGCCGGCAGTGTTGGTAGCGCAGGACGTTTGCGTGGTGATTCAGCCACAATTAAGACAGCACCGGGCCTGCAGCTCACTTCCTTGCTGATTTATCTTCCCCTCTCCATTCTGTAGGCTGGTTGCGCTCTGGCCCTTGTCAAACAGCATATTTTCCACTAATAGCGTATCCTTGTTTTGTGCCACTGTGGCAATTGTCTCTTCTCCATCGCATGCCTCAAGGACAATTTTTCAGCAGGAGACAGGTCTGCTTGTTTGTGTTGCACAAGTTCACCCTTGCTCTGCCTCGCGGTACCCACTCCTGCTCTTTCAAATAATGTTGTTGTAATTGCGGTTTCCGCAGTCCCGTCTTAAAAGATTGGATGGAGCATGCTCAATGGATGATGAGATTCCCCCTCCCTCATCCTTCAGCTTTGTTCACTCACATTTATTAAAGCTAGGAAACTAGCAGGAGGCGGATGATCTATCGACACTGTGCAAGATATATTAGATATCCAGACCGGATTCCCTTTTCTCATTGCTGACTGCATTGGCAAGGCTTTGCTTTCATCCTCTGGGTAATCTCCTTCCATATCAATCAATGGCAAAGGATCAAGCCCCGTTAATTAGCATACCTTTTTGTTCTTCTGTTGCATGCTGGATGATGCTGGGTGTATGCGGTAAGCTGTATAGGTGTCCTCCTATATCCTAGAGCAGGGATCTCTACCTGTGGCGAGCCTCTATCCAGCCCATGGCCAGCTTCTTGTCCCCTGAAAGCCTCTGGTCCACTTGACCAAACAAGACTGGAGCTATGCTCTGGTTGTGTCTGAAGGGTGTTCTGAGGGCCAGAAAAGTTGCATGAATGAGTCCATTCATTAATTTAGGCTGCAATCCTAGCCACTTTTTCCTGAGAGTAAGCCCCATTGAACAGAATAGGACTAAGTTCTATCTCTAATGTATTAATTTAAATTTTATATTTAAATTTTTTTTCCAGCCCTCAACACTGTGCCAGATATTTGATGTGGCCTTCTGGCCAAATGTTTGGAGACCCCTGTCCTAGGGGGATCCGATCAGGAACCCCTCCCATATGGAAACCACAGATAAAAGGGTACCCTATGAATATAGTGCTCTATGCTCCCTGTCCCCCGCACCAGTTAATTTTAATTTTCTTCTTTAACGATCAGACATGTTTCTTGCCTTTACAGATGTTAGAAGAGGAGCATATTAGGCAGGCCAGCCACCAGCACACTAAGGGGACTCAGAGTGTTAACAGGAAGCAGGAACTGTCCTGCTTGGGAACAAGAAGTTCGCTCTTTGCTTAGTCTTCTCCCTCTAGCTGACTGGCTGCCCGCTTGTTGCTTTGCTCTTATAGTATCTGTAAAAGCAAGAAACATTCCTGATTGTTAAAGAAGTAAAAGGAAGGCGATGGGCCTGGGAGGGGACGGAGGCCACGGAGAACTGCAGATACCTGAAACTGTGGACACCGGATCCACGGATATGGGGAGATGTCTGTATTTGCTGTGTAGATCTTACCGAATGCAAGCCATGACCTGTAAACCCACAATGGACCTGCGCAAGGGAATGTGGGTTACACAGGCCTACAAAATTGAGGATCAGAAATGTTTTCCCCAAACTTTGTGGTGGTTTGATATGAATTTGGGGTGCCGATTCAAAAAATGGCATCTATTTCGCCCTATCACGTCTAGTTTTGGAGATATAGTATAGCCTCATTAGTGAATGGTTCAGGCAGCTCACGAGGAAGCTGCTTGAACCATTCACTGGCCATGCCGTATCTCCAAAACTAGACGTGCTGGGGCAAAATGGATGTCATTTTTGGAATCAGCACCCCAAATATACCCAGGAATTGGTGTAACGTTTAAGGAAACAAAAAGTGTATTGGCCTGTGTTATTGCAGCTGTCTGGTACTTACTCACCAGGTCTGAAACAAAGAGGATCTGTTCTGATTTACTCATTCAGGTAGGAGTATATCATACAATCGTTTCTCGGTTCTCTGTTTCCCTCTGCTCCACATTCCAGTACACCCAAATTTTTATTTAATTCCGAGAACTTCTAAAATTATCTCTGGCACTGAAATGAGCTCAGCCCACCTCTGTTTTTGGTTTCTTCACTTAGCTGGAATCTTTTCTCCCTTTCCGCCTCACCGATGTGTATCTGTGCGGTAGTTCCTGCTGTAACTAGTAGGATGCTTCAAATAACAGCGAATTACTCCCCATTAACCATTCTTCCCCTTCCTTGATTGTCTTCCTTGTGAACATTTTTCCCCCACTGACACGGGCGCCCAAGGCAGCTAACCAAAAATATACATAGGAAGACTATGTACTTTTACTTTATTAACAATAAAACCACACGTGAAATGGCCAATCAGGAGCTGCTGACAATATTAAAGCAAGCGAGACTGGCATCAGGGCCCGATCCTGAACAGTGCACACTAGACTGTCCAAACATGCTGTAAGGTGTCCAAACATGCTGTAAGGTGATGTTGCAAGCCCTTACCGCGGGCCCAGTGCTGGAGCTAGTCCAGCATGAGCCGGTGCTGGCCAGCTCTGGCGCTAGGCCCACATTCCCTTGCATGGTGGTCACCGCAGAGTGATGAGTGAGGGTGTGGAGGGAGGCGGAGAGGAGCAGGGTGAGGCATGGTGAAGGCGGGTAGAGGGTGGGGAAGAGGCGTGGCAAGGGGAGGGAGCAATATGGGAGGGGGCAGGACCTTTGAAGTTTGGCTCTTCTGGATCCTGAGCCCCGTGTGGGGCCACTTAGCCTGACATGGGACTCATTGATTCTCCGCTGGCTCAAAAGCTGCAGCAGAATCAAGTAGCCCCACAATGGGGCTTCCATTACCCTCCTTCCCTTACTCAGAGGAAGGGGACAAAAGTCTCCTTCCTCTTAGGAGTCGCTGTGGGCTGCTTGGTTGCACTTTGGATGCCACGGTAGCCATTTTGGTGCCACGGCAGCCCACACGCCGGTCAGCTCAGAATTGGGCTGCCCATGTTCCTAGTTTGTGATCGCCAGTAAAACACTGCACAGAAAGAATCCTAGAGTGAGCATGCGTGAAATCTCACCCAGATTGCTTTTCTGCAGGCTTTTATCAATGCACACGTTTTAATATTGCACTGCACATGCCTGATCTCATGTGATCTCGGAAGCTAAGCAGGGTCAGGCCTGGTTAGTACTTGGATGGGAGACCGCCGAACATTTAAAAACACATTACAGAGGCCATAAAAACAGTAGTCAGATTAAAAGACAGAATAAAAGAGCAAGTCACCGAGGAATCAAGCCTGTAAAAAACTAAAAGATGTATAACAATGTTAAGAAGGCCAGAAATCAGAAGGCTTGTTTAAACAACAGTGTTTTCAGGCCTCGCTGAAAACTCTCAAGAGAGGGAGCCATTCTCAAATCAAGGGGAAGGGAGTTCCATAATGTTGGTGCCACTACCGAGAAGGCCCTATTTCTTGCAGCCGCCCCCTGGACCTCCTTGGGTGGCGGCACTTGCAAAAAGGCCTTCTCTGATGACCTGAGATGGTGAGCCGGATTGTACGGGAGTAGGCGGTCTCTAAGATATCCTGGCCCAAAGCAGTATAGGGCTTTAAAGGTCAAAACCAGCACCTTGAATTGGGCCCGGAAAAGAATGGGCAGCCAATGTAGCCCCCGGAGAAGCGGACTGACAGAGTCAAACCGCCTGGCTCCGGTGACCACACGGGCCGCCGCATTCTGTACTAATTGTAGTTTCCGAACTGTCTTCAGGGGCAACCCCACATAGAGCACGTTACAGTAATCTAACCTTGATGTCACTGGATCACTGGCTTGGATCACTGTGGCCAGGTCTGCATGATCCAAGTACGGTCGCAGCTGACGCACCAGCCGAAGCTGAGCAAAGGCCCTCCTAGCCATAGCCGCCACCTGGGAATCCAGGAGCAGCTGCGAGTCCAGGAGGACCCCCAAGCTGCGAACCTGCTCCTTCAGAGGGAGGAGACTGAAGGTTGCCAACCATACCATACTTCTGATCTACATGGTGCTTTGAAACAGCCTGCTTACAAAGGTGCTGTATTAAGAAGTGTGCACTTATAAAACCGTGCAAAAAAGTAATCTGGATGAGATTGCACACCTGCTTGCTCCAGGGTTCTTTCTATGCAGTCTTTTACTGGCTCTGCCACTGCACATCGGTGCTGCAGTTTACAAAGTAATGGTGACGCAACACGAATAATGTCAACATTAAAACCCACTGCCCCCTGCCTGTAGTGTTGAGAACCAAAACAGTTCACAAAACATGGAGAAAAAAGAAAGAAGGGTTTGTTCTGTTTGTTAAGAAAGAACTTTTAAACCCATCACGATACGTATACATAAATTTTGAGCTATTGCAGGCTGCTGTACTTTAAGATCCAAATGGCCTTTTCGATGCGACCGGCATTCTGTATGTTCTGTACCCAAAGCCCACTGTGGGCTTAAGAAAATAAATTGTTACTTGGATCAGGTTGCTGTAACCTTGATGGTGGATCTCAGCCATCCCCCTGCAAGCCAAACACAGCACAGACCAAATTGTAGCTGCAATTCTTGAAGAGAGAAATTCTGGAGGGGGAGGGGGGTGTTTGGCTTTGTCCAAAGAAGAAACGAGGATAAAGCTGTATATTTTAAGGGTGTGAGTCACTGCCTCCCTCCACAACAAGACTTGCCTTCAACAGAACTGCTGTCCACCCGCAGACTCAAGCCAAGAGATGGATATCTTTGGATCTTTGCATTTGTACAGCAGATGGTTTTGGGAACCAGAGAGGGCTGCCAGCCAGTTGAGGATTTCAGTGCTTAACTAGAAGGTTTTTTCCCCATAGAGTTCAGTTGAGTCTTGCTAGATGGCTCGGATCAAAATCCAACTGGTCTAGTTTTCTAGCGGTGCCACCCAGATGCTGCTGGAAAGCTAAGTCACCATGATGGTGATGGTCTTCCTTTATTGCAGTGGTCTTCAATTTTTTTTCAAGTCATGACCGCCCCCCTCCCCAATAAAGAAATAAAGTATGAGACTGGGACCTCACCACCAATCCTTCCCCCCCCCGAGACCTGATCTGCATATCCTGCCCCATTTCCCCCTATCCCTTGGGACTTCACAACAACCCTGTGAGGTGGGATCCTGGGCAGGGCCAGCATTAGGAGCTGCAGGGCAAGGCAGCAAGAAGAGGCTGCATAGGATTATATCAAGAACTCCATTTTGATAAGGCAGTCCCATGACTGAATTGGACCAAAGCCTTCTTTTGCACAGGCTTTGAAAGCTTGCTGTGACCCCTTCTCCAAACACAAAAATTATTATTTATAAATAAATAGATAAATATTATTTCTTTTTAGATCATCTTTGTTTAAGGGCACAATCCTAACCAGCTCTACTCAGAAGTAAGTCCTATTTTGTTCAATGGAGCTTACTCTCAGGAAAGTGTGGTTAGGATTGCAGCCTAAGGGCACAATCCTAACCCCTGATGTCTGTGCTTTCCAGCTTGCCTGTTCCGATTGCAGGTTAGGATTGCGCCCATAGTCTCATAAAGCTAGGTGAACCCCAATAAGGTGTTGTTTTAAAAGTGGGTCCCACTGCTAAAAAGTTTGGGAACTCTAGGAGGATTTCCTGCTCCAGGCAGGGGGTTGGACTAGATGACCTTGGAAGCACCTTCCAACCCTATGAATATATAATTTTCTAGATAGCCTTTAACACCGTTCCATTCCGAGGCTGCAACATACTCCTATTTCTAGACAAACAAGGACTCTACCTGCATTTAGATTGATCTGTCGGATTGCAAGCAACAAATTAGATACAAGTTGCTATCAAACTCTAGAGGTCAGTGGACTTAGCTCTCTCTCTCTCTCTCTCTCTCTCTCTCTCTCTCTCTGATGGCATTGCAAGGAAGCTGTAAATCCTCCATGTCTAAATGTTCAGAGCAGCTTGTTGTTGGAACAATATTGACAAATCGGAGGGAGTTCACAGACAAACAAGGAAACAAATTGATTTGGTGCTTTGACAGTTAATAAAGATCTATAAGCCAGGCTTGGAGATGAGAAGACCGAGTGGGGAGAAGGGAACAGATATATCAACTTTGCTAATGACAAGGGAAGAGGAAGAAGACAGAGGAAGGAGACATGAAGGGCAACGTGGGATGTTTTTTGTGAGATGGTGGCCTAGGCTAGACCAGCACTCACAGAATGCTAGAATGGTCCATTATATAGACAGTGGCTGCAGGAGGGACAAGGGACAAATGGAACCCCTTCTGCTGAAGCAGTCTACCTTTAAGCACAAACTGCTGGGAGGCAAACAGAGCAGGGTTTCTCAAAGTGTGGGTCAAGACCTCATGCATAGTGGATCACCCGCCCTCCCACCCACGCCAGCTCAGAATCTTGGCTCAAAATCTGAGCCATTCCAGAAAGGGGGGGGCAGCCTAGTGGCACTGCTGGCCTCAAACCCTTATTGGAAGACCCCAGAGGCCTCTTCCAGGTCACACCTATCTGGTTTTATTTATTTATTTATTTACAAAAATGGTAATATAATTACAATTGTAATGTAATGTAATTTGTGACAGCCCTAATGAATAGCCTCAAGGCTTGAGGGGCTTAGTTATGTGACCTAATCTTCACCTGCCCCCACTATCTGTCATTGACAGGCTTGGAAAAAGCACACCAGAAAAAAGATGCTCAGACATTGATCGTGATCGCCCTATATTGACACAAGCTGGCAAACTGATGGAGTTCAGCTCTTTGCAGGACAGTGAGCTGCTCTCTGCCTTTTGAATAGCCTTATGGCTTGAGGCAGTAAGTAATCTGTTCTTTCCATCACCCATGTTTTCATGGAAGGCTCTGCAAGACCCCCCAGAAATTGGGTCCCGACCCACTGTTTAAGAAGTGTTGCCCTAGAGCAGAAATTCTCAAGCTGTGGGTTGGGAACCACTAGGTGGGTTGCAAGCCAATTTCAGGTGGGTCCCCATTCATTTAATTGTGCATCTTATTAAAGATATTCGCCTACATTTGGGGAAATGTGATAGATCTGTACTTTTAACAGGCTACTATGTATATGCTTTTAGTAATGATAAGTCAGTGAGGCTTACTCTCAGGTAAGCATGGTAGGATTGCAGCCTTTGGGATATTTGGGGCATTTTTTAAAACCAGATCAGCAACTGCTTGGGAGGGTTATGAGGGTTATGTTATTTTAAATAAATGTTTAAACTTATTGCAAACTTTTAATCAATCAATCAATCAATTGATTGATCAATTGATTGATTGATTTGATTTGATTTTGTTGTATAGGGGGTGTTAAAAATTTTCCTGCTTGATGATGATTTGCAAGTCATGACATCACTTCCAGTTATTATCATTCTAAAAAGTGGGTCCTGCTAATAAAAAAGTGTGAGAACCTAAAGCATCTCCATCTCGAACCTCTGCTTGAATCCACCCCCTTCCTCGGCAATTTGTTCCACTGCCAAACCACTCTTATAGTCCTGCCCATCTCATCCTTAGGGTTTGGGGGGGGGGGTCAGTTACTCTATCATACATGCACGCAAAGTAGCATTTCCCTGAAAAAGCATTTCTCCCTGTCCAATACAGCGCTAAACAGATGTGCATGAATTGCGATGTTTTTGGTGTGGGCTAAAGGGTTCTTCTTAAAATTGGTCCAATCCCCTTTGAAAGGTGTCTAGGCTAGTGGCCATCATCAAATCTTGTGGCAATGAGTTCCACAGATCAATTCTGCACCAGGTGAAGAAGCCCTTCCTTTGCAGAAGCAAAGTACAAAAGCAAAACACCCAGAAAATTAAGCTTCTTTGCTGCCCAAACCGCTCCAACGTTAAGAACACAACAGACATGCTGTGAAAAGTCTCTGCCTTTCAGTTTGGAATCTGAAACAATTTCACAAAGAGTGCTGCACATCAGATGGCATGTTAGTTGCCCGTGCTACTGGGAAACAGCACCTTTGTGGGGGGCTGTGGTTTCATGGTGGTGCATGCCTTTATTATGCTCAGCTCATGAGAGCTCTAAATTGTGCCCTGTATTTAAGGCTGCTTGGAAGGTGGGGTCAAACCAGGGGAGAAAAATAGAGCTTGTTTGGTGTCAGATGAAGGCAGAGCCTCAGACACTTAGAAGCACAGTACCCTGTAATATTCAGTCATGCCACAGCTCCATGCTATGATTTAAAGAAGAATATATATATATATACTCCTGTAATTCCATTGCAACAACCAGGCTGTAGGTGAACTGGGTTTCAGTTCCTCTTCAAAGGAAGGAGACAGAATGACATGGATTGTTGTCAGTCTTTGCTGGGTGGCATCAAATGTTGCTGGCAGTGGGTCAAGACCTGGGTCTATTGAGCTAAGTATTTTCAACACTGGCTGGCAGTGGCTTTAATGATACCCCCTCCCACTCCCAGGGATGTTCCCCTCCCCCTCCCAGGGATGGAAACTGGAGGGACCACTGAGCAGAGTAATTACAGTCAGTTCTCTTTATCTGTGAATTTGTTATCTGCAGGGGAGATAGACAGGTGGAGGAGGAAGGCAGGATGGGTGAAGCAATCTGCTCCCCACTGCTGAACTCTGAGGTCTCCTTGTAGGGCCACTAACCTTCAGTGAGTTGAAGGATAGCCAGCACAGAGAAATCACAACCTTCATGACCTTAAATTCATTGAATAAGTCTTGAATAAAGTCTGAGGAGAAATCTGAGGACCTAGAAAGGCGGTATATAAATACCTGTAATATTATTATTATTATTATTATTATTATTATTATTATTATTATTATTATTATTATTATTATTATTATTATTATTATTGAGGGATAGCCAGTATCAGATGAGGAGGAAGCATCAGACGTTGGAGACATTGATAAGCCCTCGCTGTCACTCAACCCCACAGAATTCAGATTCAGGTCCTAAAGTTCATAGAATGTATGGGGAAGAGGGTCACCTAGAACCCAGCCACCTGTTCCCCTTAGAGTCAATGACTCAGTATCTTTAATGCAGTATCTACTAGGTTTTCTAGGAACCGAACCCTAGCAGATAACGAGAACTGACTGGATTTACAGGTTGGATATCACTTATCCAGACCACCTGGAACTGGAAGTGTTCTGGATTGTGGAATTTTCTGGATTTTAGAATACTTGCATATACTTGCGGAAGGATGGAGGGTTGCCACTGCTGCCGCCACGATTGTTTTACCTGGAGAAATCAACTGGAGGGAGAACAGTTTAAAAAAAAATTGCTGATTGCACAGCACTGACCCCGTGCAAAATCCAGAATTAAAAAGCCAGCTGACTCATGCCCAATGCTACTTTGCACTTCATGATCAACAAGAATTTCCTATGGCTGGGTGCAGTCAAAAGGCTCCTCTGATGCCATACTGAGCACTGATCCCACAGGTGGACCGTGCATTCTGTTCCTTGATCAGAAAATGATTGGCAGGAGTTTTAGGACAGCGCAAAGGAAGGACTCTTTACCCGGTGCAGAATTAACCTGTGGAATTCATTGCCACAAGATTTGATGATAGTCACTAGCCTAGGCATGCTTTAAAGGGGATTGGATAAATTTGTTGAGGGCAACCTATCAGTGGCTACTAATCAGGGTGGCCACATTTGTTGATTTAAAAAGGTTTTTAAAAATCCTGCTCTTTGGGCAGATTCAGGACAGTTTCTGTACAGACTGTGAACAGGATGCAATTGATGAAGTCTAATAAAGCCAACCACGAAGCCTACTCAGTGGTAGAAAGAGAAGTCAGAAAGCTGGAGAGAAAGAGCACTACCACCCCAACCTCCTTTGCAATGCGGTGCTTCTCTAAACAGGCCGAGCGTGGAGGATTTTGGGAGTGGCTGATGACACACTTCTGCTCCCAAGACCCTTGCCATCCTGCCCACGTTGAGGGGACACTGGACAGCCGAGGCCAGAGGAAAGTGAATGTGGTGAGGGGGCAGCAATGGGAGGGGTGCATGCATCACAAAGGAGAGGGACGCTTCTGACACTTCTTCAGCGGCCAGCCTGGTCTTAACCTGGTTGCAATACAAGTGTTTGCTGAGCAGCCTCTGGGGCTATTGGAATGAACAAAATAAAATATTGTGGAACTTTTTGCAAATGGGTGTGGGGATGATGTCTGGCTTAGATATCTTTATAAGAGAATTAGACAAATCCATGGAGGAAAAGTCCATCACTTTTGGCCATGGTGGGCATGTGCAACCTCCTGATTTTAGAAGTAGGCTACCTCAGAAGGCCAGACGCAAGGGAGTGGCACCAGAATGCGTGTCTCTTGTGGTCTGGTGGGCCCCTGTTTGATACAGGAAGCTGAACTGGATGGGCCCTAGGCCTAATCCAGAGGGGCTCTTCTTATGTTCTTAATGTGCAAAGCATGATGGAAAAATACACACATTCTACACAGTGCCAGTTATATGTCAATAAATGGTTAAGTAAAATGCTTGTTTGTTCAGTGCGGATAATGCCATTTTGATTTACGTATTATTCTGTAGTCCTTCACCCCATTTGGGGAGCAGCTCTTGTGATGTGGTTTTGATAATCTCTTAGTAAATGATCAGATAGAGACACACACAGGTTTGTCCTTGGACACACAAAGATGCCTCAATACATTCTGCCCCATGCCTTTGCCCTGCAGATGAAAAAATGCCTTTTAAATGGTGGTTTATGGATTTTTTTTCTCTTTTCTTTGTCCTTCAATGCAAGGATGGCATGAATGGGAGTGCCACTTTCTTCCTCTGTTGCCTCTGCTACAGTCCTGTAGGGTGGGGGAGCTCCTTAAAAGAACAGAAGAACTTTCTAACATAAGAACATAACTAACTTTCCAGAGGTCATGCAGCCATACCAACAGGTTGTGCACTTGCATCCTGCGATGGAGGGGCAGTCATTGGAGGCCTCCTCAAAGTAAGGGAATACTTGTTTCCTTACCTCGGAAGGATGGGGGTTGCATTGGCACTGGGACGTGAGGTAGGATTCAAGTGTAAGAAATGGGGGGGGGATACTGCGGGGGTGGTTCTCAAATCTTTTAGCACCGGGACCCACTTTTTAGAATGACAGTCTTTTGGGACCCAGTGGAATGTCATTAACCTAGAAACGATATCATGGTCTGAAGTGACATCATCAAGCAGGAAAATTGTTAATGCTCTCTCCCAGCACAACTACATTAATTAAGAAAATTAAAATTTTACAATACCTATAAGTTTAAAAAATTATTTAAAATGAAGAAGAATCCTCTTAACAGTTGCTGATCTGTTTTAAAAATCCCCCAAACATCCCAAAGGCTGCAATCCTATCCGCACTCACCTGAGAGTAAGCCCCATTGATTATCACTGTTAAAAGCAGTAACATGTTAAAAGTATCAATCTGTCACATTTCCCCAAATGCAGTCACACACTATGGTAGCATGAAGTCTAATATATTAAAAATAAGATGTACATTGAAATGAATGGGGCCCACCTGAAATTGGTTCACGACTCACCCAATGGGTCAGAGACCCACAGTTGAGAAACACTGTCCTATACCAACAGTTTTGTTGCAACACCAATTATATATTCACTCTTTATTTGAATCACATCTCAGGACAGTGTACATAGTTCTCTCCCTCTTTTGTTCTCACAACAACCCTACGAGGAAGGTTAGGCTGAGAGATTGACTTGCCAAAGGTGACCCAGGAAGCTTCATGGCTGAGCGGAGATTTGAACCTGGATCTTCCAGGTCTAAGTTCAACTCCTAAATGATTACCCCATCCTGGTCTTTTTAGCAGAATGAAAAATCAGATTTTTCAGTTTGATTGGGGTGTGAAATTTCTGATTGGGGAGGGGGAGGCACCTAGCCAAAAGTAGTTTTTGTAACTTTCACAAGTTCTTATCCTAATAAACCAAACAGTGAAATGAGCAGCTTCTCCAGCTTTTAAAGCACTTGATTAAAACCAACTGTTAGCTCTAAAAAGCATTTAAGGACGTGTTTGGTTTACAAAATTCATTAAATGGGTATTCTGCAAAGTTAGGCTGCCTGGGATATATTGCAACAGGATGACTGGATAACTCTCAAGTTCTGACGAGGAGATGCTTTTGAATCCCTCTTACCAAAGCAGCTTCAGCATAGGAGTGAGACTTTGTAATGGAAAGGACTGGGAAGATGCAGGGTGGAGTGTGCATTTTCTCCTTACTGGTAACAGGCAATTTTCATTTCAGTAACAAGGAGAGGGACTTGGAATTGTTCTTTGTTTGCAACTGCTCGGCAAAACAGTCTGGTAGAAGGGAAGGAGACGGGGAGGAAAAACCTATGGGGAATTGCTTGGGAAAGAACTCCAGATCCTAATTACTCCAGCTACATTCCATAACCCATTACTTAAGTTTCTCGAGCAGCATTTCTCAAACTGTGGGTCCACACACACACACTTGGTGGGACTTGACCTGATTTCTGGTGATTTCACTGCAGAGCCTCCAGTGAAAACAGGAGTGATGGAAGATCAGGGAACTCATTGCCTAAAACCCTGAGACTATTCAAAAATCAGATTGCTGCTAATTGCCTTGCAAAGAGCTGAGCTCCTATAGTTTGCAAGCTTGTGCAGATGTAGGGAGATGAATGTTTGAGTGGCTTTTTTCTGGTGTGTTTTTTTTCCCTATCAGTGGTGGGTAGTGGGGGCAGGTGAAGGCTGGGTCACAGAACTAAGCTCCTCAAGCCTTGAGGCTATTAATTAGGGCTTTCATTATGAGAAATGGATGAAGTTTTTTGCAAATAAATAAATAAATAATTTCTTTCTAGATCACCTTATTTAAAGTCTTGTAAAATCTAGGTGAGACCTAATGGAGTGTCATTTTACTGGTCCTAAAAAGTGTGAGAACCACTGTTGTAGAGGGACTGGTGATTGTAAGAACCGTATAGGAAAATCAAACCCTCCCAAATCGCAGTTATGGACAGGACATGGTGGCTGAGCCATTTGGGATCGCAGGGAAGGAATGCCACAAAACACCTCTGGTACTCCTGTTTCACACAGGGACACAAAGTCAGCAGCCGTCCACCTGTGTGTGGCTCGTTCATGCGCAGTCTGTTAGACTGGAACAGACCCAGCCTTAGGAACTGCGGGGTCCAACTGGGAACATTTTTGGCGGGGCCCCAGGTTCACAGCCAGGGTCTGTAGAATTTTAGAGAATCAATATTCTAGACTTTATATCTCTGTGATAGAATGGAAGGCAATCCAAAGTGCACTTAAAAGTGCACCTGAGTTAATGAACCAAATGGATCTTCATAGAGATTTTATATTAACATCTACATTTTAATATTTTTTAAATTGCTTGCATTTCAGCTTACAAGTAAACAAACAAAA
The DNA here is from genome assembly GCF_035046505.1 of Tiliqua scincoides. NCBI lineage: Eukaryota > Metazoa > Chordata > Lepidosauria > Squamata > Scincidae > Tiliqua > Tiliqua scincoides. The sequence goes on from NC_089834.1 coordinate 2,860,308, forward strand.
TGTGTAAATTACCCTTTAAAAAGTAAATAGCATAATTAATCAACATATTGTAGAATTCAAGTCCAGTAGGAAAAAAATTAAAATATAAACAGCATAACACTGCTGTCTTTTTATGAATTCAGAAGAAAATTAAAATCATTGCTGTTCTCCGTAAAACCTGAAATGTGGTGTTAGGTGTCCATGTTCATTTGATGACCCTTGCGCAGGGCTCCCTTAGGCAGGTAGGGAGCAGTTGGTCCAGCTGGCTTCAAGACGACCTTAGACTCAACTTTGAGTTGTCTTGGCTTGGCTTTTTATGATGCTGGAGTTCACACAGGTCCATCTAATAAGCCATCTAATAAGGAAACAGAGGGAGGACTGTTGTGGTTTGTTACAAGGGGCCCTTTTGGTGTGTTGCATTGTTGCTCAAGGAAAAGAATTCCACAAACTCATTCACGAACTCAGTCCAGGTGTGGGTTGCAACATGAATGAGTTTCCTGGGGTGTCCAGTGACTTTCCTGTTGAAGCCCATGTGGTTGCTAGGAGGAGACCCGCCCCCCCCCCAACTGGGCTTGTGTGCATGTCATCAGGAATGATGATTTCCCCACCTTCCCAAACCATGTGACTCATGACCCAGTCCTATGGGTAGAGGTGGGAGAAAATGGTTTGATTTTTTTCCACGGATTTTGGTGTTTTCCAAACTTAGAGGTGCAGAAAGCAGAGCTATGTGTTTTTATTCCAAATTGACATTAACATGATAAATTATAATTGCTTTAAAAGTGTACTGGGTAGGTGAGAGAGGTGGTATGATGTCAGCAGATGCAGCCACAGTCATCAGCCAGGCACCCCCCTCCATTAAATAATAAATAAAAACCAAATAAAACGGTTTTATTTTTTGCAGATTTTGAGGTTTTGTGTTCTGTTTGTTTGTTTTTACAAAAATGAGAAGTGCAAAAAGCAGTGTTATGTGATTTTATTTTGTTATCACCATTTTCTCCTACCTCTACCTATGGGTGATTTATGCAGACAGAACACATGTTCCGGCATTGTAAACTGCTTTATGGCTGTTGCAAATGTGACAATGCAAGCAAGCGCAGCCTGGCCGCTACCGCAAGTGGCGAACAGCTGGGTCTGCGCTGTGACTGACACTGCATGCCCACTACCAACTTTAGGACTCTGCAGGGTCAGGAGAGAGGCTGGGAGAGGTGGTGGTGGAACAGGGTGGGGGTGAATGGAACGGGGAGCCAACGGGTGGGGAGGAGGGTAGACTGGGACCAGAAGAGGATGGATTCAGTGGTGGCAGTGCTCCCCAATTCCCAACCCTGTTCACATACCCAATCCTCCTTCACCAGTCAACACAGACTTACGCCAGCAGTGTTGCCAGTGCAGGTCCAGGTTGACCCACGGCAGCAGTAGAGGCTTACTCGGGTGAAGAGAACAAATGTTCCCTTCCCCTGTGGAGGCCTCCAGATGTCAACATTTCCCTATGGGATAGAGCAGATGCCAAATTGGCACTGCTGCATTGCTGAGCAGGGCGTTAGGTGCGATTGGGCTGCCCATGTGGTGGGTTGTGATGCAGAGTTTGTTCCCCTGTTCATCCTTTTCCATCTCTCCCAACCGTTGTTCTCTCTGTGAGGTTCTGAAATCAGAAGAGACTCCTGGTGGGAAAAGGCAGCAAGGGCAGGGACATCTTGGGGTGGGGGCACAGGTGTAGAAACAGGATCCGAACCTCGCTCACCTGCCACTCCCACCCTTTAAATCCTACCCCACTTCATAGTTTTTGATCACAGCAATAGTTCTCCATGTGCTAGAAACAACCAGGCTAGACTACTGTAGCACATGGCAAATGGGGTGCGCTTGGAGACTGTTTGGAAACTGCAGTTAGTTCAATATAGAGCTGCTAGGCTGTGACCAGGGCTTTGGGCTCACTTCTTGCCAATACATAAGCAGCTCTGTTGTGGAATGTAAATATATGAAATATGGGGAGTGCATGAGAATGGGGCATCCTTGGGACATCCACACAGCTTGTATCTCTTTGTCCTGGTCTTTGGAAGGTCTTGGGATGTAGTATGTTGGTTCATCTTGGGTGGCTATATTGCTGCTTTGTTTCTGCCTGCCATTGTTTTAACGTGCTATATAAGAATGTAAGAAGAGCCCGGCTGGATCAGCCCAAAGGCCCTTCTAGTCCAGCTTCATATATCTCGCAGTAGCCCACCAGATGTCTCAGAGAGCACCCAAGGCAACAAGAGACCTGAATCCTGTTGCCACTCCCTTGCATCTGGCATTCGGAGATAGGCTACTTCTAAAACCAGAAGGTTGCATATACCTACCATGGCTTGTAACCTTGAACTTTTTGTCCACAAATCTGTCCAATGCCCTTTTCAAAGAATCTAGGCCAGATGCCATCCCTGCATCCTGTGGTAAGGAGTTCCACAGACTATTAACACACTGACTAATTCCTTTTGTCAGTCCTGACTCTGGGCATTCAATTTTAGTGAATGCCCCCCGGTTCTGGTGTTGATGATTTTAAATTGATCTTGTTACCTTTTATTTCATTTTTTTTAATTTCATCACCCAGGGTTCTCAAAGCAGAAGGCAGCAGGACAGTTTTAAGAATAAAGAAATGAATGAATAAGAAAATTTTGGTGATTCACAGCAGAGGTACTTGCTGATAAAACAGCCCTCACCCTGGCTGTGCTAAGTCCATTGACGCATGCAGTGGGGCAGGGAATCACAATCTCCATTTGAGCCCAAATAGGTAGGCTCAAGCTGGTCAGCCAGAGCCTGGCCATGTGGGTTGTGCTCCCTGCAATCTTATGCAACAATAATTGTGTTAAGAACACACACACCCCCAGTCCACCGCAGAGGCTTTCTTGTGAGTTCTTCTGCTGAAAGTGTCTAACTACTGGTTTTAAAAAAAAGAGAAAAGAAATGTGAAATGTCAAGGGGGTGCCTCCCATCTCTCACAGGATGCAAATGTTCCTTATCAACAGGAATGATGTGAGCAATGCAGTTAGCTAATAGGACAAGTATTTTGTCTGGAGGCGAGGCTCCAAGTGAAACCATGATGCCTCTTTTCCTTCTGCACCTCACGGCTGTGTTTTGTCCTCGTGTAAGGCTGCTTCCTCTCTGCAGTCAGTGACCCACTTTCCAGAATGTGGACACTTCACGGAATTCCCCAGGACTAGTTGTGGGCAAACTGCTCCACCCTTGATTAGGTACATAAGAACATAAGAACAGCCCCACTGGATCAGGCCATAGGCCCATCTAGTCCAGCTTCCTGTATCTCACATCTCACATGGTTTTTGGGCAATTGCAAGTGACATTGGATGTGGCTCAGGTTGTGGCAGCTGTTCCTCATAACTGCTGCCCTTGAGCCTCTGACTTCTCTCTCCCCCCCCCCCCCAGTCCTCAAACCTCTTTACCTGGTGGGAGAGGGAACCTTTAACTTTTCTGATGAAAAGTGGGGTACAGTGGAACCCTTGGTATCAGTGGGGGATCCACTCCAGAATCCCCATGGGTACCATATTCCGCTATGTCATTGTTGTTTATTGGGGTCATTGCTAAACAGCAGCGTTTTTGTCTCAAGCGGAGTTTCTGAACCAGGGCTGGCCTTAGGAGCTGTGGGGCCCAATTGGAAACACTTTGGGGCCCCCCCCCCTATAATTTTGCAGGGTGCCCTCTACTAATTTTTTAAACTGTTGAATGGAGCCAGAACAAGAAAGAAAAACATCTGTAACTTCTGTGTACGTGGATAGGACTCCTATCCACTATCTTTAGTGGTCGTGCAGAATAGGTGCCTGGGAGGTTAGCTGGAGGGAGGTGGGAGGGGGCACCCAGCTTGCAGTGCTTCCCAACTCTAGTCCATCGTTGCCCCATCTGAAGCAGCCCACTCTGGAGCAAGACGGGGGATGGGATGGCACCGGGAGCTGCCAAGGGTGGGGAAAGAGTGAGGCCCACATGCTGCTCCCTGCATGGCAGCAATTTTGGGCCATAAGAACATAAGAACAGCCACACTGGATCAGGCCATAGGCCCATCTAGTCCAGCTTCCTGTATCTCACAGCGGCCCACCAAATGCCCCAGGGAGCACACCAGACAACAAGAGACCTGCAAGGCCTCCTGGGAATTGTAGTTAAGAACATAAGAACAGCCCCACTGGATCAGGCCACAGGCCCATCTAGTCCAGCTTCCTGTATCTCACAGCGGCCCACCAAATGCCCCAGGGAGCACACCAGATACCGAGAGACCTGCAAGGCCTCCTGGGAATTGTAGTTAAGAACATAAGAACAGCCCCACTGGAGCAGGCCACAGGCCCATCTAGTCCAGCTTCCTGTATCTCACAGCGGCCCACCAAATGCCCCAGGGAGCACACCAGATAACAAGAGACCTCATCCTGGTGCCCTCCCTTGCATCTGGCATTCTGACATAGCCCATTTCTAAAATCAGGAGGTTGCGCATACACATCATGGCTTGTACCCCGTAATGGATTTTTCCTCCAGAAACTTGTCCAATCCCCTTTTAAAGGCGTCTAGGCTAGATGCCATCACCACATCCTGTGGCAAGGAGTTCCACAGACCGACCACACGCTGAGTAAAGAAATATTTTCTTTTGTCTGTCCTAACCCGCCCAATACTCAATTTGAGTGGATGTCCCCTGGTTCTGGTATTATGTGAGAGTGTAAAGAGCATCTCCCTATCCACTCTGTCCATCCCCTGCATAATTTTGTATGTCTCAATCATGTCCCCCCTCAGGCGTCTCTTTTCTAGGCTGAAGAGGCCCAAACACCGTAGCCTTTCCTCATAAGGAAGCAGTGGTGGGTGGGAGCTGCTTCTGAAGTGACCCGATTTCAGACCAAGGGGAAACAGTGGTGGGCGAAAGGGCAGTGCAGGGCCCCCACAATGCGCGGGGCCCAATTGAGTGAAATCTCCCCAATTGCCTTAAAGCCGCTCCTGAACAGGCTGCAGAACAGCCCCTTGAACTGCACCAGGAGGCAGAGCTGAATCTGAAGAGCGAGTCCCTTTTTCGTAAGTGTGGAGCAGGTAATTGGGGAGCTGGGTCTGCTGCAAAAGCAGATCAGAGCCCTGGAAGGAAAGTGGCTTTGCTTGTTTACTTGATCTCCAGGGGTGTACAGAAATGGCTGTCCTCTCCTCCGTACTTTTATGGGCATCCCTTTGGAGCTTTTGCGTGAGTTTATTTAACAAGCGCTGGAGAGGCTCCTGTTTCAGATTCTCTGCCCTGGCATGTCTCTGACAGAAGCCAGTTGGGCAGCTCTGTCAATGTGCACCCAGAGGCATAAGTGAGGATTTCAATGGGTAAAATTTGTGGTGTGCCACTGGCAGTTTTCAGAGAACCTTCTAATCCATTATGGTCACTTTGGAAGACTTGCAACAAATGGCTTGCATGACGTAGAGCAGAATTGCATGGCAGGCTCACTTGGGCCTGGGGTCAGAAAGGGGTCCCGGGAGCCAAAGAAGAGGAGCTGGAAATGTTCTGGGATCTCCGAAAATGTTTGCATATGTTGCATAAGGTGGGCATTCATATTTTGGGACCTCAGTATGGATCTGTCATCTTGGTTTTCTGGTTTCCTATTGCTCTTGCTCTCTGTTCAACTGCTTGACCAGTTTACTGTGAAATCCCCCATGGGCTTAGCTCAGCCCAGACTGGATAGTCACCTGTCAGTATTAACCTCTTTGTTGCCAGCTGTATCCGATTCACCTGATGCTTTAACCAGTGGCCTATAGTGGATTTTGTTCTGTACCATTGGTGTCCACTGGCTTCAGCTTTAATTTAATATGGTTATAATTTAAAGCAGTGGGTCTTCAGCCTTTTTTGTGCCATGACCCCAATAAATGAAGCATGAAACTAGGGACCCACTGCCAATCCTGCCTCCTCCTGGGTCTCTATCTGCCCACACCTGCCCCTGTCACTACCTACCACCTACCCGCACCTGCCCTGTTTCCCCCTACTGCTTGTGTCTTCACAACAACCCTGTAAGGTAGCAGCCTGAGCAAGGTCTCCCTTAGGAGCTGTGGGGCAAGACAGTGAGAAGAGACTGTGCAGGATTATATCAAGAGCTCAGTTTGGATAAGGCAGGACCATGAGAGGATTGGATGCAAGCCTTCTCTTGCACAGGCTTGGAAAAGTTGCTGCAACTCCCCAAACAGCTCTTCACGACCCCACTGGGGTCATGATTTGGGGGTTGAAGAACACTCTTTTCAAGGAATAGAAATTCTTTTCAATGTTTACCGTAAGCTGCCCTGAGGATGGTTTTATAGTGGAAAAATAGAATAGATATGTTTAAAGTGAAGCAAACCACCAAGCAACAGAAAGGGCACAGTCAAGTAAGGGCATGACATCTGTAAATAGATTTTTATAGTCATGGTGAGAAAGGTTGGGGTGGAAGTGCCAGGCTAAGACCAAGGTGAACCCAGTTCCAAAGTCCTAGTCCCCTTTAAGGTTGCTCGCTCACTTTGATCTTCTTTCTTTGCCTAATTTATCTTCTCAAGTATGCTGTGAATACAATCTGCCCACATTATCCACAGGTAATAATCAGTGGATTTGTCTCAGTGGATCAGTGGATTTGTCTCAGGACGGGCTTCAGAGGACCCCCTGCACTGGACCAGAAGTTGTGCCCACGAGTTCCTCTGAGCTGCAGGGAGGCCACGCATGACCTCCCACGACTCAGAAGGTCAGCCTTCCAAGAGGTGCTTCCCATATTTTTGGGGTGAGAAGAGACAATTGCTCCCTTCTGCTAATTATAGGAGGGTCACCCCCCACTGGAAAGGTGCCTCTTGGCCCTGTTAGCGAGGGTTAACTTATCAAATCTGGGGAAAGTTCATGAGCAAGACCTTCAAATTGATCTGGCTTCTCCAGGGCATACTAAGAGAGATCCTTCTATAAAGCCAGTCAAAGATGGACTAATCAGTTAATTTAGAACTTTGATTATTTTTTTCAATCATTAGTAGTAAGGGGTTATAACACAGGCCAACGCACATTTTGAGCTCTCAAGTTAGACCTCTTCCTGGGTATATTTGGGGTGCTGATTCCCAAAATGGCATCCGTTTTGACCTATATCACGTCTCGTTTCGGAGATACGACACAGTCTCCTTGGTGAGTGGTTCAAGCAGTGTCCTTGTGCAGAAGCCTACAGCGTGGCCTCCTTACGAGGAAGCTGCTTGAACCTTCACTAACGAGGGTATGCCCTATCTCCAAAACTAGATGTGATAAAGGGCAAAACTGATACCATTTTTGGAATAGTGCCCCAAATTCTTATAAAACCACCATAAATTTAGAAGAAGAAAAGGTTTTCTGACTCTCAGCTTAGCAGGCCTGGGAATTAGTGGACCAAGTAAGATTGAAGTCGGAGATCTTTATTTTGTTCTGCAGAGCTCTGGCTTAACCTGGAAGGCCACGGAGTGGCATGTCCTTGGGTCAGAAATAACCGATTTCTCCACTGAACCATCTGGGCTCAAAAAGAGGCATCGCACCATGTATGGATCTTCTCCCCTTTCCTTTCCCTTTGTTTGCTTTTGGGGATGAAAAGGGCTGCAACAGTAGCCTGGCACCTCCCATTCCTTTATGGCCGAAGATGGGTTTGTTTTCTGGTGGCGAGAGGTGTTTTCTTTTGGCTTGCCAAGAATTTTCTTCAGAAGGGTTAAATGTGCAGCTGTGTGCTCATATGTTGCAAAAAGAAAAAAAAAAACATTGCTAAGATACGAAACAAAAAATAAAAATGAAGCCTGCCTGATCTTGATATGTGCTTTCAAGGATCTTTTCTTCTTTTCAAATTAAAAGTTGCTTAGAACGGTTATGTAACCCTACAGTTATTGCTTTCTTCTGAAGCAAAATTGCATCTTAAAAAAAAACAAAACATGCTCCATTTCTAAGTATCTACTATACATCCAGAATCACTTAGTTGCTTGCAAATAGTTCTTCTAATTGCTTTTCCTCTGGAACAAGTCTAAAATCGCTATAGCAGGTCTTGGGTTCTCCTGGTTCAGAACAGAAGGAGGGAGACACCCTCTGCCAACCTGTTTCAGGGTTTTGGCCACTGGCCTCCTCGGGGTAAGGGAGCATTTGTTCCCTTGCCCCAAGGTAAGCCCTTCTCGGATGTATTTGGATCTGTGCCAGCCATTGCTGGTACAAGTCCTCATGGACCCAGGTTGGGGGATCGAGGCTGGGAAGGATTAGGATTTCAGCGTATGCTGCCCCCTTCTCTGCCCCGATCTACACTCCTTCCTACCCCCATTGCCACTTGATTTGGCCTACCCCACCTCCTGTGCTGACTTACCAGTTCCAGTGGGCCTGGCCTGGCCACTGGCACACAGAGCTTGCTGCTTGCCACTTGTGGAGGTAGGCAGGCTATTTGTTATGGCGTGTTGCCTTTTGCGACAGCCGAGAAGCACCTTGTGCTGCCGGAACTCACGTTCCAGCAACATGAGGTTCAAATAGGATGATTCAAATAGATTACTCAGCCATAAGTAGAGGTGTTTGCTTCTGTTGACTAAGGGCCCAATCTTATCCAATTTTCCAGTGCTGGGGTAGCTGCGCCGATGGGGCATACACTGCATCTTGTGGTGGGGCAGCAATCACAGAGGCCTCCTTAAAGTATGGGAACATTTGTTCCCTTACCTTGGGGCTGCGTTGCGGCTGCATCGGTGCTGGAAAATTGGATAGAATCAGGCCCTGGGACACCTACTGAACACAATTGGCTTAAGAGGCAAAGAAGGAAGGCCCATAGCCAGGGAGACAGACCAGGGACAGACTGCACTTGCTCCTGGTGTGGAAGGGATTGTCACTCCTGGATTGGCCTTTTCAGCCACACTAGACGCTGTGCCAGAACCACCTTTCAGAGCGCCATACCATAGTCTTTCGAGACTGAAGGTTGCCAATACATATTTCTGAGTAAAATAACTAAGGGCCCAATCCTATCCAATTTTCCATTGCTGGTGCAGCTATGCCAGTGGGACAGGTGCTGCATTCTGTGGTGGTGGGGCAGTCACAGAGCCTTCCTCAAAGTATGGGAACATTTGTTCCCTTATCTCAGGGCTGCATTGCGACTGCACCGGTGCTGGAAAGTTGGATAGGATTGGCACCTAACATAGTTTTCAAACACTTCTATCCAAAATATCCTGCCCATTTTTTAGGTCATCAGAGAAGGTCCTGTTGAGAGTTCAATTGCTGAGAGATGTTAGGGGTGCAGTGGCAAGCCACAGGGCCTTCTCAGCTGTGGCACCACTTCTATAGCACCAACTGCCAGAACATCTAAAACTGGCCCTTTCGGTAGAAAGTTTCCGGCGAGGCCTAAAAACATTTTTTATTCCCACCAGCTTTTAAATGTGGATTACGGGGGATAATCTTGTTTGCTTTTAAATTGCCTGGTATCTTTATGTTGACTGCCTTTTAACTTGCCGTGTATTGCTGCCTTGGGCTTCTGGAAAAGTGGTATATAAATGCCTTAAACAAACAAGCAAACAAGCAAATAAATAAGGGCCCCTCTACTTCACTAGACACAACAATTCAAAAATTTCCTGGATTACCCAAAAGCAGCACCTGAAGGCGACAGTTTTCCCCTGCTGTTGCTCCATACAGAGGTTCCACCTGACCATCATGTCCCTCATCAATAGGTCCACCAATTCCCCAGGGCAGTGGTTCTCACACATTTAGCACCAGGACCCACTTTTTAGAATGAGCATCTGTCAGGACCCACTGGAAGTGATGTCATGACCGGAAGTGACATCATCAGGCAGGAACTTTTTTAACAATCCTAGGCTGCAATCCTACCCACACTTACCCAGGAGTAAGTTCCATTTACTATCATTGTTCAAAGCATATACATAGTAGCCTTTTAAAGGTACAGATCTGTCACATTTCCCCAGATGCAGTCACGTACCAGGGTAGCATCAAGTCTAATATATTAAAAATAAAATATGGAAATGAATGGGGACCCACCTGAAATTGGCTTGCAACCCACTTAGTGGGGCCCGACCCACAGTTTGAGACACACTGCCCCAGGGTATTTGTCCCTTTTTCGAGCAAGGAATCGGTGGCCACGACAGCATCTAATGGCAGCTGATTCCAGGCACAAGGTGCACCTTGCAAAGTGAGGCACCTTAAGAACATCAGAAGAGCCCCAATGGATCGGACCGAAGGGCTATGTCAGAATGCCAGATGCAAGGGAGGGCACCAGGATGAGGTCTCTTGCTATCTGGTGTGCTCCCTGGGGCATTTGGTGGGCCGCGGTGAGATACAGGAAGCTGGAGTAGTTGGGCCTTTGGCCTGATCCAGTGGGGCTGTTCTTATGTTCTTAACTACAATTCCCAGGAGGCCTTGCAGGTCTCTTGTTATCTGGTGTGCTCCCTGGGGCATTTGGTGGGCTGCTGTGAGATACAGGAAGCTGGACTAGATGGGCCTATGGCCTGATCCAGTGGGGCTGTTCTTATGTTCTTAAAGGCCCATCTGGTCCAGCTTCCTGTATCTCACAGTGGTCCACCAGAGTCCTCAGGGAGCCCGCAAGATACTTGTGTCTTGCTGCGGGGACTCTTAGGCAAAGTGCACCTGAGGTAAAGCACACCCACCTTGCAAAGCGGGCAAGACGGCTTTTGTGATCGTCAATAGCTCTGCAGTTATTTCACAGAATGTCTTGATTTACTGCTTCTCATCCCCTCCCTCCACCCGCTGAAAGCAACCTGTTCTAAAATAAAATCTTACAGGAACATTTGCAATCAACTCTTGTCAAATCACTAGAGAACACTGAAGGTTTGTTTTTCTTCTAACTAGGAAGAAAGTTCTTTATGAAAGCTTAAAAAAAAAAAGAACAGAGAGGTGGGGTAGGAACAGTCTGGTGAGGAAGCTTATCTGTTGGGAGGCAGTCCAGAGATGGAACGTGGGGAGTGGAAGTCCAATGAGTCTCTTCCAGGCGTGAGCTGTTGGTGATCAGCTGATGTGTGACTGGCCGGGTTGTCTGTGCCTGACTCTTCCTTGTTTGGTCTTGCGGGAAAGCCTTCTTGCAGATTCTTTGGTTCTGGCATCCAGTGAAGCCAAAACTCCAGCAGGTGAAGAGGCTGGTCTGGGAGCCCTGCCTGAACTGGGGTGAATCATGAGAAGGTGTGGAAAGGGCAGGGCTGGGTGGGAAACCATATCAGAACTTGGAACAAGGATCCAGGATGTGTTAGGGTGTCGGGTATCATTTTAAGATGACAGTCAGCCCTTGGTGTCCGCAGGGGTTTGTTTCCACCCTCCCCCATTTATGCCAAGATCTGGGATACTGGAGCCCACTTTTTAAAGCGTTTTAAATGTCAGAAAATAGCCTTTCCTTCATAGTGCTTCAAAAGCGCACTGTTTGCAGGACTGCAGGGTACTCGTTGGCCCTCGAGAAGCTACTTCTGGTTCACACAATCCCCTTCCTTGGCCCTGGCTCACACTAGTGCAACTCACAAGTGGCTTCCAGAATGCCACTGAGTGCCCTGCAGTCCTGTAAATGGCACTGTTTTGCAGCGCTGTGGTAGAATAGGCCTGAAATGGGATAAGGCGGTCATTTCCTGACTTATTTTGATTTTAAAAACCCTTGTAAAAACATTTTTAAAAACACTTTACATCCACGTAATCCATGGAGAATGAAATCTACTGTACTTTGATGGTGGACCTGCAAGTCGCAAAGTTGGGGGACATTTATATATTATTTATTCTCTTTTTACCCCACCTTTCTCTACAAAGGGCACCCGAATATGGGCTGTTTTGAGGATGGGGTATGGACAAGGGCAAAATGTAGAATGAGTTCAGTAGTGGCTGGGGTGACACTGTTGCCCTGGGCTGTTTTTCACTGATAAGACTCCATTGTAAAGGCAGGTGGCCTTGCTTGCTTTCATGACCATGAATGGTTGGCAACCTTCAGTCTTGAAAGACTATGGTATAAGCCTACAGCACCAGTATTCCCAGGCGGTCTCCCATCCAAGTACTAACCAGGCCTGACCCTGCTTAGCTTCCAAGATCACCAAAGTCATAGCAGGTGGAATGAATGGGAAGATCTGAATGCACAGCTAACACCAGGTTGCTGTGGGTCTTGGAGCAAAGCCCTACAGTAACCCCCAGCTCCCAACCACTATGACCAAGAATTCAGGGTTACCAGTGGGTAACAACAGAGAAGAGGTCTGACTATTTGTAGATGGGGTGCCAGGCAGCACACGTCTTTTGGTTGATTTGTGCCACTACTGATGTGGCAGGAGGGTTTGGGGTGTAATGTACTGACCCCTTAAGGTAGCAGTTTGTCTCTGCCTTGGTTAGGATGACACTACCCTGGATCAACTGGGGGTGGGTGGGAATTGATTTGCTTATTGCAGAGGGGAAGCTCAGTCAGCTGGTTGGGCTAGAGGTGGAGGCTATACAGGAGTTTTGGAGTAGAGTGGGGGAGAGCCTCATGGTCCTCTGACTAGCTGAGGAGTCAGCTCAAGGAGTCAGCTTTTTTCCTACGTTCGTCCTCTTCTTTTGGTTCTGATATTGCAAGTGAATGTATTCTTCTCTGTCCATGATTTCAGCTACCTTTCTGTAGACACTGATTTGGTTTTAAACTGTTCTAGTAAGTTGGGTTACTTGGATAACCTTGAGCGGGGTATTTTTCTGTGTTGTGAAGGAACTGGGCACTTTGTACCCCAATCTAGCCATTTTCTCTTTTCTTTTTGACTTGAATTACCCAGAAAGGGGGAGCATATGGTCAGTGAACCCTGGGGTGGGTACAAGACTGTAACATGGGGGTTACCTGAACGTATTTAGGTCAGGGTTTCCCAAAGAGTGGGTTGCAACTAACTGCTGGGTCGCGAGGTGGAGTGTGAATTGTGACCCACTGGCAGGAGGAACCCCTAGAGCCCCACCCTGACAGAATTCAAGGCAGCATTCATGCCATTCCTTGGTGGTCTCCCATCCAGGTACAACCAGTGTTAGACTGGCTTAGCTTCAGCAAAGTAGTGGCACCTTGTGCCCTCTGATCCCACACCTTGGTAGGACAGCCTGATCCTGACCGTGGCAGACTTCCATGCCCTTGCTATATCCTGTGGCTGAGACATCTCCTCTCTTTCCTCTCAGACTCATCATCAGTACAGCCAAGCACTGAACAAAAGCAACAAAGTGAACCTTTACTGTGCCTTCCTGGATTACAGGTACGTGCCTTAATTTTGTGTGGATTCCCTTTGATGTATCGGATAGGTAGAGATGGGAGAAAAGGGCAATCATGAAACCAAAACACATTACACCACTTTCAACACTTCTCATTTTTGTAAAACTACAAAAAAAACCCAAATCTGAAAAAACGGTTTTATTTGTTTTTTTATTTTTTAATTGGGGGGGAGGGTGCATGGGTGGGCCCAATCCTAAAGAGTGCATGCTGGCTTACCGCTGGCATGCACTGTTGCAAATGTGCCATAAGGCACATTTGGGGGCCCTAGCGTTGGGCTAGCACTGGTGGAGCACTGGAGCTCCACTGCTCAGCAGTCACGTGGGCTGCCGGACAGAAGAGAGGTAGGTGGGGGCATAGGGAAAGGCAGGCAGGAGGTGTTCCGGGGTGGGGAGAGGCAGAGGGAAGGCAGGGAGGAGGAGTGCCGGGGGAGGGGGCAGGGAGTGAGGGAGGCAGGCAGGACTAGTGGAGCTTTGCTGTCTGCCCAACACGGAGGCTCTAAATTCTATGCTGAACCTTGGGTCATCATAGAAACAAGTAGCCTCACTGTGGAGCTACCCGCTTCACCCAAGGGAAGGGGACAAAAGTCCCCTTCTCCTGAGAATGTGGCAGCAGCTGCCTGGTGTGCGCCGGATGCAGCGACAACCATTTTCAGCACCGCTGCAGACCTGCGCGCTGGGCAGCTCAGGATTGGTCGGAGCATCTGCTGTCACTATACCACCTCTATCACTGACATTACACTATTAAAGCAATTATAATTTATAATTATAGTGTAAATTTTGAATAAAAACCCAGAACACGCACAAAAAAACCCCAAACAGACAAAAACATATTGTCAATGAGCTGCGTGTGGGTCATGAGCTGTGGTTTGAACACCCCTGTGATAAGGGAACTGAACCTATTTAATAGATCCAGCAACAGAGGCATCGACGGACCCACCCGGCCATCCCTGTGGCTTGCATTCATGGGAACCGTCAAAATAATGAAATCATAAGCAGTAAAGAACCAACAGATTACTAGTTCAATATTAATCTAAGCAAGGGGATTACTTGCTCACATCTGGATAAAAGGGAAGCTGGAACAAAGAAATGGAGAGAGCCCTAATCACATTTCTGCCAACGCAGTTCCCATACTCAGGCTGGATTTCAGGAGAATATCCATGTTAATCGTGAACAGGCCAGCATTTGTTGTAAAAGGAAATGGTGGAAGTTTCGATTTCCACTTTTTTTTTCTACTGGAGAGCCTTGGCTGAACCGGAATGGGGTCCACTTAGATTAGTGGCTTTACAAGAATACCAGCAGCTAGATGACAATAAAAACTAACCAGTGAAGTAGTCCTCTTGGTGGACTACTGGCTAATAGCCCTGTTTTGGAACAGAGTGCGACAATAAATTGTCTGTGGCATTCCCCAATAGTGCTGGGAAAACTGACTTTTCCCCCACATTTGATCATATCGTTACCGCCCTCTCAATGAGGCCAGTTTTGCTTTCTCCAGTAGTTTTGGCTGGCCTTGAAACCTTCAGCCAGTTTCTCAGTCTTCCCCATCATTAATTGTTACCTGTTCTTGTGAAGCTTCGAGGGCTGTGTGTGGTTTGCTACAGTGTGCTGGTATAGGTTGGCAACCTTCAGTCTCGAAAGACTATGGTATCGTGCTCTGAAAGGTGGTTCTGGAACAGCGTCTAGTGTGGCTGAAAAGGCCAATTCGGGAGTGACAATCCCTTCCACACTGGGAGCAAGTGCAGCCTGTCCCAGGTCTGTCTCCCTGGCCACGGGCCTTCCTTCTTTGCCTCTTAGCCTCGGCCAAGTATCTCTTCAAACTGGGAAAAGCCATGCTGCACAGCCTGCCTCCAAGCGGGCCGCTGCTCAGAGGCCAGGGTTTCCCACTTGTTGAGGTCCACTCCTAAGGCCTTCAGATCCCTCTTGCAGATGTCCTTGTATCGTGCTGGTATAGTGGGTCCTCTTTATCTGAAGGTTCAGAAACCATGAATTAACCCACTGAGGATTTCAAATCTGGAGGACCCACAGAGGACCTCTCAGACATGATCAGAAGCATCTTCTGGTTGAGTCTGGGAGACTTTTTGAGGCCCTGGGAGGCCACACGCAGAGCTCAGAAAGGTGCTTCCGGTCTCATTTTGAGATCCAATTGGACCCCACCTGTGGGTTCCATTATCCATGAAGGTCTGTATCTGTGGGAGTACGAGAGCAGATCCTCCATGGATACGCTGTGGTTGAACTCCATGGTTCAATCTAAACAGGTAATACTGGTGGTTTTTCTTTTCTTAATTTCCTTTGGCAGCAACTATGACCCTGCACTTGCCCGCTGTCATCTGATCTCGGAAGCTAAGCAGAGTCAGGCCTGGTTAGTACTTGGATGGGAGACCGCCTGGGAATACCAGGTGCTGTAGGCTTATACCATGATCTCGGAAGCTAAGCAGAGTCAGGCCTGGTTAGTACTTGGATGGGAGACTGCCTGGGAATACCGGGTGCTGTAGGCTTATACCATAGTCTTTCGAGACTGAAGGTTGCCAACCATGTTATGATTTTCCGTTTATGCCACACCTCTTCAGGTGCTGGAGGTAGCACTAAATATGATGTAGTTCTGTACAGAGAGAGATAACCAGGTAATCTCAGAGGTTGTTTTTTTTTGGGGGGGGGGGGGAGAGAATAGTGGCTACTGAGAGGCCGAGAAATTTCGCAGTTTCTCAACGCACCTGAGATACTTCCAACTTTGCTCCCCTTCTCCATTTTCATTTGGGAGTGTGGTGGAGAAAAAGGAGAAAGGCATTTCACATTTGAGATAATATGGCAGAAGGAATGGGGGGGCGTGTACATTTTAATTAGGATGACAAATATATTGGCCAAAATAAGAGGGCCATTAGGGACCAGAATTAGGAAGGCACATTTTCTGGTGTTTGGCCTTCTGTCTCTCTGACGAGATCTTCCCAAGTTTTTATGTTGTTTTTTTTGTTCATTTCCCCTTGTTGCTGCTTTCATTCTGAGTCTTGTTTTATAATGCAGTAGACAGTGGGCCCTCCTGATTCTCAGGCTCAGTATCCACAGAATTTGAGCATCCACAGATTCTGAACCTGTGACTCGGAGGTCCTCCTGAACAAAAGCCAGTTCCAGCCTCACCTGGGAGGTGTTCTGAGGCTAGGGAAGGCCTGTGGAGTTGGCTGCAGGCCTTCCCTGGCCTCAGAAGTCCTCCTGGATGTGACCAGAAGCCACTTCTTGTTCTTATCTGTGACTTCCAGTCACATCCAGGAGGTGTCCTGAAGCTAGAAGGCCCATAGCCCACTCCATGGGCCTTCTCCAGTCTCAGAACACCTCCTGGATGTGACTGGGAGTTGCAGACGTAAACTGGAAGAGGCTTCCAGTAGCATCTGAGAGGTCTCCTGAAGAAATTGGGAGGCCAACACAGCCTCTGGAGGGCCAGGTGCACCCCCCCAGGAAAGTCCTTGTAGTGCTGCAGCCCTCCCCCCAGTGGATTTCATTATCTGTGGATTTCTGTATCCACAGTGGTTTTGAAACCAATCCCCTGCAGATAAGGAGGGCCCACTGTAATCTGTTTTGAACAGTTTTTGTAAGCTGCCTAATACAAGGAACAAAGAGTGCTGTCCTTCTGACCTTTGCAGCAACGGGAGTGGTGTTTGGTCCAACGCAGGCTGTGTCCTTCAAGGTGGAGATCTCAACCATTCGGTCTGTTTGTGTAACCATCTCACCAACTTTGCCATTCTGATGCAAATTGTACCACTTAAGGTAAGATGATAAGATGTTCTACACCAGGAGTGGATTGATGTTAAAATCGTGTGGACTACCTATTATTTATTACAGTCATTCTTTCAATATCTGTGGGGGATCTATTCCCGGGCCCGCCGCAGATACCACAATCCACAGATACTGGGGTCCACGTTAAAAATATTTTATAAAGTTTTAAAAAGCATTCCTTACTTTAGTGCTGCATTCCTTACCACAAGGCCATCTCTGGTGCTCCTGGAAGCCTCTTCTGTGTTCCCCTGAGACATACAACTCCCTTTTTTGGTCCTGGTGTGCTGCAGAATGAATTGCGGAAGTGTTTTCCAAATACTTTTGCAATGCATTCTGGGGTGAGCCAGGGTCAAGGAAGGGGGTTGTGGGCCTTAAACCCTGAAGTGGGTCCCGGTGTTAAAATGTTTGGGAATCACTGGTATGACGTGTAGGAAGAATCTGGGTTGTGGCCCAAACCAATTGCTGAATTGCTAACGTCTTGAATTATGACATAGTCCAACAACATTTGCTCCAGGGGGGTGGACGATTCATCTGTTGCATGGTGGAAATTCAGTGGCCAAACTGATCCCGGGGTTGGCAGCTTATTCAAGAGCAGGGAAATGTGACATTTCAGCATTGTGCAACTTAGGCAATTGGGAATACAACTCTTCGTTTTGGTTGCCAAGAACCTTGGAGCTGATTGGCTTAGTTAAGCCAAGGATAGCTACAATTAACGGGAAGAGCTGGAAGTGTGAAGGCAGAACGTCGTTCCCAAGAGTTGTTAAATGCTGGCTTTGTGTTTGGTATTTTCAGTGCGTGTGTGTTGCTGTTCACAGAGTGTTCGAACGGAACGCCTGCCCCATTGCCAACATCCGTACAGTCTCCAAAACCTTTGCTTTACTTACACATTTCTTTCAAAGATTCCCTTTCTGTCTTTCAATCCCATTCAAAGGGTCTTCTGGGGCAACTTGCAGATTAAAATTCACAAAGTGATTGAATAAAACGACAGCAATGTGAATGCAATTAATGGAACCAAACAGAAGAACATCAGAAGAGCCCCACTGGATCAGGCCAAAGGTCCATCTAGTCCAGCCTCCTGTATCTCACAGTGGCCCCCCAGATGCCTTGGGGATGCCTCTTAAGCCAACAAGAGACCTGCATCCTGTTGCCCACTCCCTTGCATCTGGCATTCAGAGATAGGCTACCTCTAAAACCCAGAAGTTGCATATAGTCATCATAGGTTGTAAGCTGTGAGGAATGTTTCCTCTATCATTCTGTCCAATCCCCTTTGAAATGCATCTAGGCCAAATGCCGTCACCACATCCTGTGGCAAGGAGTTCCATGTATTGTCCCCTTACCTAAGGGCTGCATTGCGGCTCTGCCAGTGCTGAAAAGTTGGATAGAATTGGCCCCTGTGACACATAACTGAAACTCTGTTCAGCTTCAGCCTGGACCCAGGTAACAGGTATGCAGGCAGTAGCATAGCAAACTCTGATGGGGGGGTGATGGGTGACCCATCCGAGCACCCACTTTGGTCATGCTGCATTTGACAACTGATGAACCCACCCGCCGTCCCTGAAGCTTTGAACGGCCAGAAATCCCCTCCCCCCCGAAGCAATTCCATGGTACACATGATGTCACCATTGAATTGCATTTGGGTGCTGTGCATCGCTCCAGGTAAGTACGGAGGTGTCAATCCACCCCAGCAGTATCCATGCTGGTGACCCCACTGGGTGCAGGTGAATCCATCCCCCACATTCTAGAACTGCAGTCAGACAGGATTCTAGACTATGGAGAGAAATTCCTTCTGGGTTCAGCACTTGCGTCTGGACCAAGCTGAGCACAGGGAGGGCAGTGGATCTGTCCACATAGTGTCTTGACACAAAGGGGTTCTCTGGCTAACTCTGTTCTCCCCTGTCCTTGGCACAAGCTAACGAGTGATAAATCCAGCCTGCATTCACACTATTGAACAAAGTTTGATGATGTGCTCTGGCTTTCCAAGAAGAGACGTATTTGGTGGTTGGTTGGCAACCTTCAGTCTCGAAAGACTTTGGTATAAGCCTACAGCACCCGGTATTCCCAGGCGGTCTCCCATCCAAGTTCTAACCAGGCCTGACCCTGCTTAGCTTCCGAGATCAGACGAGATCGGACATGTGCAGGGACGTATTTGTGAGCCTGTTAACCACAGTTTAGAAGTCCCACTCGATTTGAGATGATAACAGTCGAGGGCTGGACAGTAACGTGGGAAGGTGCCTGAGGAACATAAAGAATGAAGCTCAGCTCGGTCAAACATTTTTTCACGGCGAGCTTGTTTTCTTAGTCTCATCGCTGTTTCGCTGGAAATGTGGATTACACCACCCACATTTTCTGCTCATTTTCTGACACCTTTCCAAGCTCTTTTCTGACTACTCTTTCCTGAAGAGTTAAATGGTGTTTCACAACATTATAGCTTGAGAGGTCTGTTTCATATCCTCTGCCCTGCTTACTCTTACTAAAGGTCTGTTGAGAAGACTGTATAGCAGCACTACTTAGATTCAGAAAGATTAGTCTCCAAGGGGGAGCAGAGCTTTGGGACTTCTCCTACAGCAGGGGCAGTGGGACACTGTGAGCCGGAGAATTCAGGTGAGCTGAGAAGCAGCATCCAGCTCAGCAGCAGGCAAACTGAGAAACTTGCCTACGGCAGTGTTTCTCAAACTGTGGGTCGGGACCCACTAGGTGGGTCGCGAGCCAATTTCAGGTGGGTCCCCATTCATTTCAATATATATATTTTTAATATATTAGACTTGATTGCATGTGACTGCATAGGGGAAATGTTATAGATCTGTACTTTCAGCATGCTACTCTGTTTATGCTAATAGCAATGATAATAAATTGGACTTCCTCCTGGGTAAGTGTGGATAGGATTGCAGCCTAGAATTGTCAAAAATTTCCTGCGTGATGACGTAACTTCCAGTCATGACATCACTTTCGGTGGGTCCTGACAGATTCTCATTTTAAAAAGTGGGTCCCGGTGCTAAAAGCTTGAGAACCAGAGGCCTAGGGGAATCTGTTAACTTCTCTAGAGCACTGCCTAACCTAAAGGCTGCCCAAGAGACAGTATATAGTGCATCTAACTTTAAGGCCACAATTATATGCAAATATAATAATAAAATAAAAAAAAATTATAAAAATTTTTTTATAATAAAAAATAGGGAATAAGCCCTATTGAACACAATAGCTTAGTTCTGAGTAAACACACATAGGGTAACATTTTAATATACTTGCTTTATTGAGTATTTTTTTTAATGCACACGTTTGTTTTAAGCTGTTACAGTCCACTCAAGAGTTTGAGATGAAATGAGCTAGATCTTTAAATTAATATACAGGCATCCCACTGTACCTGCGGATCCAGTCACCATGGTTTCACTTATCCGCTGTTCTCCACAGGATCTTGCACACACCCATCCTGGACACCATGACCTTTGAGTTTTTTTTATGAGATGTGGAACCATGCATGTTCTTTCTTAACAGAAGAAGAATTTCTTGCTTAACCCTGAGGAATACAACATACAGGGCACAGCCAGAATTTTATCAGAGAGCAGGAACTGTCCCGCTTCCTGTTAATGTTCAGTCAGTCTCCTCCCTCTAGCACAGGGGTGTCCAAAGTTTTTGGCAGGAGGGCCACACCATCTCTCCGACACTGCGTCGGGGGCTGGGGGGAAAAAGAATTAATTTACATTTCAAATTTGAATAAATTTACATAAATTAATATGCTAGCGGTGGAACTTCTATGAATGAATGAAGGTCTTGCAATAGCTCAAGGCCTATAAAAGGCCTTGAACAAAGCAAGGCTGGCCTTTCGTTCGCTGCTGCTGCTGCATCACAGATGTGAAACAGCAAGCAGTGGAGGGAGTCCTCACCCCACAGCTCATGCGAGCAGTCAAACAGTTGGCCATCATGCTGAGAGCAGTTATGTCGTGCCAGTGTGGGCTCCAGCAAGTTTCTGGAGGGCCAGAGACTCATTGGAGACTGGGGTCTCCCTGAGGGCCACATTGGGAGTCCTTGAGGGCTGCAAGTGGCCCCAGGGCCAAAGTTTGGGCACCCCTGCTCTAGCATGTAGGCTGCTTGACTACCTGTCACATTCCTCTGTTAAGCAAGAAACTTTTCCTGTGTCAAGCAAGAGAATGTGTGCTTCCACTGCTAGCAGAGAAAAGTGAATGGGCTTGGAGATTGGGTGGCAAATTATTTTATATAACGTTCCCCCGTATGTTTCTGTATCCATGTGGAGGCCTGAAATGGAACCCCCACAGATATGGAGAGATGCTTGTAGTAAGTTAGAAGAAAACAGTCTAATGAAGAAATTTAAAGTAGACTTTTTTTGGGGTATAGCTGTAGTGGGGGAGGAGCATGGAACTTTAAAATGTACCACTACACCACTACTTCTGTACAATCAAATTGTACAGAATAATCTATATTTATTTATCTATAATTCTGATAAATTGGATAATTGACTTGGTTTGCCTTTCTGCATGACAGACTGCCTGGCTCTCCTGGATGCAGGGAAATAAAAAAAGAATCTCAGCTTCTCAGTCAAGTAGATTTGATCCCTGGTGCACAAAAACACGTGATTGCAAGCAAAATTGTCCAGGCATTACACAAATCTTCTGCGTGCGGAGTGCACAAAGTAAACCAATTAATATGGTGGCTTGTTTGTTTTTGGGTTTCGAGGCAGCTGAAAGTAACAGAACCATTGCAACAATAAAAATGTATTAGAAGAGAGAGGAGGAAAGCAGCAGGACCAGGAAATGAGCCAGACAAGACCAGATCCACCCCATTCCTCACCCCACAGCAGCATCCGCTGGTTGGCAACCTTCAGTCTCGAAAGACTATGGTAGAAGCCTACAGCACCCGGTATTCCCAGGTGGTCTCCCATCCAAGTACTAACCAGGCCTGGCCCTGCTTAGCTTCAGAGATCAGACAAGATCGGGAGATAGTGTTCAGTATAGGGAGATGGTTGGCAACCTTCAGTCTCGAAAGACTATGGTAGAAGCCTACAGCACCCGGTATTCCCAAGCGGTCTCCCATCCAAGTACTGACCAGGCCTGACCCTGCTTAGCTTCTGAGGTCAGACAAGATCGGGAGACAGTGTTCAGTATAGGGAGATGGTTGGCAACCTTCAGTCTCGAAAGACTATGGTAGAAGCCTACAGCACCCGGTATTCCCAGGCGGTCTCCCATCCAAGTACTGACCAGGCCTGACTCTGCTTAGCTTCCGAGGTCAGACAAGATCGGGAGACAGTGTTCAGTATAGGGAGATGGTTGGCAACCTTCAGTCTCGAAAGACTATGGTAGAAGCCTGCAGCACCCGGGATCCCCAGGCGATCTCCCATCCAAGTACTAACCAGGCCTGACCCTGCTTAGCTTCCGAGATCAGACAAGATTGAGCATGTGCAAGGTAACAGCTAACCCACCAAAAAGCAGACTGCCACAGATAGGGCTGTAAATCAATGGAACAGCAAATGCTTTGCCTGCAGAAGGTTCCAGTGTTCCATCAGTCAGTGGTGTAGCTGACTGGGAGCCCTATCCTATCCAACTTTCCAGCTCCGGTGTAGCCACAATGCAGCCCCATGGTAAGGGAACACATGTTCCCATACCTTGAGGAGGCCCCAATGACTGCCCCTCCACCACAGGATGCAGCGCGCACCCCACTGGCACAGTGCACCAGCGCTGGAACGTTGGATAGGATTGGGCCCTGGTTTTCCACCCCAGGGCACACCAGTCATTCTGCCACCCCCTCTGCCCCAGTCCCTCCAACCTGGAAGCAATTGCGGCGACGTGATGACATCACCACGTTTACTTCTGAGACGCTTGGGGCGAGGCCGCCTGCTTCATCAGTGGGCTGCCTGACTCTGAGTGACTGCAGTATGAATGACTGCAGCAGGCGCAGCCGTTCTCGGCGCAATCTTGCACTGCTCAGAGCCAGGCTGGTTGTTTCTTATGAAGTCAGCGGCCTTGCTCCAAGCGACCGTGCTGAGAATGGCTCTGAAAGGGGTAGGTTCTCCTGCCTGCCGCCATAGTCATTCTTTGCGTGGTCACTGGCCTCTTGGAGTGAGGCTGGCTACTTCTTGGTGGCCTTGCATGGAGCGACTCTGTTGCGAGCAAGAAGGGCAGAGCAACAGCAACTGCATCTCCATGCTGGGATGGCATCGCCTCCATGGAGCGCTGCCCAGGGTCACAGCATCCCTGTGACCCCCTCCCCTCGGCTGCACAACTGCCATCAGTGATGATCAGGAACTGCATGGGAGCCAGGAGGACCAGGCTTTGCCCAGATGCCGAACCAACTTGGCCCTGGCATTAGTCAGAGATGCACCTGGTGGGTACCAGAGACAGAACTTTTTCAGGGATTTACCCATTGCTGTGTAGGATCAGAACATGGCTTTTAGAATGTTTGTTCTGAATGTATTTTGTACTGGGAACTGCTTTGATCTTTTAGGAAAGCATTTGGTATTCAACATTCCAGTCCTATGTAACTACCCACGTGGTCATGTAGTGGTGCCAACGGGCCACTTGGAGTAAGGGAAGATTTGTTCCCTTGCCCTGGGATGACCCCCAGCTCTATAGCTGGCACATGTCCATGTTGATCCATGAAGGCAGATTAGGGGGTTAGAATTTGAAGAGTGCCACTACTATTACCCCTGCTAATTGGGTAAGAGGCACTTTTTCAAGTGGGTGCTCCTTTTTTTAGCAGGGGGAGAGTAACTGGCCCACCTCACCCCGGCACTGTCTGTTCTAGTGGCTGTCTGCTGGTGTTCTTTTGCATCTTTTTAGATTGTGAGCCCTTTTGGGACAGGGAGCCATTTAGTTATTTGATTTTTCTCTGTAAACCGCTTTGTGAACTTTTAGTTGAAAAGCGGTATATAAATACTGTTAATAATAATTAATAATAATACTACTGAACCCACCCCCTTCCCAGGCTGTATCTGCTCTTCTCCCTGCCCTGTCACCTCCTTGCCACAGGATGTGGTGATGGCGTCTGGCCTAGATGCCTTTGAAAGGGGAATGAACAGATTGATGATGGAAAAGCCCATCACAGGTTACAAGCCATGATGGGCATGTGCAACCCCCTGATTTTAGAAGCAGGCTACCTCAGAATGCCAGATACAAGGGAGTGGCAATAGGATGCAGGTCTCTTGTGGTCTTGAGTGCTCCCTGGAGTATCTGTTGGGCCACTGTGAATACAGGAAGCTGGACTAGACGGGCCTATGGCCTGATCCAGCAGCGCTCTTCTGAGGTTCTTATTTAACAAAAAATAAAATAAAAATGAAAGCACTAAATAAGCACAGGTGGATGATCTCCTTGTACCTTGGCAGCAATTGATATAGGAATGAACACAGGGAAGTGCTCAGCTCATGCTGAATTTGTCTAATGCGTGAATGTTGCAAAGAGGAGTTGACAGCTGACAAAAGCCTTTGAGAAGTAATGATCTCTTCTCTTTCCCCAAAAAGATTTCTGTAGACTCCGCTGCCGAACAGTGAAGGGTGAGCAAGCCCCCTTCCATGGGCCTGAGACATTCTCATGATTGGCAATAATAATAATAATAATAATAATAATAATAATAATAATAATAATAATAATAATAATAATAATAAAGAACAGGCTGTTAGCCCAGCAGGGAGATTCTCACGTGGAGAAGGTGTGTTGACGGCCTGATCTTTTGTGTGTTGTTCAGAGCGCCGGTGGAGCAGTTGGCGATCTCATCCTTCCGCTGAACAGAAGGATGCTGTCTTTTAAGCGAGTTCATCTCGGGCTCCGCGGGGGCTCTGCTGTAGACCTGTTTCTCGGTGGGGAAATATAGATTTTTTTTGGGGGGGGGGAAGTATAGATTTTTATTTAAAAAATTTCATACTACAATAAATAATTCAAAGGAAAGAAATCACATTTTACATTTTCAACTACAGTCACATTACATCAACTGTTTAACTAGAACACAGATACATCACGTTACAGGTGGATTCACCCCATCTAACCACTCCCACCATTTTTTCCACCTGTTTCTACTGGTTTTCACCCTTTCGTAAGCTGCAACGCCGTATACTCTGGAGACCACAAAGCGGACCCACCCCTGTGTGTTGGTGGACTTTTTCTCCTATATTTCTTTGCCCCCTTTTTTTCTCGGTGGGTGTTTTGCTTTTTTGTAATTATACCTATTTCAGATGACTGGAATGCCAACTCTTGAAAATAACTCCTTTTCACTCCCCCAAATCTAGCATTTTACTGATTCCAGGGGCTGACTCAACACACCTTTTTTTGCCTGGAGAAGTGCGATGTGTTTTATTTTAATCCGCTTCCTTCCTGTGGTCATAGCCCTGAAATTTCACATGAAGTGAATTTAAAGTGAAGCGTTCCTCCAAAGGAAACATGTCAGAGAGTTATTTAGGGGGAGCCAAATATATTTCTGCAAGACAAGAAATTTTCCAGGGATTTCCTGCAGTTTCCAAGGGCTGGCAGTGAAATTTCATGCAACGTTATATTGAAATTCTCAAGGTTCCCGGATTTGTATAAGACAAGCAACATTCCTCAGAGGGCTGTTCTGCCCTTTGGGGAAGATTATTTTATTTATTTACATTTTTATTTCGCCCTTGTTCCAAGGAGCTCAGGGTGGTGAACAGAGTTCCTCCCCTCCTTTTGTTCTCACAACAACCCTGTGAGGTAGGTGAGCTTGAGTGGGGACTTGAACCTGAATCTTTCAGGATTAAGCAACTCCCAAATCCTGGTTATGTGGATATACCCGATAAGTGCATCACTGTAAGCCTCTAAAAATTTAGTTTAGCCATGTTAAGAACATAAGAGCATAAGAAGAGCACTGTTGGAGTAGATCAAAGGCCCATCTAGTCCAGCTTCCTGTATCTCACAGTGACCCAACAGATGCCTCAGGGTGCCCACAAGACAACCAGACACCTACATCCTGTTGCCTCTCCCTTGCATCTGGCATTCTGAAATAGCCTACTTCTAAAACCAGGAGTTGCACACCCCGATCATAGCTCGGACCCTGTAATGGAATTTTCTTTAAGAAATCTGTCCAATCCCCTTTGAAAGGCATCTAGGCCAGATGTCATCACCACACCCTGTGGCAAGGGGTTCCACAAACTGATCACAATCTGGGTAGAGAAATATTTTCTTTTGCCTGCTCTCCCCCCTAGTCAATTTGAGTAGGTGTCCCCTGGTTCTGGTTTTGTGTGAAAGGGAAAAGAACATCCCTCGATCCATCCCCTGCATCAATGGTTCTCACACATTTTGCACCAGGACCCACTTTTTAGAATGAGAATCTGTCAGGACCCGCTGGAAGTGATGTCATGACCAGAAGTGACATCATCAAGCAGCAACATTTTTAACAATCCTAGGCTGCAACTCTACCCACACTTACCCAGGAGTAAGTCCCATTTACTAACATGGCTAAAAGAATATACATAGCAGCTTGTTAAAAGTGCAGTCTGCAACATTTCCCCAAACACAGTCACATCCCATGGTAGCAGTAAGTCTAATATATTAAAAATAAAATATTGAAATGAAGGGGGACCCACCCGAAATTGGCTCGCGATCCACCTAGTGGCTCCCAACCCACAGTTTGAGAAACAGTGCCCTGCATAATTTTGTATGCCTCAATCATATCCCCCCTGAGGTGCCTTTTTCTCTAGACTGATATTGTATGTTTTTAATCTATCTGGCATTTTTAGACCTCCAGTCCAGTAGCTCTGAGGATACGTCCAAAGATGATTTGAGTTGGTGATGGAACGGTCACACTATCACAAAATGTCATTCAGCCAAGGAAATGAGGAGCGTGAGACTGGCAATGTTATTCGTGTTGGGATGGATGCTGTTGGGTGCACGACAAAGAGAGAGAGAGAGAGATCCAAAAACTGTATAACGTGTGACATTGCCAACATCTGTAATTGTATGGTTCAGAATACAAATTTATCCCACTTGTAATGCTCCGATGTATTCTGAATTGAGTGTAATTTCACCCAGAGGTTCCCTGTCAGCCTGGAATGTAAAACAAGCTAGCATTACAAAATGAGCCTAAATAAACAAATTAAATTAATTCTTAAAAAAAAAAAAATTAAACTGTGAACTGGAAGGAAACTCTTGATAACAAACGGTTTGTTTACTTTTGTAATCGGAGTTCTCTGAGAGGGTTCATCAATACAGAGTAGATTCTGAATTGAGCTGAGAGTGGTGGATACTCCTTTTTTTATAGCCGCTGTGGATGCAAAGCATATTTGCTCTGTGTGCATGGAGGGGGTGTGGACATATGCAACTCAAACTCCCCAGTGGGCCCTCTGTATCTGCGGGGGATCTGTTCTAGGAGCCCTGGTGGATAACAAAACCTGTGGATGCTGGAATCTGTGGTAGGCCACGTGGTGCCACATGGTGCCACAATAACCTTAAGGCCACACTGGGCCCTCCAGAGGCTGCACCAGGTACTCGGCCCACTCCATGGGCTTCCTCTCCTCAGAACTCCTCTTCTACATGTCCGGAAACCACATTTGATTTGCAAGTGTGACTTATGGTCACTTCTGGGAGGTGTGGGGAGACCCGTGGCCCACTCCATGGGCCTTCCCCGGTCTCAAAACACCTCCTGGACATGGTTGGAAGTGGCTTCCAGTCGCCCTGGAGGACCTCTCAGATGCAGGCTCAGCATCCACCGATTGTGGAATCTGCAGATGCTGAACCTGTGGATCCTGAGAGGTGAAAGTGAGAATCATGTACTGTAGATCCACCTGTACTGAGGTGAAAGTGAGAATCATGCTCCAATGTATGTACAGCAGTACAGGCTCCACATGATCACGAGCCCTAAGTAAACAGGAGCCATGTTTGCATGAAGGTGGATCTAAGCACATGCTGCTGTATGTACTTTGAGTCGGTCCTCAACTTTGCTTCTGCCTGTGAAGAACTGGAGCAGGATCAGCCCACATGAGGAGGTTGGACAGCAAGGCCAGCTGGTGTGATCCTTCCCCATCCAGGCACAGAGCGAATGCACAGAGTGTTTGTGAGAGGGGCTTAATGCACAGTTAATTCCATCCATCCCATGGAATGTTGGGCTCCTTCATCTTTTAACAGTTGGCACATTGCTTCAAGGCCATGCTTCTTGAATGGTCTTTCCAAAGCAGTTTGCAACACAGCACTTGATTCTTGGTGCCACCACATTGCAAAAAGAAACTGGAAAAGGTGCACAAGACATTGACCAAAATGATTCCTGGACTGGGGCACTTCTCTTACGAGGAAAGGTTACAGCTCCCTTTGGGGCTTTTCAGTTTAAAAAGAGGTGCCTGAGGGGGTACATGACTGAGACATCCGAAATTATGCAGGGGGTGGATAGACTGGATAGAGGGATGTTCTTTACCCTCTCACACAGCACCAGAACCAAGGGAAATCCACTAAAGTTGAGTGTCAGGAAAGTTAGAACAGACAAAATATGTCTCTACCCAGGGCATAATTAGTCTTTGGAACTCCTTGCCACAGGATATGGTGAAGGCGCCTGAAGGCCTCAATGCCTTTAAGAGGGGATTGGACAGATTGATGGAAGAAAAGTCCATCACTGGTTACAAGCTATGATGGGTACATGCAACCTCTGGGTTGTAGAGGTAGTCTATAAATGCCAGGTGCAAGGGAGTGGCCGCTGGGTACAGGTTTCTTGTTGGCTTGTGTGCCCCCCGAGGCATCTGGGGGGGCCACTGTGAGATGCAGGATGCTGGACTAGACGGGCCTTTGGCCTGATCCAGCAGGGCCTGTCTGATGTTCTTATGCAGAAAAAGGAGCGAAATCCAGTTGTGTCCAAGTTCTTGAGTGCACCTAAGGCAGCTCTTTCAATACTGGCATCTTTTTGCATGCCCGTTCCACGTTTCCAAGGTAACCTGCAGCTGATGGAGAAAGTAGGGATGTGCTGCTACTGTAGATGTTCAGAAACTGGTGAGCAGCCCCCATCTGCAGCCAGCGATAAGATGTACCCACCCAAAAGCTCTATAGAGGCCTGGCTTGAATTTTGAAACTACGACCCCGTGCATTGCAAACTGGCTGCACTTTTGTGTTTACAGCTCTCTTAGCATAGAAGAGGCTTTCTCAAACACTTTTGTGTTTACAGCTCTCTTAGCATAGAAGAGGCTTTCTCAAAACCTGTTTCCCCCCCTCTATAAATACAAGCAAGGCACTTTAGAGGGGGGTGCAGGGGGCAAATTGTATCCTGGCCCATAGTCAAAAAGGGCGCCCAGGACCAAAATTTTCTGGAATTCTACAGTTTCTGTTCTCACCTGGGAAGATGCAGGGGGTACCTCATACCTGGGACCGGGGTCAAAAATGGGGCCTGAAAACCAAAGTAGGGGACCTGGAAATTTCCTGGGATCTCAAGAAACGTCTGCATAGATTGTGTGAAGACTCACATTAATATTTTATGTCAACCTATATGGTTTTATTTATCGTGTTTTGTAGCAATTATGATCCAATGATCACATTAAATTATAATCCAGTGGAGAAGGGAAGGGGCCTCTGAGAGTAGAACTAGATCCACTGGGTACAAACTGTAAGAGAAGAGATTCCAGCTGGACATCAGGAAGACATTCTGGACAGTCAGGGAGGTTTGGCAGTGGGATTGCCAAAGGGAAGGGCTGGATTCTCCCTCTCTGGAGTCCTTCAAGCAGAGGTTGGACAGGCACTTGCTGGAGATGCTCTAGGAGGATTTCCAGCCACAGCAGGGAATTGGACTAGATGACCTTGGGGATCCCTCTCAACCCTATGATTCTAATATCTCTGGAGCTCTTTATCATGCCAGCTGGCTCAGAGCCCAGTGGGATTCATCAGGGCTTGGCGTTGATTTTGGGGAAGTCATATAGCAATGCTGGAAGAATTTACAACCACGTGGCACTCAGATCCCACCCCGTTAGCCAAGCGATAAATTGGCAGCAGGCAAGGCTGAGCTTAGTTGCCTCTTTTGACACTTGGCCGCTAGCCCCTCTTTACGACTGGTTCACCCTGCGCATTGGCTCATGGAAACAAAATATCATGTTTGCTGGAAGGTGCAAACTCCCCATCTGTGAATGAGCAGCAGTTAAAAAAAAAGGGGGGGAGCTGTCCTGTGATCAGCAACGGTGAAGATCCGACTGACTGTGCACACAGTCAGCTCACTGGTGCCCCAAGTCAGTATTTTCAACAGTGACAGGCAACAGCAGCCCAAGCTAGATTTTTTATTTTTTTGCCCAGCAACTTTCAACCATCTTCTTCCTCGCAAGCAGGAAGGAGCATAACTAGGGTGGAGCCTGAGGGGAACCTGCCCCGGGTGCTACTCCAAGGGGGGGTGCAATTATTTTTGCAAGCAAACGGCGGCATCGGTTGGGCAGAGGGATACTTTCTCCAGGCTCCGGTGCTATAGGAGGAGAAGATGGTGGCAGAAGGGGCTGGGCTAAAGAAACTGCAGCCATAGCAGTGAATAGAGACCAGAAGCGGGAAGCAAAAGAGGCAAGAGTAAGAGTGAGCCAGAGGAGAAGGAGAAGAAAACAAGAGCTCAGTAGGATCCCTATCTAGGTACCAGTGCTGGGGTGCCCCTTTAAGGAGCAGCCCCTATAGGAGAAGGAACAAGAGGGCAGCTGCTGCCAGAGCCTCCTCCTTCTCCAGGTGACTCCAGAAGTGACATCACACGATGATGTCATCATGTCACTTCTCCAGGTGCCTGTACTATGAGTTACACCTCTGCTCGCAAACTATAATAATCATGTCTAAACCTAAGGCCAATCGGTTCTTTAAACAGTTCTTCAATCATTCTTGATTATTATTTTTCAAAAAATTCTTCATTAAGACAAAATATTATTTGCAGCAATCAGCTGAGTGCTAAATATATCCAGGGCCTTTTGCCCTAGAATGAATGCTGTATTAACTGCTGAAGTTTTAATGATTTGCAGCTACGAAAATGAGCCTTCAGAGAGCCACAGATTTGTACACTCCCCGGTGCCTCCATGCTCAAGAGGAGGGTGAAAGCTCTTGCATTTGCTTTCAGAACAAATCACAGCTCCACATTCCGCATCACACACAGAAGACTTTGGCTTGCTAGCTCTAGTTAGAACAAGCCAGGATATCAAACCATGGTTTTATCCTGGTCTGATGCCCTTGCAACTCATGGGCTGGTTTGGATGACGTGTCTGGCCGCCTCTACCCACTTCGGGATGAGGGGCATTAGTGCAAGCATTCCATGTGCAACACACTGTTCATCTTTGCACAGACACATGGAGGGAAGTTCAGAAGAACTCTGCCCTGTGATTCTGTAGTGGTAAGAGCTCACAGGAGCTTGAGGGGGAGGGGAGGTACACACACTTCTACCCTATATGATGTGGAGGCTCAAGCAGATGTATTCTCCAAACCAGTTCCTTATCTGCTCACAAATTGCAGCTCCCCATTGCAGACATGTGTACATGACAGGGAACTGTGGCTTCTCCCTTGATGCAAGCCAAAAATTCCACTTTCCCCTTGCACATGTAGGCAGGAAACATGCAAGCGCATGGTGGTTCTGTGAGGCTCATTCTCTTAGCAAGGAAACATTTCCCCCCATACATCTGGTGCCAGCCACTGCCTACTTTATAGGCTGCATATTTGTAAGCACCTTGAGAGTGGAGACCTTGTGCGTGTTACTAATGTTTAATGTAGCTGTTTCTATCCCTCCTCTTCGTCATTAAGAATAATCGCAAAGTGGATTAAAATGACAAAACACCCACTGATAGGAAAACTCTGTTTGGCTCTTTGTCTCTATGCCTGTAAGGAGTCATGAACACTTGTAGTGAGGAATTAAGAGGTTTTTTCGTTTCCAGCGTATTGCAAGTGCGATTAGGAAAACTTGAGTTTTTTCTCCTTGTGCTGCTATCTGTCATTCTGCCTCACCTCCCTTTGCCCCCTTCAATGCAGCAATTGACTGGCAACCTGCTCTAGGAAATCCTTTTCCATTCAACTGACAGATTTTTCAATGATCATCCCAATAGGATTCTGCGGGGCAGCTGAGTAAACAGCTAATCTCCCAAGTAAAACTTCAAGGCAGGTTAAACAAAGCGGAGACAAATCCTTTGATTATATAGTTAGATGCGGTGCGCCGGGGCTGTCAGGAATTTTGAGGGTAGGGAATGCAAACAGTTAAGTTCAGGGGTCGCTTGCCAGCATTTCTCCTTTTGTTGCTTCGTGGGTCTGAGAAATCATTGCCCAAATTCTGCCCCCCACCATCTTCTGCCAAGCAGCTGGGAGGATGGAGCATTCAGCGCATGCAGTGGTGCAGGTGGTGAGCAGGCGACCTGGCACAGATCCAAGTCAGCAGCTGCTGAGGCTTACCCCAGGGGCAAGGGGAGAGATGTTCCCTTACCCTGAGGAGACCTCCAGGAGCAGAAAAATCTCCCATGGGATGCAGTGTAGCCTGTACTTGAACCACAGCATCACCACACTGGGATTTAGGTTGGATTGGGCTGTTAGTCCTAAATCTCCTGCCTCTCAATTTCACTTGTTTTAGTCTTACACGTGTGGAACACACACACACACACACGCACGCACACACACGCACGCACGCACACGCACAGAGAGAGAGAGAGAGAGAGAGAGAGAGAGAGAGAGAGAGAGAGAGAGTTCTCGCTATCCACTTTCCAAACCATGTGTAATGCGATCTGCATAATGTTCAAATGTGTGCATAATATAATCATGCATAATGCAATCTGCAGTAGATAACGAGGGGTTTCTTTTTCCAAACTATTGAGCAATTTCAACATGAAAATTTTTTCCTCCTTATCTCTTGCTCTCTAAAATTAAGCTGCTGAAATCATGTCCATGCTATCGGGAGAGGAGGGAGAAGGACTGACTACTGATTGAGGGTCCAATCCTAAGCAGTTGCTGAGCTCCAGCGCCAGTGCTGGATGTCACAAAAGTGCTGAAAGTCACGTCTGCAACACCCAGAGAGGAGGGGCCGTTGGTGCTGGGCCAGCGCCAATCGGAAGTGCTCCTCGGAAGAGCGGCCAGTGCTCCAGGAGTGCTGGCTGGCAGGAAGTAGTATTGGGGTGGGGGGAGGTGGGGAGTGGGTGGAACAGGGGAGGGTGGGGCTGGGGGAGGAACTGGGGCAGGAGGTGGCAGGACCGATGGAGCTCTTTTCTAGCAGATCCTGGACTCGATGTTGGGCTGGAAAAGCCCAACACAGAGCCTCTCAAGTCTGTGCTGGCAAAATAGCCTGCGTAGACTTGAGAAGCCCCATTGTGGGGCTTAGGGCTTCCCTCGAGGAGACCTCCAGTGTGGGACCACAAAAGGCAGCAGTAGCTGCTTTGGTTCTGCTGCACCAGGTTGGGCTGTGAGGCTGCAGTCCTATACAAACTTTCCTGGGAGTACACCCTATTGAACACCATGAGACTTACTTCTGAGTAGACATGCATAAGATTATGCTGTGAAGTTCATAAGAAAAGACCCTATGCTCAAAATTGTACCATTTGCAGGGCTGCAGAACTGTCTTCTGCGCTCCTCGGACTCACTTCCGGGTCCTGGCTTGCCCCAGAATGCGTTACAGGAATGCACGGCACTTACAACTTGTCAGTGGCTTACAGGAGCTCAGAAGCCTGCTCTGAAGCCCAGCAAGTGCACAGTCTTGTGGCACGACGGCAGGGAATGCTATTTTTACTCTTTTTTTACTTTTTAAAATGGTTTTCAAAGGAGACCCCCCCCCCCCCGCATCCGTGGCACTCGTGGATTGTGAAATTCATGGTTGCAGGACTCGCGGATAAGGCGGCCCTTACTTCAACAGTGCGTTTCCAAACTTTGAGGAGGCTTGGCAGGTCTAACAGTGGTTTGCAGTTGCAGTCCAGCTGATTTCTCAAGAGATTGTGGTTGGGTCACCAGAATTAGGTCCAAAAAGATGGCATGAAGTGTGTTTGCTTTATGGTGTGTTTCTTGCAAGGGGAAAGTTCTTCAGCCAGACAGTTTAGAGGGCAGAGAAATGGGATCCTCACTTGGAGCCAGAATGTAATTTTTGCCTCTCTATCAGCAGATAAAAGCAAAATTCCCCAATCGCATCCAAACCTCATCTGTTATTATCAGTGGTCCAACTTTAAGCCATTTCTGCCCAGCGTTGCGTATATGCAACAGGGATCAAATGTGTACACCTGTCGGCTGGGCAGAAATGGGTTTTAAGCTAATTGGACCAATTGCTCCCAATTGGGCCCCTCTCCTACTGGGCAACCATGCCAGGGCAATCTACTCCAGGCTTGTCAAATACACACAACAACACATTGCAATAGACATTTTGAATTTTTTTTTTCTACACAAAAAATAAAATTAATATTTTTATTCAATCACTTCAGTCACTAAAAGAAGTGGTTCTGGAACAATTTACTTTTCAAAGGTAATTTGCACATTTTGTTTGTTTATTTGTAGGCTGACATGTATGCAATTTTAGACCCAGCAGTGGAAACTCGAGTCAGGTGACTTGACTCAGAGTTGCAAAAATCAGCATTTTTTGCTGCCTCGTTTACACTCGAGTTGCGCACGTGGAAGACTCGGCAAAACACTTGAGTCAAGGGTCCCTTGACTTGGCACTCGAACCCATGCATGCAGACTCGAGTCTGCCTGTGTCTGGGTGTGCTTGCTTACTGTTTTGAAGGCATGCAAAACCTCGTGAGGCCATCATTCAGACAGGGTGAGCAGCAGGGAGGTTCCAGCTGGGAGACAGGGAAGGGTTAATGTTTGCTTTTGTGTCTGAGCAGGAGGGGGAGGTGGAAGAGGGAGGTGGAAGAGTCTATCTGACTCTTGCCTGTCTGATAGAAAGGAATGAACTTATGGGTACTGAACAGAGGATGGGCATTCTGATATTTTCTTTGGCTGAGGTGGGGCAGGAGGAGGAGACTAAGGGGGTTCTTGCCTTACGATTGGCTGGAGAAGCCAGGGAGGAGGAGGGAGGCGGTTTATAGCAGTCATGCTTGCCAATTGCATGGCATGGCTGCTGTAAGCTCCATTGTTACTTGGGAGGAGGGAGCCTCATTGAATGACCAACTGAAGTGGTGCTACTTATGAGTAGAGCTGCCAAGGATTGGGTTGTCCTGGTAAGCCTCACAGCTACTGTGCATGACCTGCTCCCTCTTGCCACTTCTGTCCCACCTCCTCCTGCCATGTTTACAGATGAGCAAGAACATCAGGGGAATGTTTAAAGAGAACTCATACACACACCCCGGCAGCAGCCCTGTTTTTTTTTTTTTTCCATGGTGGGCTTGTTAAAGAGGGCAACTCGAGTCTTTTAGAGTTGTGAAAAGGTGACTCGGAAAATTATTCCATTCTTCCACAGATATATAAAATCTATAATAAATCGTATTTCTATCTCTCAGATCCTACAAACCTTGGTTGTGAACCTGCTGGAGCCCCACCAAAAATATTTCCAAATGGGCCCCGCAGCTCCTATCCACTGGGTGTCACTGGAATGTACTTCCAGTTAAATGGGTTTGTGAGTGGAGTTGAGGAACATATTGCTGGGTGTATTCATACACACCTTCAGGGGTATAATACAGGCCTGGGAAGCAGGTGTTGAAGCCTCCTAAATGGACAGATGATTTAAAACTATTGCAAGCATTCAGGGAGTCTGATGTACTGAACTCCCCCGCTGGAATGTTTGCAAGCTGAATTGAAAGGCAAATGTACACTCCACAGTCTGAACCTTGGCGAGTGAATTGACCCACGGGCAAAGGTTTCTTTGTAACCAGACCTTTGAGAATATTTCCCAACTTGCAGAAGTTTAACCTCCTTGACCACATTGGGTGAGAGGTTGAACTGTCAGTCCTCCAAGGCTCAAGCTGTTTGGGGAAGTTGACTTGGAACAGGAGCAAAAGCTCCACTTGATTCAGTGTAGGGGCCTTCCGCTGGAGGGGCCTGGAGCAGGCTTGTCCCACCCCCAGGAGGCCTCGGATTGGCTGGAGGGGGTTCTAGCACCCTTGTCCTCCTCCCTAGAAGAGCTGCCAGACCTGTCCTAGGAGCTGTTCACCTTACAGCTCCCTGCTTCACACTGACTGCCTCTCATCCCTGGCCTCCCTGCTTTATGGAGCAAGCCCGCCCCATTTGGCCCCTCCCCTTCCTCCAGGTGGGGCAGAAAAGGCCTTTCCTGTGCCTGGCTTGTTTCCTGTAGTGTTCCTTGTTGGCCCTGCCAGCCCCCTCTGGCTGGTTGAGGTGAGCCAACCTGCTTTGCCCCCTTCGAGGGCAGTGAAGCCTCCCCACCCTGGGCATGGGGAGCCTGCTCCCAGGTAAGTCGGGGGTCAGGGCATCTGGAAGGGGCCCTGACATTCAGCTTGAACAGTGAGGCGAACATGAGTCAGCAGTGTGATGGGGCTGCAATGTTAGCCTGCATTTGAAGAACTGTAGCTTCCAAGTTGTGAGAAGTCATGGTTCTGCTTGACTCCACATTGGTCCCCTGGAGGACTGTGTCCCATTCTGGAACACCTCACTTTAAGAAAGATGCAGCCAAACTGGAGTAGATTCAGAGAAGAACAATGATGGCAATTACATCAGTCAAGTTTCTGAGATGGCCACCTTATCGCTGAGCTTGGAATCTGGAGCTTCCTTGCTTCGGGGGTTTCTGAGTAGTGCGATGACTCTGTCCAGGTGCAACACACAATCAGAGGGTTGGAGAACAAGCCTTACAAGGAAAGGTGGAGGGAACTTGGTATGTTCAGCCTGGAGAAGGCTCAGAGGGGATATGATGGCACTCTTCAAAGACCTGAAGAGCTGTCCTATGGAAGAAAGGACAAATCTGTTTTCATCTGCCTTTGAAAGCAGAACTAGACCTAATGGGTACAAACTGCAAGAGAGGAGATTCTGGTTGGACATCAGGAAGAAATTCTTGATGGTCAGAGTGGTTTGGCAGTGGAACAGATTGTTGAGGGAGGTGGTGGCTTCTCCCTCACTGGAGAGCTTCAAGCAGAGGATGGACAGGCACCTGCTGGAGACACTCTAGGCAGATTTCCTGCTCCAGGCAGAATGTTGGACTAGATGACCTTGTATATCACTTCAACTCTGGGATTCTATGATTCTGTGATTCTAAGGGCGCAATCCTAACCCACTTTCCAGCACTGGGCATGTGCTGCATCCTGCAGTTGGGGGGGCAATCACGGAGGCCTCCTCAAGGTATAGCAATGTTTGTTCCCTTACCTTGAAGTTGCATTACCCTTATGTCGGTGCTGGAAAGTGGGTTACGATTATGCCCAATGTCTGATAATAGCAGCTAGAAACAATCGCAGCCTTTATGGTGGCTCCTGAACATCGTGACCTTCTCCCTGGTGGCTTTTGAAAATTGACATCTTCCTTGGGCTCCTGAATAGTTCATAAATGCTTCCCTTTCCAGCAAGTATTGGATTACACTTCTGCAACTTGCTTCAGTGCTTTTCTTGTGCTGGTGGATTTCCCACCCTGGTCATTTTGTGTGTGTGTGTGTGTGTGTGTGTGTGTGTGTGTGTGTGTGTGTGTGTGTGTTTTAAATTTTATGTGTTTCCACCTGGTTCATGCACTGCGACACAGAAAAGTGCTTTCGTTTTGTAGAGAGTGAAGTCAAGTGTGTTCAAATTGCCCCTTCTGCTTTGAATGAATAAAAACACTGCCCATTCGCCCCCCCTTACTTATGGATAGAGATCCCAACATCTGAATAGTCCATGCAAAATATCACGTATGTCAGGCCTTTGGCATCTCTCAGCCTGGAATTGTTGTCAGCCAGGATGTGGCAGAGGGCCTTGATGTCCAGTGTCCAGGCCTGGTGAATGTAAACAAATGAAATTATTATTATTATTATTATTATTATTATTATTATTATTATTATTATTATTATTATTATTATTATTATTAACAACAGTATTTATATCTGCTTTTCAACTAAAAGTTCACAAAGCGGTTTACAGAGAAAAATCAAATAACTAAATGACTCCCTGTCCCAAAAGGGCTCCCAATCTAAAAAGATGCAAAAGAACACCAGCAGACAGCCACTAGAAAAGACACTGCTGGGGTGAAGTGGGCCAGTTACTCTCCCCCTGCTAAAAAAAAAAACGGAGCACCCACTTGAAAAAGTGCCTTTTACCCAATTAGAAATAGCAGCACTGTTATTGTAATCAAGTGCACCTGTGTTAGGTGGAAGCCATGTGACTTGGGGAGATGGTAGCTAAGTCACGTAGGCTATGGAGGAGTGGTGCAATGCACCACTGGACAGCCAATCAGAGAGGGTCACAAGACAGTCACAAGACAATGAGGTTGCCCTACTTTGATTGACTGGCCCCAGTATATATGGGGGCAGGAAAAGACACCAAGTGTGGGTTGCTGTGGTGGAGATTCTGCATGAAGTGCTGCTGGTTTGTTTTCTGACTTGGATGCTTATCGTGATTGTGCCTTGCTGTATCCCTGACCTCTGGACCGTCTGCCTGACTACTCATCTGCCTGCTCCTTTGACCAATACATGCTTCTGCATCCAACAAGTCTAGTATTTGGCTCTGTTTGGGACCGGTTGCTTCCTGGGCTCCCTGGCCACTCTGCTGTCAGGAAGGCAAGGGTCATTCTCCCCTGCCAACCTGACAATGTAGAATAGATGAACTTGGTATTTCCGTGCCCAAGTTTCAGAGCATGCAGTTCTTCATTCCTCTCCTCCAACTTAGTATGTCTGTAACTTGGCAGTTGTCCAGTCCCTGCAAAACTGACAATTCTTTTATTTTCCCCTCTCAGGTTTCTTTCTTCTTTTTGTGGTTTGGTTTGCTTGTTTTGTTTCCTTGTTCTGCTGATTTATTGGCAGGTGAAAACTCCACAGCCCTTCCACCGCAAACAGCGGATCTGGAAACCAGACGCAGATTATTTGGCTGTGTGATGGAGATAAAAATTCACAACCAGGCCTGGCCCAAGTCAAACATGTGTCAAATTGCTGCCTAAATTTTACCTCCCCCCCCCCCCCTTGGAGAACAAGCCCTATGAGGAAAGCTTGAGGGAACTCTTTATGTTTAGCCTGGCGAAGAGACAGCTGAGAGGGGATGTGATAGCGCTCCCCAAATACCTGAAGGGCTCTCCGATGGGACAAATTTGTCCTCAGCTCCCTCTGAAAGTAGAATTAGATCCAAGGTGTAAAAACAGCAAGAGAGGAGATTCTGGCTGGACATCAGGAAGAAATTCTTGATGGTCTGGGTGGTTTGGCAGTGGACTCTCCCTCACTGGAGATCTTCAAGCAGAGGCTCGACAGGCTCCTGAAGGAGGTGCTCTTGGAGGATTTCCTGCTATAGAGAGTTGGACTAGATGATCTTGTGGAGCACTTCTGACTTTATGATTCTAAGGGCCCAATCCTATTCAGCTTTCCTGCACTGATGCAGCTGCAATGCAGCAAATGCTCCCTTACCTTGAGGAAGCCTCTGAGACTTCCACTCCATTGCCCTGTTGGCACAGCTGCATCAGTGCTAGAAAGTTGGACAGGATTTGGTCCTAAGACTCCCTGTTCTGCCAGCAGAAATGCAGGAGAGGTGACGTAATGGAAATGCACAAAATACCCCAAGGAGATAGGATATGGTGTCAGCAGTGGTCCCTTTAAGGCCTGGGATTTCAGCAGAGGGTGGAGACTGTATTGATGGACTACTAGAACTACTGATGGACTAACTGACTGAAAGACAGATGGGTGAATGGACTTTAGAGACTGCTGGAGATTGGTGTTTGGCTGCCATACCCAAGACCTGCTGAGGACCAAGGTGCTGTTGTAGTGGTGGGAGGAGCTGCTGGCAGGAGAGGGGAGGAAGGAGGACCTCTGCAGGTGGAACAGGCGAGCTACCTTGGTGGTGGTGGTGGGGTCCAGCAGTGCTGCAGGGCAGAACTAGGGCCATTGTTGCGGAAAGAAGGGGAGCTAATTAGCTTAAAGTGGGCATAATTCTCTAGGTGGAGCTTGGACCGGGAATCTGGCAAAACAGGTGAAGAAGCCCAGAGAAGCAACAATCCTCTTCTTGATTTCTGGTGAGCCGTCCAGAGCCAGTGGCGTCACTAGGGTTCATGTCACCTGGTGCGGGATGCCAGTGCGTCACCCCCCCCATGCAGTAGGTGGGGCAGCATTTACTCAGCGTAGGTTTACTCAGCGTGTGGTCGGTCTGTGGAACTCCTTGCCACAGGATGTGGTGCTGGCGTCTAGCCTAGATGCCTTTAAAAGGGGATTGGACGAGTTTCTGGAGGAAAAATCCATTATGGGGTACATGCCATGATGTGTATGCGCAACCTCCTGATTTTAGAAATGGGTTATGTCAGAATGCCAGATGCAAGGGAAGGCACCAGGATGAGGTCTCTTGTTATCTGTTGTGCTCCCTGGGGCATTTGGTGGGCCGCTGTGAGATACAGGAAGCTGGACTAGATGGGCCTATGGCCTGATCCAGTGGGGCTGTTCTTATGTTCTTAACTACAATTCCCAGGAAGCCTTGCAGGTCTCTTGTTATCTGGTGTGCTCCCTGGGGCATTTGGTGGGCCGCTGTGAGATACAGGAAGCTGGGCTAGATGGGCCTCTGGCCTGATCCAGTGGGGCTGTTCTTATGTTCTTAAACTACAATTCCCAGGAGGCCTTGCAGGTCTTCTTGTTGTCTGGTGTGCTCCCTGGGGCATTTGGTGGGCCGCTGTGAGATACAGGAAGCTGGGCTAGATGGGCCTCTGGCCTGATCCAGTGGGGCTGTTCTTATGTTCTTAAACTACAATTCCCAGGAGGCCTTGCAGGTCTTCTTGTTGTCTGGTGTGCTCCCTGGGGCATTTGGTGGGCCGCTGTGAGATACAGGAAGCTGGACTAGATGGGCCTATGGCCTGATCCAGTGGGGCTGTTCTTATGTTCTTATGTTCAGGTGGTGGGCGTGGTGATGTACCTTTTTTTTTTTTTGGCTGTACCTTATATACACCTTTGGATATATAACCAGCATGTTATATATCAATCAATGCATAATTTCATGCTGACAAAGATGGAACACATTCAGCATGAAATTATGCATTGATTGATATATAACATGCTGGTATTATTCCTCCAAACTGTGATTTTAGTGATTTTGGTCACTAGTGGTGCCACCCCACCCCCCCCAGGGTGTCAACTTACTAACACCTTATTGCAGCAGTTCTCAAGCTTTTAGCACTGGGACCCACTTTTTAGAATGACAATCTGTTCAAGGACCACCAGAAGTGATGTCATGGTGGAAGTGTCATCATCAGGCAAATTAAAATAAGTATAAATAATTAAAGTAAAACAAATAATTAAATAAGCAGAAGCCAGCCCTGTTCCACCAAGTGAATTTCCTCTATAGCCTGCCTGCAGTAACACTCTCCCCCCCCCCAAACCAGTAAGGTTTTCAGCCCTACCCAGTGCCCAGTTCAATTTAAGAACTTCTGTTTAAACCAGATCACTGTCAGGATCCACCTGGCTTTGCAAGTCTCAAAAAGGTTCACCTTATCAACTGAAGCCTCTTTTGATCCTTTTTAGTGTGTGTGTGTGGGGGGGGGGAGGCTGCCTTCTGGAGCACTTGTTTAGCTCCAGGTGCATAGGATCAGGACCATTCTGG
Organism: Tiliqua scincoides; assembly: GCF_035046505.1. Taxonomy (NCBI): domain Eukaryota; kingdom Metazoa; phylum Chordata; class Lepidosauria; order Squamata; family Scincidae; genus Tiliqua; species Tiliqua scincoides. The sequence goes on from NC_089834.1 coordinate 2,901,734, forward strand.
TAGCCTTACTCTCCTTCACCTTCCACACCAGACAAGGCACGTTTGCTTACTCATGAGTAAATGCAACCGTGAGGCTTACTTTCCATAGGACTCAATACATTCATCTGCATGGAGGGAGGGACTTCCTTCTCAGGTGTTTTTGGGGCTGCATTCATTGGATCAGGACCATCCTGGTGTCTCTGGATTCCTCTCAGCCTGCCCTTTCTGAAGGACTAAGGCAAGTTCACCTACTCACGAGTAAACGTGCAATACGACTCACATTCACTTTCCATAGAGATCTATGCATTTTTTGTTCTCCAGTCTTTTGGCCATAACTTTTGATAGAAAGGAGATATTTCATTCTGGTTTTTTGCATCGCCTTCCGCTTGAAATTCCACATCCAACGGTATATAATATGATGGGGTTACTCCTAACCACCGCAATTTTAGTGTGTCACCCCCCCATGCACATCACCCAGTGTGGACCGCACCCCCTAGCAATGCTACTGTCCAGAGCTGGACTGCAGTGGCTACTTCTTTCTTTCACAGCTCCACCACTTCCTTTGGCAGAGGTGTTGGAGGATGTAAGCCACCCCTGGCTCTACAGGAGCTCTACCTTCTCACACTTGCTCTACAAGTATCAGAGAATCAATCATAGACACATAGAGTTGGAAGGGTCCACAAGGTCATCTAGTCCAACCCCCTGCCTGTGGCAGGAAAGAAGTGTGAGTGAAAAGAGAATGGGGCAGGGGTGAGATGAAGTGGCTGTGTGGTACCTGGCTGAGGGAGGCAGTGGGTGGATTGAGTTGGAAGGGACCTGGGAGGTCATCTAGTCCAGGCCCCTGCTTAGACTACAGCATCCCAGAAAGGTGGCCATCCATCCACTTTGCTTGAAAGCCTCCACTGAGGGGAAAGCCCACAACTACGCAAGGAAGGCTGCTTCAGTGCTGGGCTGCTGTTGTGATTAGGAAATCCTTCTTCATGCCTAGCCTAAATCTACTTCCTTTTAGTTCCAACCCATTGGTTCTAGTCCTGACCTCAGGAGCCAGAGGGCAATTCCTCCCCTTCTTCTGAGTGACAGCCTTTCTGATATTGGAGATGGCTCTCATTACCTTCCCTTAGTCTTCTTTTCTCCAGGCTAAATGACACGAGCTCCTTTAACTGTTCCTCACAGGACCTGGTTTCTGGACCCTTCACCATCCTTGTGACCCTTCTCTGAACATGCTCCTGCATATCATGCACTTCATCACTCCATATTTCTTTACCCAGTGAGTAAATAAACTGTGGAACTCCTTTCCACAGGATGTGGTGATGGCATCTGGCCTAGATGAAAAGATTGATGGATAGACTGATGAATGAAAGGTCCACCACAGGTTACAAACAGTGATGTATATGTACAACCGCCTAGTTCTAGAAGTAGGCTATGTCAGAATGCCATGTGCAAGGGGGAGGCAATAGGGTGCCGGGATCTTGTTGTCTGAGCTCCCCGAGGCACCTGGTGGGCCACTGTGAGATGCAGGAAGCTGGGCTAAATACACCCTTGACCTGATTCAGGAGAGCTCTTATGTTCTTATCACAACTTTTGGCAAGAGAACTGGGTTACAGCCCTACTCCAGCGCTCAGTTTGGAAATTTAGTATCTAGGGCAGTAGTTCTCAAGCTTTTAGTGTTGGGACCCACTTTTTAGAATGAGAATCTGTCAGGGTCCACTGGAAGTGACATCATCACACAGGAACATTTGTAACAATCCTAGACGGCAATCCTACCCACACTTACCCAGGAGTAAGTCCCATTGACTATCATTGTTAAAAGCATATACATAGTAGCCTGTTAAAAGTACAGATCTGTAACATTTCCGAAAATGCAATCACATACCAGTCAAATATATTAAAAAATAAAATATTGTAATGAATGGGGACCCGCCTGAAATTGGCTCACGACCCACAGTTTGAGAAACACTGATCTAGGGGATTTGTAATCCCCTACCTTTCTAATGTAGAAAAATGCCTGTTCACAAACTGATGATACAGTGAGTGGATAATTACGAGAGAGAGAGAGAGAGAGAGAGAGAGAGAGAGAGAGAGAGAGAGAGAGAGAGAGAGAGACCCAGGCATATAGTTATTAACTCAAATTTTGCATAAAGTTTTATATGACAATGAGCATCTGGGATTTGATTTCTCCCTTTCAGTGTCTATTATCTATTAATGATGCTCTTGTCCTTTATTAACACATGGGATTTGTTGGTTTTTTTGTCCTCTCTCTCTGGTGGCATCATTTAAGAAAAAAGAAAGCGGTCTTTGCATGAAAAATTTAAAATAGCACTCTAAATAATTGAGAGCCAATAATGCAAAGAGTTCCTCTAATAAACACTCGTCGTTGGAATTATAAAAAATGAAACAATTTTAGTGGTGTTTTTAATAAAGACTCATAAACAGAACAGAAGCCCCTTTCCAATTCAAAGTGCTTCTTATTCAGAGATACTTATTTACCTATTTTTTTTTTGTCATTGGTGCCACTTTTTAGTTGCTGATGGCTGGGAACAGCATCAGTGATGTGCTCAAGTCCCTAACCCCAAGTCTTGAATCAAGTCTCAAGTCCTGAGTCCTTGCTGAAATGCGCGCGCAAAAATGGCTTTGAGTCCCAAGTTGAGTCACTGCCTCTCATTCTCAAGTCAAGTCCAAGTCAGTGATTGATGGCTTAAGTCCGACTTGCAAGCACATTACTGGATTTGGGTCTGCATCACTGATCTACATACGCAAAGTGAGGGCCCAATCCTAACCCCTTATGTCAGTGCTGGAAAACACTGACATAAGGGGTTAGGATTGCGCCCTAAGTTGATCCGCTTTTGTCTGGGTGCCTTCTCCACCAAAAGCCACGTTATTTTGGGACCACGACAGTGAGGTGTGGAAAAGTCTCCACTGAGTATTCAGGGAGCACCGCTAAGTATTCAGGGAGTACTGAGTAAGAGGCAAAAGTCTCAAACCCCCCCCCCCCATCCATTTTTAGTTTTATTACACTGCCCAACAACAACAAAATGTTTTCTGGTACTTTGGATGTTGGACCTATTCTTGGATATATTTGGGGTGCTGATTCCAAGAATAACATCAGTTTGGCCGTATTGGCTCTTGTTTTGGAGATACTGCATGCCTATCATGCAGCCCAATCATATCCTGCCCTGTCTGGGGCATTTGGTGGGCCGCTGTGAGATACAGGAAGCTGGACTAGATAGGCCTATGGCCTGATCCAGTGGGGCTGTTCTTATGTTCTTAAACTACAATTCCCAGGAGGCCTTGCAGGTCTCTTGTTATCTGGTGTGCTCCCTGGGGCATTTGGTGGGCTGCTGTGAGATACAGGAAGCTGGACTAGATGGGCCTATGGCCTGATCCAGTGGGGCTGTTTTTATGTTAGGCAGGCTGATAGGCCTGAGCTGCATCCAAGGCAGGATTGGGGCTAAAAGCAGCTCAGCCCAGGGCAAGGGGAATCGCTTCCGCTTACCCTGGGTAAAGCCACAGCAGCCCAATAGGGCTACTCAGATCTGTGTCACCTCAAAAGGTAGCGCAAAACCAAGCAGCATGGGACTGCCCCAGGCTGCCCGGGAATGGGGTTAGGATCTGGCATAACTGTTGGATCCTGGCCCCACCTCCAGCTCCCCAAACCGTCCACCCCTGGAAACACCCGCCACCCACCTTCCCCCACCCCTCCCTCCCACCCCCTCCCTTGCACCCCAGGTCCCTGCATCGGCTGAGCTTAGCTGATGCAATCTTTTCATGCCAGGTCTGGATCCAGCGTGGGGAGGCATGCGACTCCTTGCATTAGCCACCCCAACTCTTAAGTGACACCCCTGGGTTGGCGCAAGTGACTTGAGCCAGCCTAACCTGAGGATTGGGCCCTTAGATGCTGATGTGCAGATGACTGGTTAAATCAGTATCTAAGGTGGGTATCTCCAGAACTAGAGTTGATAGGGAAAAACTGATGCCATTTTAGAATCCGCTTCCCAAATATGTCCCAGATTAGGTTTAATGTTTAAGGCACCAAAATATATGGTGTTACCCAGTGCTTTTTTTGCAAAAAAAAAGAAAAAAGAAAAAAAAAAAGGTGCAGGAACTCACAACTTGTTATTTATTTATTTATTTATTTATTTATTTATTTATTTTTAAACTGAACTTTGAGGAGTTTTGCAGCCTCAACTGGCCCCCCTTTTGGCAACTGGCAACCAACCTTTATATTTTGCAGCCATGGAGCACCTCCCCTCCTAAAAAAAAATAAAATTCTTCCTCGTAGGGATTTGAATCCCTAGCCTCTGACTCCACAGACTTGAGCCATAGGAACTCTTAGACTCAAAGTGTTTGGAACTAATACTTGAGGCGCTGATGGCCACCAGCTGGGCTCAAGAGCTTAGTTCTGAGCACTTTGACTTCAGGCTTTCCTATAGCCCAATGGAGAGAGTGCTGGGCTGTGGAGCACGAGGTCAGAGGTTCGAATCCCCCCCTAGCCCACAGTTTAAAAAAAAAAAAAAGGTGGAGCACGAGGTCAGAGGTTCGAATCCCTCCCTCAGTGAAAGGGGAAAAAAAGGTACCGGAATGCCGTTCCGGTGCGTTCTATTACAAAAAAGCCCTGGTGTTACCCATGAGTTGGACCCATAGGATGCTTTCCTCTGAAGAAGCTGCCTTCTTGCAGAAGGGAATTCTTCAGTTGGAGGAAGTGTGAAAACCTAATTTGTCCAACCAGTGTTGGCAATGAGGTCTGTTTTATGTGTTGCACCCTCTCAAGTCACCCTTTTCCCACATCTTCACCAATGGAGGGAGGTTACGAAGGCAGGGCATGGGGGGAAATACTGTCTGGAGCTCCCCTATCTAATTGTATCACAGCATAAATTTCTCGAACCACCAGCCAGCCTCACCTGGCTCTAAGGAGAACACCTGCTAGTTGACATCTAACTGATTAAGAGGGTTGGATGTGTCCTTCTTGGCAGCAATGGCTTGTGTTTTCAGAGACTGATGTTTTTAAATGTGGCAGGTCTGCAAATGGCTTCATGTTCTTGCCTGAAATTGCTGTCTTGAAGTGTATGGTAATTGGTCACTTTGGGAGATGCTTGTGTGGCAGAGAAAAAGAATTCAAGTGGAAACTGAGGGAAGTCCCAAAAGGAGGGCACAAAGGAAACAGATCCCCCCCCCCCCGGCTGACCTTAGGAGCTGCAGGGCCCCATGGAAGTATTTTTTTGCCAGCCCTCAGGTTCACAGCCAAGGTCTATAGAATCTTAGAGATAGAAGTAAACTTTATGGTAGACTTTATATCTCTATTGTAGGATAGAAAGAATGCCAGGTGCAAGGGAGGGCGCCGGGATGCAGGTCGCTTGTGTGCTCCTGGAGGAATCTGGTGGGCCACTGTGAGATACAGGAAGTTGACTCAGAGTGGCTTTTGGCTTGATCCAGCAGGGCTCTTCTTATCTTCTTCAAGCAATCTCAGAGCCCAGTCCTATGCATGTCTACTCAGAAGTAAGTCCTAGGGCTTACTCTCAGGTAAGTGTAGTTAGGATGTGGTTAGGATGGCAGTCAAAACGTGCACTTTAGAAGAGCACATAATGGACCAAAATGGATCAAAGCACATTTTAATATGAAATTGCATACCAGACTAGATTATGGGGGATAAGAACATAAGAACAGCCCCACTGGATCAGGCCATAGGCCCATCTAGTCCAGCTTCCTGTATCTCACAGCGGCCCACCAAATGCCCCAGGGAGCACACCAGATAACAAGAGACCTCATCCTGGTGCCCTCCCTTGCATCTGGCATTCTGACATAGCCCATTTCTAAAATCAGGAGGTTGCGCATACACATCATGGCTTGTACCCCATAATGGATTTTTCCTCCAGAAACTTGTCCAATCCCCTTTTAAAGGCGTCTAGGCTAGACGCCATCACCACATCCTGTGGCAAGGAGTTCCACAGACCGACCACACGCTGAGTAAAGAAATATTTTCTTTTGTCTGTCCTAACCCGCCCAACACTCAATTTTAGTGGATGTCCCCTGGTTCTGGTATTATGTGAGAGTGTAAAGAGCATCTCCCTATCCACTCTGTCCATTCCCTGCATAATTTTGTATGTCTCAATCATGTCCCCCCTCAGGCGTCTCTTTTCTAGGCTGAAGAGGCCCAAACGCCGTAGCCTTTCCTCATAAGGAAGGTGCCCCAGCCCTGTAATCATCTTAGTTGCTCTCTTTTGCACCTTTTCCATTTCCACTATGTCTTTTTTGAGATGTGGCGACCAGAACTGGACACAATACTCCAGGTGTGGCCTTACCATCGATTTGTACAACGGCATTATACTTAGGATGCTTAGGTATGCTTAGGGATGCTTAGGTATGGGGCTCAATTGGGAGCAATGGGTCTAACTGGGTCCTATCCCCCAGTTGATTATCCCTAGCATTTGACATTCAGAGCATTTGACATTCAGAGCATTTGACATTCAGATTCAATGCTGAATCTGGACAGGAAGGCGCATTCAGGAAATAGTCATGGACAGTTTCACCTTCAGGGAAAGTTTCAGATGCACCAGATCAGACACAGGCTGAGATGCTCTGTGGCCCAACTGGCTGACCCTTGAGGCATACCAAATTTTCCAGCAGGGTCAGGGTGATAGAGAGGAGGGTCTCAGAGGAGAATGCCTCTTCTTTGATGCACTGGCACTACCAGAGCATATCCTCCAGGTTTGCTCTTCCCCCAAGTGGTGATCTTGAAATGGAGGCCTTTTAGCGCTGAAGGAGCCTTGAGATGCCCCCTCAGAGATCACGCATCTCCGTTCCCCCCTCTCCATTCCCTCTCTCACTATGTGTGTATGTGTGTGCGAGGTGGTAATGTGTGTACCCAAGCAAGTATCAGGGAGGGCTCAGGACTGGGTTTGGCCCAAGCACTCCACCCCACCCGTAGCCAATCTTCCCTTCCATAATTTTATCTAGTTATTTATACAGTAATTTTTTTTCTTTAATCACCCAAGTTTTATAGGCTTTGGCACAGCAGATGAAACATGCCATCAAGAACACATGTTGCAATCCATCATTTATCATCTAAGGTGATGAGGTATATCTGCCTTCTACGCACTAAAGGAGACATCCACTAAAACTGAATGTCGGGAGATTTAGAGCAGACAAAAGAAAGCAGTTGTTTATGTAGTGTGTCATTAGTCTGTGGAACTCCTTGCCACAGGATGTGGTGATGGCGTTTGGCCTAGATTATTATTCTTATTAACAGTACTTTTATTATTATTAACAGTATAGATGCCTTTCAAAGGGGATGGGACAGAAGAAATGTCCATCACAGGTTACATGCCGTGATGGACAAATGCAGCCTCCTGGTTTTAGAAGACTATCTCTGACACGCCAGGTGCAATCGGTGACCACAGGATGCAGGGATTTTGTTGTCTTGAGTACTCCCTGAGACATCTGGTGGACCACTGTGAAGCTGAGCCTTAGGTTTGATCCAGCAGGAGTCTTCTGATGTTGTTGTGTTCTTAATTCCAAGGATCTCCTCTATGGAGAACTCGTGCAAGGAAAGCACCCTACAGGTAGACCACAGCTTTGATACATCTGCAAGAGGGATCTGAAGGCCTTAGGAGTAGACCTCAACAGGTGGGAAACCCTGGCCTCTGAGCGGCCCGCTTGGAGGCAGGCTGTGCAGCATGGCCTTTTCCCAGTTTGAAGAGACACTTTGCCAACAGTTTGAGGCTAAGAGGCAAAGAAGGAAGGCCCATAGCCAGGGAGACAGACCAGGGACAGACTGCACTTGCTCCTGCTGTGGAAGGGATTGTCACTCCCGAATTGGCCTTTTCAGCCACACTAGACGCTGTTCCAGAACCACCATTCAGAGCGCGATACCAGAGTCTTTCGAGACTGAAGGTTGCCAACAACTTAATTCCAAGTCCCTGGGTCCATTGAGCTCAGTGTGGCTCTTCAAGGGAGGAATTTTCCTAGCCCTTCATAGAGATCCCAGGGATTGAACCGAAGCCCTTCTGCATGCAAGGAGAGCGCTCTACCCCCTGAGCTACTGCCCCTCCTTGAGAACGGCATGAGTCTGCTCGGCTTATGTGATACGACAAAACCCATTTGCAAGCCTCCGAGAGAGAGGTTTGCAGGCTCACCCCCTGCCATGAGCTGGATGGTCCTGCATTTCTCTGCGCTGCTTTGACAAACAGTTTCCAGCCTGCTTCCCTTTTTGTCTGGCCTTGTTGTTGTTTTTGCTAACACTATGAATCAGTGGTAAACGACTGGCTTAATGCAATCCGTTCAAAGGGGCCTTTTGTTCTTTTTCTCCGTTCACAGTTAACCAAGGGACACCAGATGGCGCTGTCCTCCATCAGTTACATCGGCTGCTCCCTGTCCATCTTCTGTTTAACTATCACCCTTGTCACGTTCGCCATCCTCTCGTAAGTAATTTTGACTTTTTTCCCCCTACTCACTGAGCCAATATCGCCAGGGAAATACAGAGACTCAGATGTTCTTAAAAAAAAAAGGGGGGGGAAAGATGTTCCATTTCAGGTTACTGGACTGGATGCTCTCAGGTGTTGAGAGTTTCATAAAAGGTTATTAATTCCTTAAACCACTTTAATTAGATTCTCCATATATATTTGTAACAGCTGGTTGGGTCTGGGCTAAATTACTTTAATTTCCTGAAAATGAGGAAGTGCTTTAAATAGCACGCTATTTCCTTGCCAGTTATTCTTTGTAGGTTTCTGCAATTGCCTGGCAAAGTTCGGGGTGGGGGAGGTGCTCGGCTTTGATGGTGTGAGTGCCAACGTGGAAGCAAAGCTTCTTGAACACAGTGGCACTTATTTCGGGGTAAATGGGCAGAGGGTTGAGCCCACTGGACTGTGAAGAGAGAGTGCGAGGGATTGAAGCGCAGCTGTGTGATCGTGAGATGGGGGGTGGACCTGATCACAGGTGGGACTACAGTGGCTCCTCGTTATCCATGGACCTGGCATTCACAGATTCCATCATCTGCAGATGCTGAGTTTGTGCTCAGAAGGTCTCCTAGGCATGACCAGATGTGACCACTTCCAGTCACATCTGGGAGGTGTTCTGAGGTGCAGGGAGGCCTGCAAGCCACTCTCTGGACTTCCCTGCCTCCTCAGAAGGACACAACCAGAAGTGGCTTCTAGTTGTGTCCAGGGGACCTTGTGAGGAGGCGACGAGGCTTGGGGAGCAGGCCATGACCCTGATGCAGCCCTAACATGAGTAATTGCAGCACCATATCCCTGCCCACTCGCGGACTCCATCATCCCAAGATTTTGGTATTTGGGGGGGAGGTTGTGTGTCCTGGAATGGAACCCCATGGAGGTTCCACCATATATGTTTTGTGGGCCCATGGAGGGCCCACCATATATGTTTTATGGACAAATGTGAGGCTACTGTAGTGCTGGTACCTAACTCATGGAGACCTTTGGTCAAATTCTCCTGTGGGTTCTTTGGTGGTGGTGGTGGAGGGGTCAGGGCAGTAGCATGGGTAGTTTTTTGTCCGTCCCCCCTCTTATAAGGCAGGAGGTCTGGTCTAGAGGGTAGAGCCTCCGTCTGCCTGAAGATAACATCCACAAGGTCGCCAGTTTGAGGCCACCGGCACCGTGCAACCTTGGAGCAGCTGACAAGCTGAAGCCGAGCAATTCCATCTGCTTTGAGCGTGGGAGGGTGGAGGCCAGAATGTGAAGCCAGATTGGAATGAAACACCTTGAATGTAGTCGTTCTTGAAAGAAAGAAACTTCTTTGAAATGGTAAAAATCCCTATTTAATAAGGGATTTAATAAAGCCTGCCTATGTAAACCGCCTTGAATAAAGTCTTGAATAAAGACCAAGAAAGGCGGTATATAAATACCTGTTGTTGTTGTTATGTAGGAGACACATCACTGGAGACAGCGGTAGAGCTGGGAATATTGAATTATAGGTAAAGAAAGATGTTGGTACAGGGGTGCTGCTAGATGTCCCTGATCACCTTTCTACCAGTGGAATAGCTAAGAGGGTGCAGGGGGTAGCAGATGCACCAGGCAACAAGCTTTAGGGGGCAACAAGGTGAGCTTGACACTAGTGGCCAAAATTGTGAAAAAATTGGTACGTATGAATAATACCATCATGCTATATATCATTGGAAAGGTAATTTAATGCAGAATGCAATGAATCAAACCTCATCAAAATATCTTTATTCTATCAAAAGTTATGACCAATTAACCAGAAAATGAAAACACAACTGCCTTATAGAACAGAAAGAATTTCCTTAACTCAAAACTGACCTATGAGACTGATTGTTCTGAGAGCCAATGAGATGTTATTATGACACAGCATGGAACCAATAAGTTGCTAATATGAGTCAGGTCTCATTTCCATGTATCATAATACAGTTATCCTGCTAACTGGATGTAGAGGCACTTTTTCAAGTGGTGCTCCTCTTATATTTAGCAGGGGGAGAATAACCATCCCTCTACACCCCAGCACAGTGTCTCTAACCAATAAGGGGCACACTTTTTACTTACTTCATTAAATCTGATTTTGTTGTGGAGGGGTGCTACAAAATCTTCTTTCACCCCAGGTAGTAGTTGGATACCTCAGCTATGCCACTGACTGGGGGGTGGCAGCAGAGCAAGTGGGTGGTGAGCTTCTGGGGGAAGGAGGCAGGTTTTCCCCTCAATTTTCACAAGCCCAGGTGTGACGTCATTTCCGGTTGTGACATCACTTCCGGGGCATCATTTTGAGCTTGGCACTGGGCTACACGATCATTAGCTATGCCACTGCCTCCTGCCTGTTCCCCCAGGTGCCACCATCTTGGATTTAATGAGATTTCATGGGATCTAAGATGGCAGCACCCAAATCTTTTAAGCACCACCACCTTGGATCTCAGGAAACTTGTTAGATTTGGGCGCCACCACTTTGGATCTCATGATCTCTCACAAGATCCAAGATGATCTCTCACAAGATCCAAGATGGTGGTGCCCTGCTCAGAGGCTGTTGGGGGTAGGCTATTGTGACCCAGGTAAGTTTGGGAACCACTGATATAGAGCATTGTCCGCAGTGCACCCTTGGTGTGTGCAGAATTCATTGTGCGTGCCAGTGTTTTCTGTTGGTGCTGGATCAAGGTTGTTATTGGAGATGAGTGGAATAAAATGTTATGTGATTCTCGTTCTGTTTCAATTAGAGTCTGGTATGAAATCTGGATTCTGGAGTGTCAGAGTAGAACAAATTTGTGCATGTCTTATTCTTCCCCCCCCCCCAAATATACACACAGACTAAACACCTCATTATTTTTAATTGTTAAAAAACACATGTGCACAATTGTGCAATTAATTTCATTATTTCAGATGATCTCACCCTGCCCTTTATGATGATAACCAGCTCTTCGTTAAACAATTAGATTACACTGTCTGAGAAATTATAGCCTAAATATAGCCTATTTAGAAAATTGCCTGGTTACAACCTTGCACTAATCAACAAACTGAAGGAAAAAGAATGGGATACACTTACAGTGTTGCTGGTCAGATTTTTCCTGGGAGATTCCTGAAAAGATGCCTCTAGAATCAGGTCCAATCCATGCTTAAAAGCTGGACTGTAATGTGGGACTGCAAAATCTGGAGTGGAAGCTACTTGAGGTAGATGCCAGAAACAGACTTTGTCTTTATATTGTCTACATTGAGTATACCACTTAAGGCAGTGGTTCTCACACATGTAGCACCGGGACCCACTTTTCAGAATAAGAATCTGTCAGGACCCACCGGAAGTGATGTCATGACCGGAAGTGACATCATCAAGCAGGGAAATTTTTAACAATCCTAAACTGCAATCCCACCCACACCCAGGAGTAAGTCCCATTTATTATTATTGTTAAAAGGATGTAAACAGTAGCTTGTACAGGTCTGTCACATTTCTCTAAATTCAGTACATACCAGGGTAACATCAAGTCTAATATAGTAAATATAAATATTGAAATGAACGGGGACCCACCTGAAATGGGCTCGGGACCCACCTAGTGGGTCCTGACCCACAGTTTGAGAAGCACTGCACAAAGGTGTTTGCTGATGCCTGCATGCTTATGGATGGAGGAATTGATAGGTAGTGTGTGTGTGTGTGTCTGTGTGGTTCATGCATGTGGATGGATGCCAGATGTGTTGTGCATATGTATGAGATCTCATTTTGTGCCCAACCCCAACCATTTTGTACAGGGCCCTGGTCCCTCAGCAGCCACCTGGTGCATGTATCAAAACCTGCAGCAGCCATTTTGCAGTGGTGTCTGTGAGAGTTGGAAGGGATCCCACAAGGTCATCTAGTCCAACCCCCTGCCTGTAGCAGGAAAACCTCCTAGAGCATTTCCAGCAGGTGCTTGTTGAGCCTCTGCCTGAAGCTCTCCAGTGAGGGAGAACTCTCCCCCCCCCCCCGGCAATCTCTTCCACTGCTGAACAGCCCTGATGTCCAGAATTTCTTCCTGATGTCCAACAGGAATCTCTTCCCACAGCACCCTCTCAGCCTTCTTTTCTCCAGGCTGAACATACCAAGTTCCCTTTCCTTGTAGGGTTTGTTCTCCAGCCCTCTGATCATCCTTGTCACTCTTCTTGGAACCTGCTCTAGTTTGGCTGCATCTTTCTTGAAGTGAGATGCCCAGAAATGAAATTTCTTCCTGATGTCCAACTGGAATCTCCTCTCCTGCAGTTTGTACCCTTTGGATCTATTTCTTCTCTTAGGGGCAGTTGAGAACAAAAGTGTTCCTTCTTCCATATGCCAGCCCTTCGGGTATTTGAAGAGCACCATCACATCCCCCCTGAGCCTCTAAGCCTTCTCCAGACAAAACCTACCAAGTTCCCTCAATTTTTTTCTCATGGGGCTTGTTCTCCAGAATTCCATCTCAGAATTTTGGTGGTGCCCTACAGGTTTGGGGACCCCTGCTGTATATAAATGCCTTTTTGAAAAGCCAGCTCACATGTTTTTGAACTTCTGGCATTTTGAAAGCCCTCTTTGACTCTTCAGCCTGAAAGAACAAAGACTTGGAGAGATGCAAGCTGGCTTGGAGAGACCCACCTTCCCCTCCCACTGAGAGGTCTGCAAACCAGGACAGGTCTGTTAGATAAAACCCAGGGCCCACTACCTTCTACAGTGAGTAGGAGAGTGATCAGAATGATTACTGGGTTGGGGCACCTCCCTTCTGAGGAAAGGCTACAGCATTTGCGGCTCTTCAGTCTAGAAAAAAAGGCACCTGTGGGGGGACATGATTGAAACATACAAAATGAAGCCGGGGTGGATCGGGGGAAGATCTTTTCCCTCTCAGAACCAGGGGACATCCATTAAAATTGAGTGTCAGGAGAGTTAGAACAGACAAAAGAAAATCTTTTCTACCCAGTGTGTAATTAATCTGTGGAACTCCTTGTCATAGGATGCGGTGATGGTACCTGGCATAGATGCCTTTAAAAGGGTATTGGACAGATTGATGGGGGAAAGTCTATCACAGATTACAAGCCATGATGGGAACATGCAACCTCCTGTTTTTAGAAATGGGCTATGTCAGAATGCCAGATGCAAGGGAACGCACCAGGATGCAGGTCTCTTGTTGTCTTGTGTGCTCCCTAGGCGTCTGGTAGGCCACTGTGAGATACAGGAAGCTGGACTCAATGAGCCTTTGGCCTGATCCAGCAGAGCTGTTCCTGTGTTCTTATGTTTTTATGAGTATTTCTTCAACCTCCCAAAGCTGGAACTGTAATGTGATTTGGGAAGCAAGCGATAAACACCAGATTTCCATATTTATAGAAAACCCACCCATATGTAGATAAAAGCACAATGCAGTATTTATGAACTGCTGGGTTTGATATAAATATGGAAAAGGTTGGCCAGATTCTCTGACCACCTCACTGGGTTTGAAGCCTCATTGCTTTCCAGGGAGGTGCTCCCAGCTCTCTCCCAAATGAGGATCAGGCCAGCGGCGGTTAATTGTGAACTGATTTAGGGTGACGTGCCTCTGAGAGAGACCCATAAATCCACCTAAGTGTGGACAGTGATACAGAGAAAATGGAAATGGATATGTCTTATCATGATCCCCTTTCTCTGTTTGAGTTTCACTGTTTAATAAGCTTGACTCTTGGTTATGATTTTCCTTGGTAGGTCTATTCCTTGTGAACCTGCTGCTGGTCAGTCTATTTAATATCTGTCATTCTTCAAGCGCCAAACCAGTGGCAAGCCATTTGGCACCTGGGGGTACAAATTTTTAAACACCCTGCAAGACCTTAGAAAGGCACTTGTCTTGGGGTGCGACACCTTGGGGAGTGTCAGGGGATGCTTTTCAGAGGCCTTCTGAGACCCTGGGAGGCCACGAGAGGCAAACAACAGAGTGCCTCTCTAAAGCCTCTGATAGACCTTCTGAGGGTTGAGAAAGCTGTGCATGGCCTCCTCCAGGGCTTAGAAGGCCTACTGGAGGCCTTAGAAAGGCACATCTAGTTCCTGAACTGCTGGGCAATGGAGAGGTGAGTGGGGTGAGGGGGGAGGTTGGGAGGAGGTGTTCTGGGGTGGGGAAGGCAGGGGAGGGCAGGGTGAAGGTGTGGCGGGGGAGAGAGTGGGGCAGGAGGAGAGTGGGGCTCCACTGGATCCTGAGCCCCATGTCAGGCTGCACGGCCTGACATGGGGCTCTCTGATTCTGCGCTGGCTCAAAATCTGCCGCAGAATTGAGTAACCTCATTGCAGGGCTACTTCCCTTGCGTGGGGGAAGTCACCTTCCCCTGAAGAGCTGCCATGGGCTGCCTGGTTGTGCTCAGGCTGTAGTGGTAGCCATTTTGGCGCCATGGCAGCCCTGTTCTCCGAGCAGCTCAAGATTTAATAATAATAATAATAATAATAATAATACAGCTGAAATCCAGCTGAAGTCCAGCTGAAATGTCTGCGTGACTTCCTCTTTGCCGACGATGCAGCTGTCACTACCCACTCTGCCAAAGATCTCCAGCAGCTCATGGATCGTTTTAGCAAGGCCTGCCAAGATTTTGGACTGACAATCAGCCTGAAGAAAACACAGGTCCTGGTTCAGGATGTGGACTCACCTCCCTGCATTACAATCTGCGCATGAACTGGAGGTTGTCCATGACTTTGTGTACCTTGGCTCAACGATCTCCGACACTCTTTCTCTCGATACCGAGCTAAACAAGCGCATCGGTAAAGCAGCTACCACGTTTTCCAGACTCACAAAGAGAGTCTGGTCCAACAAGAAGCTGACGGAACATACCAAGATCCAGCTCTACAGAGCTTGCGTCCTGAGTACACTTCTGTACTGCAGCGAGTCATGGACTCTTCGCTCACAACAGGAGAGGAAACTGAGCGCTTTCCACATGCGCTGCCTCCGACGCTTCCTCGGCATCACCTGGCAGGACAAAGTTCCAAACAACACAGTCCTGGAACGTGCTGGAATCCGTAGCATGTATTCACTGCTGAAACAGAGATGCCTGCGTTGGCTTGGTCATGTCGTGAGAATGGATGATGGTCGGATCCCAAAGGATCTCCTCTATGGAGAACTCGTGCAAGGAAAGCGCCCTACAGGTAGACCACAGCTGCGATACAAGGACATCTGCAAGAGGGATCTGAAGGCCTTAGGGATGGACCTCAACAAGTGGGAAACCCTGGCCTCTGAGCGGCCTGCTTGGAGGCAGGCTGTGCAGCATGGCCTTTCCCAGTTTGAAGAGACACTTTGCCAACAGTCTGAGGCTAAGAGGCAAAGAAGGAAGGCCCATAGCCAGGGAGACAGACCAGGGACAGACTGCACTTGCTCCCGGTGTGGAAGGGATTGTCACTCCCGGATTGGCCTTTTCAGCCACACTAGACGCTGTGCCAGAACCACCTTTCAGAACGCGATACCATAGTCTTTCGAGACTGAAGGTTGCCAATACCAATAATACAGGTATTTATATACCTCCTTTCTTGGTCTTTATTCAAGACTTTATTCAAGGCGGTTTACATAGGCAGGCTATTTAAATCCCCATAGGGGTTTTTACAACTGAAAGAAGGTTCTATCTTTCAAGACCACAACATTTCAGATGTTTCTTTCTGATCTGGTTTCACATTCTGGCCTCCATCCTCCCACGCTCAGAGCAGATGCAATAACTTGGCTCAGCTTGTCAGCTGCTTCAAGGTCTCCTTCAGGGTGCCGGTGGCCTCGAACTGGCGACCTTGTGGATGTTATCTTCAGGCAAATGGAGGCTCTACCCTCTAGACCAGACCTCCTGCCCATTTAGATGCCCAGCCTTTCATGGTTTTGATCCAAGTTACCTGAGGAACTGCTTTCTTCCATACATTCCAGCCCACTCTCTTAGATCTTCTGAAGGGGCTCTCTTTCAAATGCTGCCTTCATCCCAAGTTAGAGGGATGGCGGCATGGGGGCGAACCTTCTCTATAGTGGTGTCACAACTATGAAATTCTGGGGAACTGAGAACTACCCCATCTTGGCCTTTTGGCAAGGGCTCAAAACATGTCTGTTTTGACTGACCCCCTTTATCTGGGACTCCAGCATCTGCATATTTTGGTCTCCATGGGGGGAGGGTCTTGGAACGAGCCCCCACAGATACTGAGGGCCCACTGTACATGTATAATTTCTGTGGATGGTGGGTAAGATTGTGCAAGCTGGATTTTAGAACTAGCGCACTGCCTGTAGGGAATGATGATCCATCAAAAGACGGAAGACATCCAGAGCTGGTTGAGATTAAGAACTGGCTGACTTCCTGAGTGCCCGTAGCATTTGCTTTGGCGTTAAAAAGTAATTTTGTACCCTTGTCACTAGAAGGGGCTCATTAGAGATGTGCTGTGGTCCAGGGCAGAGTCCCTGCAAGATCAGATGAGTGGGATGTAGCAAATTCTCCATGCGGTAAGATGACAACAAGACAATCAGTTCTTTCTCCCAGTGGCCTTCTGGGATAGCAAGGCTGCATTTGAAGTTCAAGTCTTGTGTATTGCTTGGCAGTTGTCAACACCACTCAACAGGGCTTGTCTCTTGGAATTACAGGTAGCGATGTTAGTAGCCCCACAGTATCGTTTCCCCTTTTAACTTCCTTTGAAATGGGTCATGTAACAAAAACATTACTTCAGCTTCAATTAAGTAAAATTCGTTTTCCGAAGTTTGTGAGAATTAAGACATTAGAAGAATCCTGCTGGATCAAAGGCCCATCTGTTCCAGCTTTCTGTATCTCTTAGTGGCCCACCAGATGCCCCTGGGAGCATCCAAGACAAGATACCTGTACCCTATTTCCATTCCCTTCCATCTGGCATTCAGAGAGAGGCCATCTCTAAAACACGGAGGTTGCATATAAGCATCATGGCTTGTAACCTTTGATGGACCTTTCCTCCATCAATCTGTCCATCAATCTTTTTAAGACATCTAGGTGCCATCACCACATCCTGTGGCAATGAGTTCCACCAACTAATTATACCAAAACAGAGGTTGCTTGTAGTCTAGGCTGCAACTGTTAGGCTTTAGGGTGCGAACCAGGAAGCCGATGGCCTGAGGCTTGATTTGAACCTAGGCAGCCACTTGGATCTGTGTCCTCAGCCTTGGAGCCCTCTTTTGGGCCCAAAAAGGTATAGGGGCATTTGGAATACCACCCCCTGTCCTTGGCAGCGTGTGAAGCCACTGCATTGCTCTGGCTTGGTATGAACACTAAGATCCGGAGTGTCTGTCCTGGCCTGGTCAGCAGAGCAACGTCTTCTACCTGCTCCATCTCTTGACCTCAAGGGTCCTACCCCAGCTGCATATTCCAGGTTTGATTCAGCTGTGACTGCTCAGAGACAGCCTTGCCCTGCTTGTCACAAAGGGAACAGGCACTGCACTTCTTCTTGCCCTGGAGAGCCTCAGAAGGCTTCCTGGATGCAACCAGAAGCAATTGGTCACGTCTGGCAGTCTATGAGGCTGCATGTGACCTCCAGAGGGCTGGGTGCAGCCCACAAGCAAATTATTGCAGTGCTGCACCACTGTCCCCCCGCATGGATTTAATGATCAGCAGATTTTGGTATTTGTGGGAGGTCCCTGAACAGGCCCTCCAACACAGTCCTGGAACGAGCTGGAATCCCTAGCATGTATGCACTGCTGAAACAGAGACGCCTGCGTTGGCTCGGTCATGTTGTGAGAATGGATGATGGCCAGATCTCCAAAGAATCTCCTCTATGGAGAACTCGTGCAAGGAAAGCGCCCTACAGGTAGACCAGAGCTGCAATACAAGGACATCTGCAAGAGGAATCTGAAGGCCTTAGGAGTGGACCTCAACAAGTGGGAAACCCTGGCCTCTGAGTGGCCCGCTTGGAGGCAGGCTGTGCAGCATGGCCTTTCCCAGTTTGAAGAGACACTTGGCCAACAGTCTGAGGCAAAGAGGCAAAGAAGGAAGGCCCATAGCCAGGGAGACAGACCAGGGACAGACTGCACTTGCTCCCAGTGTGGAAGGGATTGTCACTCCCGAATTGGCCTTTTCAGCCACACTAGACACTGTTCCAGAACCACCTTTCAGAGCGCGATACCATAGTCTTTCGAGACTGAAGGTTGCCAACAATCTGTACTACAGCCTTGTCTTGGCATCTCAGATGAAGCATCTCGGACAGTGATTTGGGATGTGACAGAGGCCCATTTTAAAAAATGATGTGCGGTGCATAAACTGGGAAGCCCAGAAGGGGAGGCATGGTTTTCTTTGATTCATAGCCAAAAAAAAAATAAGTGTCAGAAAATTCTTAGAGGTTGCTGCTGTGAGATTATGTCCTCCCCCCCCCCCCCCGATTCCACAGCTGATTCCACCCTGCAGGGGCTGAGCTCTTTTGGAACACTTGGTTTAATGTACAAATCAGTTCTTCTGAGCAAGATGTATTGGGGGCAGACTGGTCCAGCTTATTTCTGAAAGGTGAATACACAGGACACAGACCCCGAGCAGTGGAACTGCCAGGGTCTCGTTTTTGGCTGGAATGCTAACCAAACTTTCTTTCCACAGCTCTGTCAGCACCATCCGTAACCAGAGATACCACATCCACGCCAACCTGTCTTTTGCCATCTTGGTTGCTCAGATTCTACTCCTGATAAGTTTCCAGTTCAGCCCTGGAAAGGTAAGCTGGTGGAATCTGGTAGACTGGTGTGATACTTGTAAATCTTCCTTGCGATACAAGTTATAGTGGGCCCTCGGTATTCGTGGGGGATACATTCCAGGCCCCCCCTTGAATACCAAATTCTGTGGATAATGAAATCTGTGGGGGGGGGGAGTGCAGTGATGCAATTACTGAGGGCCATTCCCTGCCCTCCAAAGGTTTAGTGCAGTCTCCCGGCTTCCTCAGAAGCCTCTCGGACAGTAAGTAACGCAACTGGTTTGCTGGTGAGAACTGGAAGTGACTTCCAGTCATGTCTGGGAGGACTTATGAGGGAAGACATGCCTCCTTGTGCCTCAGGATACCTCTGGATGCGATTGCAAGCCACTTCCGCTCATGTCCAGGAGGTCTTCTGAGGTCTTCTAGCCACAGGTTTGTCAGTGGATAAGGAGGGTCCACTGTACATTTAAGCTGCCACTCGTGGTGGCACTCCTTGGTGCAGCTGGTGTCTCCCATGTTTTCCTCATTAATCTCCGGGGAATGATGCCATCTTGTTGACATAGCATCATTTCCAGGGGCTCACGGGGGAAAAAATGGCAGCTGCCATCTGCCCAAAGGAAGACAGAGTTTGCAGTGAGAAAAGGTTGGTTGAGGAGGCAGTTTTGGGGGCAAGGCTCACCTCCAAATTTGGAGCCCAAAGTTCTCAGCAGAGAACTCTCAGCCGAGAACATCCGTCCCCGCTGTGGATTTGCTCAGAGGTTTATTATTAAGTGCTGGCTCTGTTGGTGATATGCTGTGACACCCTAATACTTCTGGCATTTTGAAAAGGGTCTTGTTCGACTCACATTAGTTCCACAGTAGTCAGTGCAAACAAAACATGACAGATGTCTGCGCTTTCATTTCGGGCAGTATGAATCTGACAATACAGTCAGACATTAATCACTGGCAGCCCCTGGGCCACAGCTCAAGTTAATAATTAATACTATTAATAATCATACGCGTGAAACCTCATTTGAGGACCTTATCGTGTTTGACACAATCTGGACCTCTTTGTCTTAATTTAACCAATGGAACAGTAGACATAAGAGGCAGGCAATCTCACTGCAAGCCAGGAACTGTTTTTATGTCTTCTTTTCATCGATTCTTAGAATTACCCTATGAACATATGAACACCCTTCGTCATGAACAGACGTATGAACACCCTTCCAGCAGGGCTCAAACAGGCCCAGCCTTAGGAGCTGCAGGGCCCAATTGCAACATTATGTGCAGGGCCCCAGGTTCACAGCCAAGGTCTGTAGATATAAAGAAAATTGATGACTTGTAGACCAAATGGATCTACATAGGGAGCCTACAAGTAAACAAACAAAATGTGAAGATTCCTTTTGAAAAGTAAATAGTATAATTAATCAACATACAGAATTCAAAAATAGGTAGGGCTTTGGTATCCATGAGTGATCCGTTTTTGGACCTTCCTGGAGATACTGAAAACCATGGATAAGGAAGTAGCATTTTGTGACCTTTTTGTCCCCTTTAAATCTTCTGAAGGCTCTGGTACATCCATGACCTCTGTGGGTTTCAGAGTGGCCAAAAAGGCTGCAAAAAATGCTACTCTGGTTTCTGGTTTCTGGAGGGAAACCAGTAGTGAAGTTTTTATACTCTATAAAGCATTCTGAGGTCCATTGAAGCCCCCTGGAGGCTTTCAGTATCTGTAGGGATCCGTTCCTGGACTCCCATGGATACCTAAATCTGCTGATAATTGAATCAGTGTGTGGGGCCATCACCCATGTCCAGGAGGTGGTCTGAGACATGGGGATGCTGTGTGTGTTTCATGAAAACTAGAAGTGCATTTCTATGGGCTCCAGGAGGCTTTCTGAAGTGTGGGGAGACTGTGCATGGCTTCCCTGAACTTCAGACCCCCTCCTGGATGTGACTGGAAGACTCTTCCAGTCGTGTCTGGGAGGTACAGGTTGGCCCTCCTGACATGGTCGGGACCCATGTTGGGTCAAATTTATACACAGAAAGAAATGGGAACTCAGGGGAACACAGAGGTTCATTGCGTCTTGGGTCCACCCCAAGGTGCAAAAGCCCAAGTCCAATTGACAGATCAGAAGAATTCATCGCCCCCAACAGCACACCAGGGAAAAACTTTTAGAACATTGCTGCAAGAAGCAGATAAGGTAAGACATATGGTGGGAATGACAAGGGTCTGGTTTTAGTGGGGGAAATAAAAACTTGCAGAGCAGGAAAGATACAATCAGAAAAAAACCCCCACTGAAAATAAAGTAGGAAACTGTACAACAAAACAATCCTCAATAAATCAGTGAGACAATCCGTAACTCTGGAGAAGGCAGAAGGAAATAAAATGAGTGGAGGGAATTGGGTCGAGTTGGGGGAGAAAGGATGTATTTTTGCCAGTGTGATTTTCTCAGCAGAGACTCTCTCTCTCTCTCTCTCTCTCTCTCTCTATGTGTGGCATTGCTCAATGTGAAAAGTCAATTAGACCGACTAAATGGCACATAATTTGGAGAAAGTGGCTAGAGCAAAGTTTTTCTTTGCTGTCTCAAAATAGTGGAACTTGGACACCCCCCCCCCCAATAACCAAGAGTGGAATTCAGGGCTCATCTAGGAGGCCGGGACCACTTACTGAGTTTTACAATTAGGCACCGTCTTCCTCGTTGTGATTATCTTGGGGGCTCCATAATCAATTTTTAATTATGAGAAAACTACCATCGTATGTAGAAAATTGAGGGCCAGGTTATCAATTTTATTTAATCAGAATCTGATTGCCTCTCATCTTTATAGACCCACATGCACACAGGTGATCCCCCCCTCTCTCTCACTTGAATAGATTACAATAGGATAACAGGATTCAGATACAATAGGATAACATGATTTTTTGTCTGCCTGGGATTGTCTGTGGTTTTGGCTGGGAGACGTGCCAGCAGTGGGGCTGTGGGCAGCCCCAACCATGCAAAAACATGTAGGTCAGCACCCCAGTTTCTTGGCAAGGAGAATGCTTGATCCAGGCTCCCAGGAGGCGGGTGGAGGGATATGAGATTGCTTGAGAACTGGAGAGCGTTTTGAAAACCCATTGAAGGTCTGTGATGAGGATAGACAGGAGGCAAAGGGCTCCACGGCCCCTTTTGAGGGCAGACCTCTGGACAGCTCAGGAAGCCAGCTGCCGAGGAGGAGGAAGGTGAAGGCTAACCCCCTGCCCTCTCTGAACAAAAGGAACTCTGAGGTCTCTCATCAAGGGGTTTGGGAGCCCCTTTAGGGTTTGTGTCTCATTCATTCAAACTGTCCCTCACAACCTCTAGCACACTGAAACTTTCCAGTGAGTTGTGTTCAGTAGTATAGCTAAGGGAGCCCCTGGGGGTGTTCTGGGCATCTGGCTGCCAGGAGGTGTTAACAAACACCCCTGGGGGCCAGATCCCTTAGCTACACCACTGGTTGTGTTGCGGAGACCTTCTTTGCCAAGAGAAGCGAGAAAGCTTCAAGATGAAGGAAACAGTGTCAGCAATGATTCTCCTGGCAATCACTAGCTTCTCATCGTGCGGGCAGAAGCCTTGCGTGCTTTTAAATCAGGGAGCCTGTGTGCTGAATTGCGGCAAACCTCCACTCCTCAACGTAATTGTCAAACTGCAGTAAATCTGTAAAACAGCCTTTTCTATTCTCCTAATGAGGACTGTGTGTAGCCAGTGCTGGAGATCTATTCCTCTGCATTTACATTCCCAATTTAAAACTGCGACTCGAGATATCAGCCCCAGTAACGATGGGACTCCAGGTAACTTTAGTGGCCCAGAGAGACTCCGACTTGTGTCGTTTCCTGCCTGGTCTCCTGGGGAGTGGGAAGTTCAGTGTTGCTTTAGTGGAGTTTGTCTGACACTTTCAGGAAGAAGCATGTGGGATTCATGACGTCACAGTGTTTGGCCTTCCTGACTCAGAAGTAAAAATCTTGGCAACTTGCAGCGCTTGCCTCAGATAAGGTCCTCGGGTATTATCCTTGGGAGAAAAAGGTATTTGTGTGGAGCTGAGGTCCAAAGCAGAAGTGAGAGCCGAGGGAGGCAAGAGATAAAGCAGGAGAATAGGTCTGTTTGGGAGGTCAGCTCCAAAGAGGGGGTTAGGAAAGACCTGGCTGAATAGAGTGGGCCCTTGGTCTTCAAGAGGGATCTGTTCCAGGACCCCACCCGCATGGATAACCAATTCCACTGATATTTAAATCACCAGCAAAGGACCTCATAAGACCTCCTAGATGCAATCAGAAGTATCTCCCAAATGTGCTTTCAGGCACAAACCAATAGCGCCTTCTGGCTGCATCCAGGAGGTCCACTGAGGCCCCTCTGTGGCCCTTCAGTATCTGTGGATATTGAAATCCGCAGATACCTGGGCTGTGGCCAAAGAGGACCCACTGTACTGTTAGGGCTGTGCTTTCTTCTGGGCCGCCGTTCCTGCCTTAGGTCCACCATGAACGCAGGGACTCTTGAGTTGTGAGGTGTTCAGGTATTATTGGACGGTATTTCTGAAATGTCACATTTCTCACTTTTAGGTTCCCTGCAAAATCCTGGCTATTCTCCTCCATTTCTTCTTCCTGAGTGCCTTTGCTTGGATGCTGGTGGAAGGGTTTCACCTCTACAGCATGGTGATCAAAGTGTTTGGGTCTGAAGAAAGCAAGCATTTGCTCTACTACGGAATTGGATGGGGTAGGTGACTTTGCTTGTCCTTTTTTCATTCATAAGGAGGATGCTGCATTTCAACCAAGGTGGGTGAAGCATGGCTCTTTGAGAGCCATTTAAAGGCTTGAAGGGGGACATGCAGAATGCATAGGTGCTCAGCTACTTACTTGCATGCACCTTCCCTGTGAAAGCTCAGCTGTGGTAGAAATCCAATAGCCCAACATAAAGGGCTACTGGCCCCTTGTTGCCCCCTCCCATCCCCACTGTGGGGATGTGGAGGACCCCACTGCCCAAATTTCCTGTTCTTTGGATATTGGTCTGAAAACTGTCTTGATGGTGTTTTGACACAGCATATCATAGGAAAAAAATGTGCCTTCCGCGCAGTCCACGTCCTCCCTATGACACCCTCTTGTTTGTGGTGGGCCAGTTAATGAGATGCTTTGTAAGACGGTGAATTATTGCTGTTGGAGTTTTGCACTTAACCTCTCTGCAAACCTACATGCAATTAAATTTTGCTTTGTTTTTCTTTTGGATTTTGGCTCAGAAGAACAGGGAGGCTGAGCTCCAAAGTGCTAGGAAGATGGATTTTGCCCATTGGATGCTTTCTTCTGTGCTGTTAAGCTTGGCGCAGTCCCCAGAGTCTTTTTTCAGAGGCCTGGCTGACCTAATGAAAAGAAATCATATTGGCCAAGATGAATTCCTTCCCCAGCAAATGGAAAATAAATACTCTTTGGTCAACAAACCAATACACATGTCTTAGGTAGAGGATCTGGGAAGAGGCATGGCTTGTTTGCAGGACCTAGGGGTGGCCTTTCAGAAAGCTGTCTACAGGCACAACAGACATATCAGTCTTGAAAAAGTCTTGCAGAGATGACTTTTTGAGAAAATTGAGGTGAGTGCCTGTCATATCTGAAGTTATGGGGATTTTGTATTTGTGTGTAAAATCCCCCAGTTTCAGATTGTCTTGGACTTAGACTGCCTAGGTGAGGGGCTGGCCCCACTCCTCAAACCTCTATGGAAAACCATCGGTGTTCCAGAGGCCCAAGTGCGTATTCTACAATGTTTCACAGACAAAAATAAGGACTTGAAGCACCTTGCTAAGGCACCTTGCTATCCCTGGAACCTGGCATTCAGATATAGCCTATTTCTACGTAGAACCAGAAGGCATACCCATCATGACTTGTAACCCCTGATGGACTTTTCCTCCATAAAATTGTCCAATCCCCTTTTAAAGGCATCTAGGTGAGACACCATCACCGCACCCTGTGGCAAGGTGTTCCACAGATTAATGGTCAAGAAATATTTCCTTTTATCTGTTCTAACTCTTCCAACACTCAGTTTTTGTTTGCTGTTCTTGACCGAATGCATTCACCTGTACAGAAAATGGAGTGCAGTATGAAACACCTTTAATGGGGGTTAATGTAACTATTTCATGGGGGAAGGGCAGGGTTGGCATCAGGTTTATGGGGGCTGGAGTGAAGCCCCCAGGGTGCCTTCTCCTCCTCCAAGGAGATGTCCTCTGAATCCAGCTCTGGTAGGGGTCTGACAGCAACAGGGATCCTGGGAATGCTGCTGAGTGCATTCATATGTACTAAATAACTCCTGACAAAAATTAAAAAGGGGGGGGTTTCCTAAAAAAGCAGGGAGAAACATCTTCACAAAACCCAAACTTCCTAAGCACTTTCAACTTGGCACTAGTTCTAACTCATGTTTGTGTATATGAGGTCTTAGTGCACTGATCCGCGACTTCTCAGCTGCTGTTCAATGCTCTCTAACTCTATACCCTCTGCTCTATACCCAATTAGGTGTGGAAATGCAGAGACACCTTTGATTATTGGGGGGGGGGGGGAATGTATTATCCTGAGGTGGTTTTCTTAGGCACACCCCCTAAGTGGCCTTGATTTCTTCTCCTTTTTCACAGTGTCTCAAATGGTTGGTTCTTAGCAAGACAATCTGTTTATTTCCCTGTAACAAAAGCTGACTGTGTTTAGACTCTGTGGCTCAGCGAACACTGCTCGGATTTTCTCAATTTATCTTCTAATATTCCATTAAAACTGAGAAAAGGAAAGAGCTGAGCTAGGTGGCCTGTGGACCATTTTACATTCATGGAATTAGCTCTTCTTGTTATCCAGATGACTGCCCCTACGTTTCATCTACATACGTTTTATTATCTTGCCAGAGAAAGTCTCTCCTTAATTTTCTTCTCCAGTGCCGTTTGGAGCTGATAAATAATCAAGTTAAGTCCCGGGGACATCTCAGATGTGCTTTGGAAAATCAACCAGGTTCAGGCGCTCTGCCACCTAAGCAGACCTGTCTGAGACGGTCCCACGGAAAGTATATTTCTGCACTGGCAATTTCCATGAGATGCAAACGGCTTTTATTAATTCCCTCCTCCCTCCATAACTTCTATCCCACTCTGTTCTGAATACTTTGAAAGGCTTATTAATTTAACTTTTTACATTACCAAAAAGATGGAAATATTCCAGGACTTGGAATTTCTTGATGGGGGAGGGAGCGTGTAGCCATTCTTCCTCTACTCAGTGATTTATAGAATCATAGAGCAGGGACACAAAGTCATCTAGTCCAACCCTAGTCTGTAGCAGGAAATTCTTTTAGAGCAGGGGTGTCCAAAGTTTTTGGCAGGAGGGCCACATCATCTCTCTGACACTGTGTTGGGGGCCAGGGGAAAAAAGAATTAATTTACATTTAAAATTTGAATAAATTTACATAAATTTACATAAATGAATATATTAAAGATGAACTTATATGAATGAATGAAGGTCTTGCAATAACTCAAGGACTACAAAAGGCCTTGCACAAAGCAAGGCTGGCCTTTCCTTTGCTGCCGCTACTGTGTCACAGACGTGAAACAGCAAGCAGTGGAGGGAGCTCTCATCCCACAGCTCATGCGAGAGGTCAAACAGTCGCCCTCACACTGAGAGCAGTTGCATTGGGCCAGTGTGGGCTCCAACAAATCTCCAGGGGGCCAGAGGCTCATTGGAGACTGTGGGCTCCCTGAGGGCTGCATTTAGAGGCCTCGAGGGCCGCAAGTGGCCCCAGGGCCGGGGTTTGGGCACCCCTGTTCTAGAGCATCTCGAGCAGGTGCCTGTCAAGCCTCTGCTTGAAGATCTCTGGTGAAGGATAGTCCACCATCTCCCTCGGCAATCTGTTCCACTGCCAAACTTCCCTGACTGTCAAGAATTTCTTCCTGATGTCCAGCTGGAATCTCCTCTCTTGCAGTTTGTACCCATGAAGTCTAGTTCTGCTTTCAGAGGCAGCTGAGGACCAATTTGATCCTTCTTCCACAGGACAGCCCTTCAGATCTTTGAAGAGCACCATCGTATCTCCTCTCAGCCTTTTCTTCTCCAGGCTGGCCAGGTTCCCCCCACCTTTCCTTGTAAGGCTTGTTCTCCAGCCCTCTGATCATGTGTGGCACCTGGACAGAGTCATTGCGCTGCTCGGAAACCCCTGAAGCAAGGAAGCTCCAGATTCCAAGTTTACCTATAAGGTGCCCAGCTCAGAAACCTGAGTGATGTAATTGTCCCCTCTGTTTCACCCTCCTTTCTCTTGTGGCTAGAAACTGGAAAGCAAGATCAGGGATTCCTAGAAACCCTTCCTTTTCAAATGGGCCCCTTTTTCCTGATTTCTTCAGCTGCACCAAGTACACAACACATTTCATGCAAGCATCACGATAAGTTAGGAACACACTGCACTCTTCTAGGGGCATGGACACATGTCTTCAGTAATTCTTTAAAAGAGTATTTAATATTTCTATAAATATTAAATAAATAAATACCGGGTGCTGTAGGCTTATACCATGATCTTGAAAGCTAAGCAGGGTCAGGCCTGGTTAGTACTTGGATGGGAGACCGCCTGGGAATACTGGGTGCTGTAGGCTTACACCATGATCTCAGAAGCTAAGCAGGGTCAGGCCTGGTTAGTATTTGGATGGGACAGACTGCAATCCCATTCATTGCCATGGGCTCCTGTGCAGGTCAGCATCCTGGTGAGTGGGGCTCTGTGGGCTGATCTTCTGCCCTGCTGTCCTGCCGTCCAGAGTGTAGCAGCCCTCAAGAGCCTCCATTCCAGGGGTCTGCAGCTGAAGCTTTACTGCATGGAACCCAGAGCAGACGCCTTCCCTGCCTTTGCACCCAGTGCTGCATATGGCAAGGGAGGACTGCCTTGGTCCTCTCTCCATCTCAAGCCTGCTTGGGTTACATGAAACCCTGCTTGGGTCCTCCTGAAAGGACCTTTCTCCCCGAGCACAGCCAAGGAAGTCTCGCTCCTTTTCTCCACCAAGTCAGCCTGCTCCGATTCTGCTGGGCAGGGCCGGCTTTATGCCAATTGCTCCCAGTTTGGACCGGGAAGAGGTAGGGTAGTCTCCTAGGGTGGCATTGCGATGATAAACATGGTGGGAGGAGCTGTGTCCAACACCCTGAACTTCTCAGAGGAAGGGGCAGAATATCCATGTGAACAATAAATAGAAGGGTATGTGTCAATCTTTGATTGAGGCCTAAGTAATCCCCCCCCAACAACCTGCTTTAAGTAGCATGCCTAGAGGGGGGTAAAACAGTAAATACTGCAGATGCCGCAATGTGCTGTATAAGCAGGACCTCTCACTCGCTGTTGGAGCCATTCCAGGCAACAGTGGCAATGCACAGGAGATGCTGTCTGGTTTGGCACATGCCTGCACATTGCTGTCGCTGACTAGAATAACTCCAGCAGTGAGTGGGAGGGGCTGCTTATGCCACACCCCCCCCAGCTAAGATACTGCCTCTTTTTCTCTGAGAATGACTCAGTCTTTCCTGGGAATGTGATGCCCTAAGTTGTTGGTGTCTCCATTGTGATCTGCGTGAGAAAATGGCCCCTACTATGCGAGCAGATCTTAAACAGGACTTTCTTCATTCCTGACCCTCTTCCATATCCCACTTTTGTAGCACGAGAGAGAAAGAGACTAACCGGTGACATTTTATGCGGAGTGCGTGCTGATCAAGAAGTTATCACCAAGGAAACTTGGTACTTTCTCTTTCAGCAGCTATTTTTAGCAACCTGGATTGGGGACCATTGACTCTCTGGAGTATTATTAAAGGAGATGAGCCTGATATTGCTTTTACTGGAAGGCCCTGCTGAGAGCCGGAGCGAAAGAGATGAGATTTTTGTTTTCCCGGCAAGTTGGATCACAGATCCGGAATACTGTTATCGACAGGGGCAAGAGCAGCAGATGCCTTCCGACAACTGGGGTTCAAGGGGCTGTGTTTATTGATTAGTGACCGTGGAAAAGTTAACAACTAACATTTGGCAGCAAGTACCCTCTCCTGTCTTGGCAAGAGAGCAACAACCAGGTCAGACAGTACAGCTGACCTTACAAGAAACTTTGAGGCTGTGCCAAGTGCTTGTGGACAAACATTTCTGAAACAGAAAACAGGTTCTGAGGGGACCAAAACAGCCCCCCCCCCCGCCTAAATCTTAACTTCCTGGTACTTTTGGGCAGCTGATGTGGCATCACTTTTTCTTCAACTGTAGATTCTTCACCAACCAAATACAGGTGTGCACCACTTAATGACATTGATAAGTTCTCGATTCCAGCTGTTATGCGATTAGGTCACTAAGTGAATATTCAGTCCAATCTATTGCCTTTGTTGTGTAAACAGACACTAGCTGCCCGCACAGGCTTCTGGAGATAGATTGCCTCTTCTTTGCATAAAGAGACTGTCTGTTGTGTAAACAGACACTCTGCTGCAGGCTATGGGATGCACGACTGCCTCATTAAGAGCGTCTTTACTGTGCTTTGACCACTGTTATATATGCAATCTGTCATTAAGCGAACAGTTGTTAAGCGGTGCCTGTATGCCTGTATGCTCCCAGCCAGGCAGGGATCACAGTATGAGTGTGATGGAATCACAATGCCAAATAACCAGTTGGATTGGGCATTGGGGTGACACCAAGGGCAAACGTAGCCATTTGAGAGCCATTTGAGAGCCATTTGATGCAGACGATATGGCTTGGCGTAGGGAAGGCATTGGGATGGTGCATTGGTTCAGTGGTGGATGCTACTGGTGTAAGTTGGGTGAACCTTCATCTGCTTGCTCACTATCCCCTCTTCAATCACTGAATTTTGAAGTATCTGAGGCTGCAATTCTGTACATGTTTTCTTGGAAGTAAATTCCACTGATTTCCATGACTGTTACTTCAAGAGACTTGTGTTGTGTGCAATGAGACTGCAGTCCTACACATGTTTACTCAAAAGTAAGCCCCATGTAATTTAGTGGGACTTACTCTCAAGTATGTAGCTCTTGGATCTTACAGTCTTACAGCCCAATCCTATCCTGTGCTGGAATAGTCCAGCCGACTGGCCTGCACTCTGTCATCGCAGGGAAGGAGGTGGATCAAGTACAACTCAGAATAAGGGGATTTATTTCCCCTTACCCCGTGTCGCATGGCAGCCATCTCAATGGAGCTACC
Organism: Tiliqua scincoides; assembly: GCF_035046505.1. Taxonomy (NCBI): domain Eukaryota; kingdom Metazoa; phylum Chordata; class Lepidosauria; order Squamata; family Scincidae; genus Tiliqua; species Tiliqua scincoides. Next base: position 2,931,883 of record NC_089834.1, read on the forward strand.
CAGATCTGCAACAGCAAAATCAGTGGGCTGCTCGGGAAGGGGGTTAGGATCTGGCCTAAGTGCTGGAGTCTGGGCCACAACACTCCTGGGCCCAGTCCACCCGTCAGCTTTCCCTCCCTCCCCGCATTCAGAAACATCCCATTCCTCCCTCCCCAACCCCTGTGCCGGTCTCCCCAGCATTGCATCCTCGTTCCAGCCTCCCTGGCTCTTAAGGAGGTGCAAACGTACCTTACGGCGCACTAGCAACACTCTTGGGCCAGTGCAAGGGACTCGTGCCAAGAGCACTCTGGATTATGTTCTTGGCCAAAGTCAGGATGTAATTCCAGAACTAAAACTTTTTTTCAGCAGTTCTCTAGACATTTGAGGCAGAAGCTTGTCTTCAGAGGAACAGACCTCTGTCAATAGAGGAAAAGGCTGTAATCTTATACACACTTTCCTGGTCATAATCCCCACTGAATGCAATGAGTTCCAAGTCCCACTGAATTACTTCTGAGTAGGTTGAACTGTAAGTATATTATAATAGGATTGCACTATAAGGATATTGTAATATTACATTCCAAAGAAGGTACAGTCTTTCATCTCCTTATATTCATTTTCTAGAGGAAACCAATGTTCTTTAATAATGCTATTTTCTTTTTCCCAAACTTCTGCTACTCATTTAAAAGTTTTCAACCTGAATTTGAGTCAGTGGTGGTTATATCTTTAGGAGTGTTTTGCTATTTCTGTACAAAAAATAGCCCAGTTTGTGCCCAGTTAGGGGAAAGATATGGCAGTGTCATTTGTGCCATTCATGTTATCCACCGACAATAAACGGAGGGAGAATTATCTTTCAGAAGGTCAGCACTTCTGTTGGGACATTTGGACTGCAGTCGTTTTAAGGGGCTTTAATTGTGTGTTGCCCTTGGAACTTGGGTGAAAGGGTGGTTTATGAATTATTTAAAAAAATCCCCCCCCAAACAAAAACCCACAAAAGTGATAATCATCCACAAAGAGGAATTTGCTTTGGGTGCCTCTCTAGAATTGAATTGTAATGGTTTTGTGCCTTAGATCAGTGGTTCCCAACAGTGGCGTCACTAGGATTCACGTCACCCAGTGTGGGAGGCCTGCGCGTCACCCCATGCAGTGGGCAGGGCAACACCCCAGGTGGTGGGCATGGTGATGTACCATCGCCCCGCCCCCACTGGGTTTTTGGCCGTACCTTTTCATAGAACACAGATATTTCAATGTGGTTTGTTTCATTGCATTCTGCATGAAATTACACATTGGTTAATATATGTGAGGCTTCCCTGTGGGGGGAGGGGAACCCCAACAATATATACCATGGTAGTATAATTCCTCCAAACTCTGATTTTAATGATTTTGAAAACTTGTAGTCTCTCTCTCTCTCTCTCTCTCACACACACACACACACGCACACACACACACACACACACACCCCATGTCAACTTACTTATTGCAGCGGTTCTCAAACGTTTAACACCGGGACCCGCTTTTTAGAATGACAATCTGTCCAGGACCCATTGGAAGTGATGTCATGGCCAGAAGTGACATCATCAAGCAAATTAAAATAAATAATTATAAATAAATTAAAATAAAAAAATAATTAAATAAGGGGAAGCCAGTCCTGTTCTATCAAGTGAATTTTCTCTGTAGTCTGCCTGCAATAATACCCCCCCCAAAAAAAAAGAATCAGTGAGATTTCCAGCCCTTCCCAGTGCCCAGTTTAAAGTTCTTCTATTTCAAGCAGATCAAGATAAAGACCCACCTGACTTTACAAGTGCAAAATAGAAAACATTCCCCTTACCAGCTCAAGCCTCTTTTTTTGTCCTTTTTAGTAGGGGGGAGTCTGCCTTCTGGAGCATTTGTTGTGTTGTAGTTCCACTGAATTGGGACCATTCTGGTGTCCTCACATTGCCTTTGCCTGGCCTGATCACAAGCCAAGGCACGTCTACCTACTCACGGGTAAACGTGACCGTGTGACTTAGTTTCGCTTTCCATAGGGCTCAATACACTCGCAGCTGGAAGGGAGGGACCTCCTTCTTGGGTGTTTTTTGGGGCTACATTCATTGGATAGGGACCATTCTGGTGTCGTTGGAGTCGTCTCAGCCTGCCCTTTCCGACGGACTATGGCAAGTATGCCTACTCGCGAGTAAACACGCGATACGGCTCGGTTTCACTTTCCATAGGGCTCCATGCATTTTTTCTTTCCGGTTTTTTGGCCATAACTTTTGAAGGAAAGGAGCTATTTCACTCTGGTTTTTTGCATTGCACTCTGCTGGAAATTCCACATCCAACAGTCTATGGCGTGACAGGGTTGCTCCTAAACACCACGATTTTAGCACGTCATCCCCCCAGTGCACGTCACCCCCCTTGCGCGTCACCCAATGCTGCCCGCACCCCCCTAGCGACGCCACTGCTTCCCAACCAGGGGTATGTGTACCCTCAGGGGTACTTACCAGGGAATTTAGGGGTACTTGAAAAAGAATTGAATAATTGTGGAAAAAGGCAGGTCTGTATTAGAATGCCATGTGGGGCTGGCAATAGAATGCCTTGGGAGGCTAATATGAGGGGTACATGTTATGGAAATGGGCTGCCAAGGGGTATACAAGTGAAAAAATGTTGGGCACCACTGCCTCAGATCTGCAAACTGGAAGTTGCTTCTGATTGCTTCTGTGGGGCATATCAGGGTCTGCGGCGGCCAATGAAGTGGGTCGTGGGCCCAGCACAACCCAGAAGTGACCTCCGCTGGCTCCCAAGAAGGCATTGTGGTGGAAGCTGATGTGATAGCTATGTGTCCACTGCTGTTATAAGAACATAAGAACAGCCCCACTGGATCAGGCCATAGGCCCATCTAGTCCAGCTTCCTGTATCTCACAGCGGCCCACCAAATGCCCCAGGGAGCACACCAGATAACAAGAGACCTGCAAGGCCTCCTGGGAATTGTAGTTTAAGAACATAAGAACAGCCCCACTGGATCAGGCCAGAGGCCCATCTAGTCCAGCTTCCTGCATCTCACAGCGGCCCACCAAATGCCCCAGGGAGCACACCAGATAACAAGAGACCTCATCCTGGTGCCCTCCCTTGCATCTGGCATTCTGACATAACCCATTTCTAAAATCAGGAGGTTGCGCATACACATCAAGGCTTGTACCCCGTAATGGATTTTTCCTCCAGAAACTTGTCCAATCCCCTTTTAAAGACGTCTAGGCTAGATGCCATCACCACATCCTGCGGCAAGGAGTTCCACAGACAGACCACACGCTGAGTAAAGAAATATTTTCTTTTGTCTGTCCTAACCCGCCCAACACTCAATTTTAGTGGATGTCCCCTGGTTCTGGTGTTATGTGAGAGTGTAAAAAGCATCTCCCTATCCACTCTGTTAAAAGTGAGGTGTTGGCTGGAATTGTCCTCCAACTGCAATAATCTTTATCTCCGAATGTTGCAGGCTGCCCACTCCTGATTTGCGTCATCTCGGTGACTTCAGCGGTGGAAAGCTATGGAGAAGTCCACAAGTAAGTCCTGAAACTGTATCTGCTGGAACCTTTGGCCTGATAGAAATGCGAGCTGGAATTTACTGCCCAGCAAGAGATCAGAACTGAAATCAATCTTGTCCAATCAAGTCAGTCTGAACAGGAAGCCTGTAAATTCCTTCCTGTTAGGAGGAGCCAATGGGTAGCCTGCAAATTGGGTGGAGTCCTTCTAGAATTCATAACCACCCTTAGGGGCACTTTAGACTGTAGCCCCGGGGCTCATTCAGTGAGACACAAACACACATCTGTAGGGTTGTGGGTATAAGCTGGAGGGGGCAGAGTCACGTCTGTCCAAGGTTTGTTAAAAATGAGACTTCTAGAAGGATTTATTGAAAGCAAACTAAAACAGTAAGAGGCTTGATGGTGGGCGGGGTAGGTAGGTAGGTTGGTACATGTTAAGTACACTAGGTATCCCTGGGTATGTGTTTGAATTCACAAATGTTCCTGAGGATGGCCACCAGGGAAGGCTTTCCTGCTGGTGCCAAAGCTGAACCTGGGCGCTTCGGCCTGCAGAGTATCTCTTCTCCCACTGACCATTCCCCTCAGAAGCAGCTTTCTCTGAGCCTAACCAGTCTAGGTTAGTATTAGCCAGCACTGACTAGCAGCAATTTCCCAGGGCTCCCCGCGGGACTTTGCCTCCAGAGAGCCCGGGTCTTTCCGGCTATGCTTACAATGGGTAGACCTGGGCTCCCCGCAGGACTGCCTCCAGAGAGCCCGGGTCTTTCAGGCTATGCTTTCAATGGGTAGACCGGGGATTCGGGTGATTCTACCCAAATCCTCCTGCCTGCAAATCATGCATCCTACCACTATGGCCAGGCCTTAGAGAGCTGTGGAGTCCAACTGGAAACATTTTTGGGGGCAGGGCCCCAGGTTCATAGCCAAGGTCTGTAGAACCTTAGACATATCCAGAAAAAATTTATTAAAGGTTTTTATCCTATCCTATTCCGTCCAATTTTCTTGCACTGATTTAGCCATGCCTATGGGGTATGCGCATCTTGTATCTACGCTGCATCTTGTAGTGGGAGGGGGGCAGTCACAGAAGCCTCCTCAAGGTAAGGGAACCTTACCTCAGAGCAGCGTTGACACTGGAAATTTGGATAGGATTGGGTCCTTAGTCTTTACTCGTATTTACAGGAACCACAGAATCCTTAAAAAAAAAATACACAGAACATATGTATTTACATATTTAACTTTTTGAGATAAATAATTTTTTTTCTATAATTTTATAGAATTAATAGCTCTATAATTGAAATATTATGTAATTCAAGTACAGTAAACATATGTCAAAATATAAACTGTCTAGACCGGGGGTGCTCAAACTTTCAACTTTAGGGATGCTGGACCTTTAACAAGTGTACAGAAGAGAGAATTTCAGCAGGTGCAGCTTGTCATCTGTGGGATGACAAATTGCACCTGCTGAAATTCTCTCTTCTATACACTTGTTAAAGGTCCAGCATCCCTAAAGTTGAAAGTTTGAGCACCCCCGGTCTAGACAAACACTGCTGGCTTTTTAAGAATGCAGAAGAGAATTAAAATGGTTGCTGTTCTCTGTAAAACTCGTAGTGTGGTGTCAGGTGTCCCTTGCAATGTGTTGTTGCAGGACTGTATTTGACAAGACTGGAGTACATGACCCTAGCACGGAGCCCGCTTAGACACAGGGCCCAACTGGGAACAATTGGTCCAATTGGCTGAAAGTCGGCCCTGACTTATTGGCTCCGGCCTGTTGGCTCCGGGCATCGCCCCCTTGCTGTTCTCAGCTTAGTGTTGCCCTTTTGGTTTCCATTCCATAATCCACCCCTGACAGTTTGAGAAATAAGGTGCCTGCCTCTTTTCTTTCCCGTCCTCTTCCCCTTGTCTGACAGCTGGAAGAAAGGGAGAGGCGACGGGGATATTTTCTCTTACTGTGTGAAAGAACAATGCCCACAGCAAGCCGTTCTTTGATGAATGACACGCTACCCGTTGCTGCTGCCAAAAATGACAAATTACATGTGTTCTTGCGGTGGGCTGGCCCCTCCCAGCACCTGGAGGCACGTCGGAAGAGGCAATTGTGGCTTTCCATCTGTGATGTACCAATCCGAGCAAAAGCCCACCCAAGACTGCTGTTTGGGAACAGGAAAAGTCCCTCCCGCCCCTTTTTACTGGCCGTGTTCATTTTGCAGCAGCCGGACAAGCAGAAATGAAGCATGGATTTCACAAACATGCCTTTTGGGTGCTCATCAAGCCTTCAAAGGGTTGACTTGCCTGACAAGACAGGCTCAAGAAGTCCTGAGGGATCAGTGAACTGAGCCCTCGCTCCACCATGTACTTCCCCACCCCATCAGAAAGTCTCCATGGAGCAAGACTGAGATGTTCGTAAACTGAGAGGGATGTCTCTATGTTCGTAAACTGAGAGGGAGGGAGTTCCATAGGGTTGGTGCCATTACTGAGAAGGCCCTGTTTCTTGCCACCACCCCTCCCACTTCCATAGGCGTAAGAGGGCCTTCTCCAGTGACCTGAAGGGATGAACTGGATTATATAGTCTAAGTTGCCTAAGTAAGACAGGTAAAGACTTGGTGGGGGGGGGGGGGATAGCAGACAAAGGAAGGATTCCTCAAACCTAGAGGCTTCCTGATGGAACCAAAGGTTCTGGACTCCTCCTTGGAAACCTAGACTTTACAAAAAATAGATATATCTATGGATCCTGTGCATTCCGTACATTTGAGAAAACACATATTTGAATGCATGCTTTACAATGTATCACATCAGAGGCTTGGATAGGAAATGTGTGAAAATGCTTAGCGGTGGAGGGAGAAGCCTTGAAATGTTGTTTTCAGGGAGAAAAAAAAAAACCCTGGGAATTTTTGTGTGTGAAAGGGATTGGAACAAGAATGCAATGAAGCTGTGCAGTTTGGATGGAATGGAAACAGAGGAATCTCCTACCCATCTTCCTGCCAGAGAATTGTGGGCTAAACTATAACCCCCATGATTCACTGGTAGGAAGTGAGCCATACCATGACATTTGCAGGCATACAAAGGCTTACCTCCATTTTACTCCCATCAGGAGTGCTTGCATAGCTGACTATCCTTGCACACCGAATATCTCTAACATGAATTTTTTCCTGCTGTGGATGGTAGAAAGCACTTCATTGATATGCCTCTCCATCAACTTGTCCGTACTTGTGTTTTCCTAATATTTATTCGCTCCATAGGCTCTGCCACTTTTTCCTTGCCAACTCCTATTGAAATGACACTGTATCTTCATGTAGTCATTCTCAGGAGCTTCTGGAGAGCTAGTTTTTTAAAAAGTGGCAACCTTAGAAGAAAAACCGGGGTCGAAAACAGAAGATGTGGCTGCCTTGTAGGGCATCTGACGATCCCAGTCTGCTAATGCTAAAAACCTGCTGTTTTATTCATACGATCTGGCCGCACTAATGTGCTTGTGCTCCTTTCTTAATCTCTCTGCAGCTGCTGGCTTTCGTTGGAAAATGGCACGATCTGGGCTTTTGTGGCCCCAGCGTTGTTCATAATTGTGGTACGTGCGCACTGTCCCTCCCAATGCCTCTTCATCCTTAATTGCCCCCATGCATGTTATGGAAACTAGTCGAATTTAGCTGGAGACTGCATCTAAGTCCCAGCATGGGGACCTTTGGTGTGACCCACCAAAGGAGTCTGCGGTTGCCATAAACTACATCAGTCATTTTCAGCCACTGTGCCATGGCACACTGGTGTGCCGCGAATGGTCTCCAGGTGTGTCTCGGGAGTTTGGGGGAGGATCGTTTATTAGTAGGGCCGCTGGGGGATGTGAGCCCCTGCTGTCAGTGCAGTGTGCCTTGTCAAAAAACTGATGGTGTGCCTTGACAATTTTAGTGCCTTGCCAGTGTGCCATGAGATGAAAAAGGTTGAAAATAGCTGGGCTACATTTTGCTCAGTGCAAGAGGAGGGAGACTACAGGAAAAAGGAGCACAGCAAGTGGGGGCGGAGGGGAGGTCTGCCCCAGGTAATGCGCTCTGGGGGGTGGCAGGTATGCCACCTGAGCCCCCACCAAATGGAGGCCCTTGCTGCATTTGGTGGCGAATGGGCCCTTCTGCCACCCAGGTTTCAAAATGGCAGCCCTTCAAGCACTTTGGCAATGACACAACAATGTCATCACTTTGCTGACAAACCTGTTCCAGGTGCCGCATGTTGCTTCTGAAGGGTAAGGGGGTGTCACACGGCACAGGGGGAAGAGACAACTGCACCAGTCAGTGCCCACACTGGCAACACCACTGTGGGGAATAATGAGGCTGAGTCCTAGTTGACATGAGCAGCAACCACATGCCATGGCTCGAGCGTCACCGCTTTCCGCATGCAGCGACTGTCCCATAAGAAAGTGGCGCCCGCTACAATTTGCAAAATAAGGAAAGGCTGCAACAGCCTGTTTCACCAAAAGCAGCAAAGCCCACCTTTTCAGAATCTGAAGGACACACCACCCTGGGGAGTCCCACTCCAAACCAGAGCTCATTTCCGATTGCTACCACAGGTAACGCACTACTACCTCCTCCATTTCTTTCCAGCTGCATCCCAGGTTGTCGACCAGCCAGCTGCACAGGCATTTCCCCCCTTGCTGAATCTTTAAGCAGCTTTTACAAGGGGAATGAATTCACACTCGGCTTTGAGTTTGGGAAACCGAGCCAAGCGTTTGCAACTTTCACACTTGATCAAAGGAGGGTAGTTGCAGAGGGCCTGTTAGGTTCAGATGAGTGCTCTGGGTGCATCTGTTGGCTGTAATGAATTTAATCTTTCTGGGCGGGAGTTGCAGGTTCACGACTGAGTTACTGATACGTGAATGTATTACAGCTCCTTAATTATTCCCGCACATTAAATTACAGTGAAATGTGGCTTAATCGTGCAGGTTGCTCAGGGAGGTTGCAAGAGGTGGTTTGTGCAGGTTTAAGAAGGAACAGGCTCCTTGGCCAAGATTTCTGCAGCCTCCCTCTTGTTTTTTTATTGATCAGGCAGCTGTGCTTTCTGTGATCACACTGGCTGTGTGTGTGTCTGTGTGTTCGGGGGGGGGGGGGGCGGACTACCAGCAAATGGAAGGTCAAACATATTGATTGAGAATTTACACCTTGGTCTTCTGTAACTTCCGAAGCAGAAGGATTTGTTTCTTTAAAAAGATTTATATCCTGCCTGTTCAAAATTTGGTGAATGCCGGCATTCCGATATGTAGGTTAATATACAGGTCCAGCCTTGTTATACACGGATTTTTTTAACACGGATTTGATTCAACAGGAATGGCCCCTGCAAATGAGAAGGAATCTGCTGATCGCTGGAGAAGGGGAAAAATGCACCCCTTTAAAATCACAGTTTTAAAAACTGCTTTTTACTGTTGCAGAGAGACAGTCATGCAAGTGATTACAGGTATAACCGAATTATCCACAGATAATTATCCACAGCTATCTCAAAGCTGATGAGAAGGGTCCTTTAAATTAAAGGAAAACAGTCAATTAATAATGCCAGAGAAGGCAGCCAGCTGACAACCCATCAGTCATTCTCTCTGCAGGCTTCACTCCTCCCTTCCCCCTGAGCACATGAAAGAAAGCTAAATGGCAGCAATGATCACCTCCTCGATTCTTTCCCCCCTGGCTGGGGCTCCTGGTGAAGGGAGGTGTCAGCGGCCTCCTAGTGAAGCCTAAGTGCCTGGAGAGACACTGGCCTCTGTGTGCATTTCAAAAGATCAGCAAGGCTGTTTTTAAATCACCTGAGCAAAGGCACTTTGTTTTTTTAAATTGATTTGTTATAGTGCATTTTTTTTGCCATCCAAAAGTTCTTGGAATGGAACCCTTGAGAATAATGAGTCTCAACCTGTATTATTCCCCCACTGTTTGAACTTATGTAGACTGACAATCAAATTTAGGTGCATGGCAACATTCACTGAGGTGCCTCTGAATTTTGGGGCTTTAGCAAAATTTGTCTGAGATTGTCGAAGTTGAATGTTAGAATTCACACACATTTGGATATTCACGGTCACAGATATAGTACATACAGTGGGGTCCCTTGTATCTGCAGGGGATCCATTCCAGGACCCCCCACAAATTCTGCTGACACTGAAATCTGTGGGGGACCTGTTGCAGTGCCCCAGTTGCTCACCTGGAGGTTGTGACCGCCCCTCTGGAGATTCCGCTGGCCTCCCTGCACCCCGGAATGCCTCCAGACATGACTAGAAGTTCTCAGTGCGAATTGGAAGCGGCTTCTGGTCACATCCAAGTGGCCTTCTGTGGTGTGGCCTTGGCATAGCGATTGCTCAAAGCTGTGCATGCTGAGCCCACCTCTGTACTCCTAGAGGGCATGTTGCTCAGGCTGCAATGTTACATGAACTTAACTGGGAGCAGGCCCCATTTAACTTAGCAAAGCTGACTTCTGAGTAGACCCACATAGGATTGCACTGTCAGTCACTGTATTCATTCTGCTGCTCCATTCACACCATCTCCTCTTTCTGAGAACTTTGTTTATTCATGACTCCCGCACTTCCTTATCTTGTATATTTGGAGAGGTTTTTAGAAAAGTGCTGATGAATAACAGAAAGGAACTATAATTTTTTTTTTTAATCACTATTCAGGTGAGATGTCACTGCATCAGTACTTTCCTCCCTCTGTTGGGCATCTGAAGTAATTAGCACCATTCCAAAAAGCTATTGATTGCAAATCCCAACCCAGCAAATACTGATTTTGCTGGGCTCTGAGCTATAATTGGGAGTTCTGCTGTGGTATCAGATCTATCTAGACTTCGTGGAAGCAATTCGTTTCTGGGGCTGAACTGAAAGCTCCGTTCGGCAGTCAGTAGAATGTAGGGGCCAAGTAGCCTTGTTCCATCCTGACATTGTTCTATTCTGTCCCATATTCAATGACTCCTTAATTCCAGTGTAAACAGAATTCCTAAAAGCCATTCCAGAGTTGAACCATACTGTGTCTTGACTTTCAGTTCCTTCACTTGGTGTGTAATGAATCGGGGGCATCTTTTTGTGGTTATTTATTTATTCATTTAAAGCATTTATTCCCGGTCTTTCCCAAAGCTCAAAGTAGCTTACAAAACTTAATACATAAAACACAGCATAAAATTTTAAAATAAGCAGTTACAATTGGGCAGCCCAGTTGTATGTTGCTTGGTGCATGGGGCTGCCACAGTGCCAAATATGGCTGCTGTGGCATCCTGAGTACTAACCAGGCAGTACTGGCAGCACCTCAGGAGAAGGGGACTTTTGTCTCCTTTCCCCAGGTAAGGCAAATAGCCCCACAATGGGGCTGCTTGATTCTGCGGCAACCCTGGGACTACTGTAGAATCGAGAGCCTCCATGTTGCCTAAGTGTCAGGCCCACGACCCAACACGGAGTCTCTAGATGCGGCGGAGCTCAGCACCACCAGCCGTGACTCCTTCCCACCCTGCTCCTTCCTACCCCTTCTCCCTGTCCTCTCCCCGCCTTTTCCTGCCCTGGAACACCCCCTCCTCGCCTCTCCCCACACCTCCACTCGCCTCTCTGTGGCCTCCACTCACTTCTGATGTTCTTATTCTGCCTTGAAAGCCATGATGCAAGAAGAAGTGGAATATCGTTGCAATGAAATGTCAGGATGGGATGAGAATGTGAGGCAGAGGTATTCAATTGCACAGGTGTTCTTGACTGGATTGCAGTGAACCCAACTGAGGTGAGCATTGCGCACCTTGAGAAGGTTCCCGCTATGATGGATCCCTCTTCTCCAAGAAGAGGGAAAAAAAACCCCACATGTTGGTGGAGTGCTCTGGTAAAGATGGGAGATGCTTGACGGCCTGTAATTAGTTAGCAAGGAAGTTCTGGGTGACATGTCCTGCTGGGGAATGATGGTGGGTGTAGTCATCATCCCCTGGCTGGAAGAGAGGACAAAGGCTAATTTCCTGCCAGAAGGAAGTAGGGTTCCTCCATAGATCTCTATCGTGTTTTGAAGGGACGGAAAATGAAATCAAGGAGGGAAAAATAGTCCCGGCACTTGAATATTTCATAAAAATGTGTTGTGGCAGAAGGCTTCCATTTTGATCAGCCATCTGCTATCATAGTGTATTTCCATATATATGGCAGAATTAAGGAAATCTACTGAAAATTCCAACATCTGCCTGCACTAATGTCAATGCACTAATGCATTGCATTAGTGAAATTTGAATAGACGGGAAGCTATTAAGCACACGGGGAGTGGGGAGTCATTGTTTTATGGGCCCTGCAGGTTCATGTGCTTGCTCATAAATGGCTACATGTCAGGGGTTACGATTCACTAATCCCATCACTATTATTTGTGTGTGTGTATTTAAACAGCAGATTTCTCATGCAAACCTCAGTAATGGGATTCTTCCAATAAAATCCCATATATTACATTTGCGGCATCAGAATTTGGACTAGAGCCATTGTGTCTAGGCCACGAGCACAAGCCCACATTGGTGAGATTGGACAGTTGCAGTGAAGCAAGGTGAGGCCAGAGTCTCAGTACCTTGGACAGTTCTAGTGGGATGAAGATATTTGTCTTCACTTCTGGTTTCTCAGAGACATCCGACTGGCCACTGTTGGAAACAGGATGTTGGACTTGTGGGCATTTAGCCCAAACCCGTAAGGCTTTTCTTATGTGGAAGGATGGGATAGATTGTACCACCAATTGCCTATCTCAGAGAGAGAGAGAGAGAGAGAGAGAGAGAGAGAGAGAGAGAGAGAGAGAGCATTTATAGAAGTCTTTCTTTGTTGAGAATCTGGACCTGATCCTTTCCTCCCACCCACCCATCAATGCAGTGGCACCAAAATGGCAACCATTGCTTGCAATGGGGGGGGCAGTCCAGATTTCCTCTGGGTAAGGGAACCTCCCTTCCTCTATTCCACCCTCCTCTGGTGAGAAGGGAGACCTCCTACGATGGGGATGGGAAGGTGCAGGAGCACTGACAGAGTGGCTTTTGCAACAGGCTCTGACTGCTTTAGGGGGGAACCATCACAAAACCATCACAAACCAGCATGAGCTTATTTCCTGTGGTAAGTATGCAATTGAACTCTCTATGTTGAATCTCTTAGTAACCTAGGAAATGGAATGTACTAACAAGATCCTCGTAGGAAGGGGCACAGTTAAGGACCAGATTCCCCTTTCAATTCATCATTTGTTTAATCTCTTAAAATCATAGTGTTGGAAAGGATCCACAGGGTCATCATCCAACACTCTACCTGGAGCAGGAAGTCCTCCTAGAGCAGGTGCTCCAGCAGGTGCTTGTCTCTCTTGAAGATCTCCCTTTCTCTGCAATCCGTTCCACTGCCCGAATGATCATCAAGCATTTCTTGCCAGTGTCCAGCCAGAATCTCCACTCTTGGAGCTTTCACCCATTGGATCTACTCTCAGAGGCAGATGAGAACAAATGTGTCCCTTCTTCTATAAGACAGCCCTTCAGGTATTTGAAGAGCGCGGTCATATCCCCTCTCAGCCTTCTCTTCTCCTGGCTAAACCTACCAAGTTCCCTTAACCTTTCTTTGTAGGATTTGTCCTCCAGTCCTCTGATCAACCTCATTATTCTCTTCTGAACCAATCTTCTTAGGCTTAGGTTTGTGTTCTTGAGTTCTGGTCAGCATTATATGGAAATAATGCACCCCAATCTATGAGATTTCCAGACCAGCAATGGTGAAAATTCAAAGTGATCAGGGTGACCAGATGTCCTCTTTTTCCAGGACATGTTCTCTTTTTTTAGCCTCATATCCTGAAAAAGAACTGAAATGTTCTCTTTTTTCTTATGAGCGGCCCCTGCAGGCATATAATTAATAAATCTTATAATTAATAAATTGCATGTAATATAGTTTTAAATGTAATAAGTAACAGAGTGTTTAAATTAACCACATAAAATCAATGGGTGTTTCTAGCTTTTATTTTGTCATGTCCTACGTTTTTCTTGGATGTCCTACATTTTGGGGTGCCTTGTCGACTTTTGTGGTTATGACATCTGGTCACCCTGAAAATGATCCCACTGGAATTTGTAGCAACTCCGAATTCGCTCCTGAACAGAATACAGTCCCACATTACCCCTTTCTTTCCCTTTCACATCATCTCTCGTGGAGCTCAATCGATGAAATGCCAGGCTGGCGGAAGCTCCTGCCCACAGCATAACGATTTTCTTTGTGACCTTGCAAGGGACGCTTAAAGCCACAGTAACTCTGTCATGGCAAGTGTTGCTGCTAATGATGCTGGGATCAGAGTTATATGAACTTCCACCACCGGGGACTGCACTGAGAGCCAAGGTTTGGCGAACTGTTTCTAAGAAACATTGCAGAGATCAAATGGGAAAGAGAAAGAGTTTGCATTTCCAGGAGTTCAGTCGGTTGAGTTTTGCTAGGTCAATGGAAAGGTATCCTTTATTTGGCTTCTGCTCTAAAACGTGTCAGAGGAGCCCTGCTTTGCTGTGGGAATAGGATTGTAACCACCTGCAGATGACTCCAGGTGATCCGGTACACTGTCAGATTAGTGGCTCATGAAGCAATGTCTAGTGCAGGGGTGTCAAACATAAGGCCCGGGGACCGGATGTGGCCCACGGAAGCTTTTTATCTGGCCCTCAGGCTCTCAGCTGCTGAAAGGGCAGCCCACATGAAAATTGGGCTCTCCCATATCTTGAAAGATAATCAAGATTTGTGTGTTTTCTCTTCTGTCATTTGCAACTGATGAGTTCCTAAGTGAGAAAAAGTGGTGCATATTTTTGGTTATGACCAGTTTAATGACATCACTTCTTGCCTAATGACATCACTTCCGGCCCTCAGAAGGCATCATAAATGTTATTCGGCCCTCTGTATGAAATGAGTTTGACACCCCTGGTCTAGCGCTTCGAAACGAGTAGGCCTTGGGGTGACCACAGGTCCAGTACAGCTTAGCAATAGTCCTCTGGGATTATTCCCAGCCTGCTAACCGTAGCTCACTGAGGGCCCAATCCGATCCAATTTTCCAGTGCTGGTGCAGCCATGCCAATGGGGCACGTACTGCATCCTGTGGAGGGGAGGCAGTCTAGGAGGCCTCCTCAAGATATGGGAACATTAGTTCCCTTACTTTGAGGCTGCACTGTGGTTGCACCAGTGCTGGAAAGTTAGATAGGGCTGAGCCCCGATTGAACCTGTGGTCTGGGTTCATTGGTGGCACTAGGGAGTGTAAAGAGTGCAGACCACACCAGGTGACACCCTCAGGGATGTGACACTACTAGTGGCCAAAATTTTGGAAACCTTTTGGAAAATTTATGAATAATACCATCAGGTATCATTGGAAAGCAGAATGTGATGAAACAAACTGTGTTGAATTATCCATATTTTATCAAACATTATAGCCAAATAGCAAGAAAAAGAAAACACAACTGCCTTATGTCACAAAAAGTGGATTTCTTAAACTCAGAACTGATCAATGAGACTGAATGTTCCAAGAGCCAATGAGGTGTTGTTATTATCATTATTAACAGTATTTATATACCGCTTTTCAAGGAAAAGTTCACAAAGTGGTTTACAGAGAAAATCCAATAACTAAATGGCTCCCTGTCCCAAAAGGGCTCCCAATCTAAAAAGATGCAAAAGTGCACCAGCAGACAGCCACTAGAAGAGACACTGCTGGGATGAGGAGGGCCAGTTACTCTCCCCCTGCTAAATAAACAAGGAGCACCCACTTGAAAAAGGGCCTCTTACCCAGTTAGCAGGGATTAATATGACACAGCAGGGAACCTATCAGGTATTAGTATGAGTCAGGTCTCATTTCCATGTCTCAGAACTAACACTTGAACTTGGTGTGAATGTCCTCATGTTGGCCACTGGTTTATTGTTGGTCCATGATTTGTTGGGTGACCCGTACTGTTATGAATTGAAATAAATAAATAAATGGAGCGAGCGAGCTAGTGATGCCACTACGCTGAGGCTGCGCGTATGATATTGTCATTTATTCTGTATGGTCTGGCACAGGAGTCCATCATAGGGTTGATGTCATGAGCTCTCGCACTGGGGGACACAAACTTTAGCAATGCCTCTGCTTGGGTTCAGTCGGTGAGCTATGGTTAGCAGGCTGGGAATGACTAGGCTGGCTGGACCTGTGGTCTGACTCAGCATAAAGAAATTTCAGAAATGCATATCCTTTTTTCTTGATTTATGTCATTCCCCCAAGTATCTGACATGTTGAATACAGCAAGCATCTCTCTGGAGAAAACTCTGAAAAACCCAAACTGTTTTTATTGCCCATGTTGTTCTGATATGAGTGAGCCAACACTCCCAAAGTCATTTGTATTTATAACAGCAACCACACAAAAGTGCCTCTTCCAAACACAGCTATTGGTTCACATTGCCGTTCCCAAATCTAAATGTTTGTCCCATCGTTCAGACATTCAAATGTTCAGATATCCACTTGCTCTCATGGATGCCATAATTCTGCTTGGCAATCAGGTTATGTTTGTGGGGATTTAAAAATACAGTCATAGATCATAGAGTTGGAAGGGGACCCACAAGATCATCTAGTCCAACCCCCGCCTGAAGCAAGAAAGTGTAGTGTTCCATCATCCACTTATTCCCTGCAGCATTGATGAGGTGTTTATGCCAGATGTTGGGAACAAGGGAAGTCAAGGAGATGCACTCATCAAACAAGTTGGCAGTGGTTTCTTAAATTTATTTTATAGTATAAATTGAACAACTTCCTTGCTTCAGTTGGCTAGAACATTAATAAACCATTTGTACTGAATCTGTTTACTCAAGCTAGGCATGAAGAGCATTATCTCTCCTCAAAACTTTATCTGCCTTAAAGCGACTTTCTTATTCTATTTCTTTTTTTAAATTTTATCTAGGGCAGGTTCACACATGCTTATGTATAGTAGCATTGACTGCAAGTTTGTTGGGATAATTTGTAGGTATGAATGAGCTGTTGCAGCTGACTTAGACTAAAATCCTATCCTCACTTTCATGGGAGTAAGCCCCATTGACTATCATGGTACTTACTTCTGAGCACACATGCGTAGGATTGGGCTCTCTCTCTCTCTCTCTCTCTCTGAAAGAAGGCTCACATCACCCAATATCAAGCCCTACTCAACACACTTACGTGTGCAAATCACCCCCCCCCCCATGTAAGAACATCAGAAGCACCCTGCTGGGTCAGGCCGAAGACCCACCCAGTCCAGCTTCCTGCATCTCACAGTGGCCCACCAGATGCCTCAGGGTGTACACAAGACCAGAAGATGCCCACATCCTTGTGCCACTCCCTTGCAGCTGGCATTCAGAGACAGGCTGCGTCAGAAACCAGGAGGTTGCATAGAGTCATCATGGCATGTAACCTCTGATGGGTGCTGTCCTATCTCTTCTGAAAGGCATCTGGGCCAGATGCAGTGGCAACCCTGGTCCCAGGGCCTCCCAGAGCCACAACCGCAAACTGCTGCCCACCCCATCAGGGGGCGTCCCCCCCCCACTGGTCCTGCCCACTACCTTCCTTCTGGAGGCCTTCAGAGGGCTGTAGAGACCACTTTCCTCTCCAAAGGCCTTGTAAAGAACTCAGAGGGGCAAAAAACACTTTCGGTTTCTCAAGGAAACTGGAAGTGACGTTTTTATGCCCTTACATAGCTTTCAAAGGCTCATGGGACTGGTTGGGGCAGCATGGCTGGGGAGTGCCTCTCAGGGCCACAACCACAAAGTGCCACTCCTCCACTCGCTGTTCAATCCAGAGACATTCCAAGGGCTGCAGAGGCCACATGCGGCCTCCCTAACCATCCAAATGCCTTGTAAGGCCCTTGGAGGGCCAAACAGCATCACTTTTGCTTTCTCAGGGAAATCGGAAGTGCCATTTTTATGCCCTTATATGTCCTTTAAAGGGTTGGGGAAACTGTGTGTGGCAGTGGAGACAATGGGAGGAACTGGTCAGGGGCGGCATGTCTGGGGAGAGCTGCCTCCATCCTGGGGCAAGGAGTTCCACAGATTCATTCCATGCTGGGTAAAGAAATATTTCCTTTTGTCTGTTCTAATTCTCCGGACACTCAATTTTAGTGGATGTCCCCTGAGTTCTGCTGTTTGTTGTCCTGGATGTGGTGTTTTTGAGCTGGAATTTTTGAGCTGGCGTTGCACCCGTTAGGACGAGACGGCAAGTGACCTGGAAGGCATTC